>NC_085988.1:54363040-54681040 GCF_030014385.1 Trichomycterus rosablanca | reverse complement strand
AATAATAAGAGACACGATACAGGTTTGCACAAGACAAGACACACAAACACATGACCTATGCTAAAGGCTAAGCTAACTGCTAAGGCTAAACTAAACACACATGAAATCTGAAGCTAAACCCTAAGCTAATCTAAATGCTACACTAACGGCTATGGCTAATCTAAACATACATGAACAATGCGAAAGCTAAACATGAACTAAACTACCACAAGACAAGAACAGGACTAGACAAAGCTTCTGTGCAAGACATGACAATCACCAAACCAACATTAGCATTAAAAAACCTAAAGCATGACAAAGTCAAATTCAAAATAGTCTCCAAAGAAGGTTCCCAAGCTGCCTTTTTAAATCCCCTGAGCTTATTACCTCAGATGAGGTGCAGCTGTGGGTAATTAGCCCGAGACCAATCACAAAATGTTAGAAACACTGCTCTAACATGTGCTCCCGGAGAGAGGGGCGTGGCACATAAACAAACTCTGGGAGCAAAGTGACAGTAAGTACAAATAACAAATGATATAAATAATGTAGATATAAAATCAAATCCACAACACCATTAAATATGCAAACAATGTACAATTTTTTGATCTTTTCATGCTGGTGTTTAACCCCTTTCTTCCTCTTTCTCTCTATTTCCATCTTATCTCTATTTCTCCCTCTCTCTTCCTCTCTATCTTGCAGTATTTTTCTCTCTCTAGATGGGTGAAACTTTCTTTGTTCTTTACGGGTCTTTTTGCGGTCTGGGCTTGCTGTTCCTTGATCTAGTAGCCAGGAAGCCCTTACCCCAAAAAGTATCTGAAGAGGGCTGTAACATCCAAACAGAAATCCCTATGTGTACATAATTGCTATGCTGCTATTGAAATGTTGGTTTTGATTAAAATAAAATGGTAGCTGTTCTTGTAAAGTTTTTGAAATGTCCTCGATACCTGAATTTTTTATTATTTTATATTCAGCCTTTTTACCAGTTAAATGACAAACATATTAACAAACTAACAGTGTTTTAAAATAATCGTTACTGAAATCATAATAATCATTAATGTAATTATTAATTTCATACACTTTGTTCATCTGTATTGACTTAGAAAGTATACAAATTATATATTTAAAAGCCTGAACCCTGAAGACACAGGGTTGATTCACAGTAGTGTAATACTGTATTATCCCAGAGTAAAAATACAAACACCATGTCATCTCATCCAACTTCCACTGTTATTCAAGTTTAAACCCAGAAAGGCCGCATTGTGTATGTGAATTGGCAATATGTACGGAATGTGCCCTTGGAGCATTATTATTATGGGTCCATGTGCCAACACTTTTGCAACCCTATTATTTTATATATACTGCTCTCCGAAAGCATTGCACCAATTGTCACAAAACTTTAGGGGCATATAGCACAGGGGGTTTGTAGGCTATGGCAAACAACAGGTGTAACAGAATGCTAGGTGGAACTATAACATGCAAAAAAATTTTATGCAAACAATGATTGTCTGAATGACATAAAATTTAGAATAGTGCTTCTGTTTTAACCTCTTTATTTGTGCTTGGACACTTGAAATCGTTGCTTGCAGCTATATTTATTTCTATGTTTAAAGACCCAAGACAACTTTTTGGGGGAAATAGTATTATTGATTCTATAAAGTACCAGCAGATTAAAAAACTGCATCAGCCAGGAAGTTTAAACTGGGCTGTGGTTGAATCCTTTAGCAGGACAATGATCCAAAGCACAACTCAAAATAAGCACAAAATAGTGTACTGACTATTAAGAATTAAGCCCAAATCCCATAGAAAACCTGAGGAAGGAGTTGGTGAGGAGAGAATAACCCTTAAACATTATAAGAAGAGACGCCAAACTTTTAGCAAAGAAAGGCTGCAAAAAGTATTAAATGAAGGGTTTTCAACAATTGTGGCACACAGATCTTTTTCATGATAAGATCTGGATTTTTTTCTTTCAGTCATTGTACTTCTAATAAAGTGTACATATTTTTGTAAATACACTGCTCAAAAAATTAAGGGAACACAAAAATCAAACACTGAATTTTTATAAACTAAACATTCAAGATATAATTTGTTAAGTACAAAAATATGTAACCAAAATCATCAACCCATTAAGGCCTGGATTCAAAATCTCACCAAAAATCTAAGTAAAAAATCTAAATCACAGGTTAATCCATACATTCCACTATGCCAACTTATAATGTGACTTAGTAGTGTGTTTGGCCCCCATGTACCTGTATGCACTGCCAACTGGTGAGACGGTAAATGGTGTCCTGGAGGATCTCCTTCCAGACCTGGATCAAGGCCCCATTAATCTCCTGGACAGTCTTTGGTGCTATATGGCAGTGTCAGATGATGTCACATAAGGTCGTAGAGCTTCTCAATTGGATTCAAGTCTGGAGAATGTGAGGGACAGTCAATGGCATAAATGCTTTCATCATCCAGAAGCTGCCTACACACTCTGGCCACATGAGGCCGGGCAATATTCTGCACCAGGAGGAACACAGGGCCTACTGCACCAGTGTTGGATTTTATCCTGGTACCTAACAGCAGTCAGGGTACTGTTGGTTTGACAGTTTGATCAGAATCATGCACACCAGTAGCCCACTGGAGGTCATTTTATAGGACTCTGGCAGTGCTCCTCACACAAGAGAGCAGATTCCAGTCCTGCTGCTGGATCAATGCCCTTCTATGGCCCTGTCTCACACTCCACATGTAATGGCCTATATCCTGGTATCTCCTCCATGCTTTTGAGACTATGCTGGGAGACACAGCAAACCTTTTTGCATCAGCACTTATGAATGTGCCATCCTGGAGCTGGACTATCTATACAATCTTAATGGGCTGCATGTACCACCTCAGGCTTCCATTAGTGACAAGGACACTAACAAAATGCAAAACCAGAGAAGAGTCAGTTTAGGAAGGATAAGAAGCAGGTAACTGTCTGTGGCTACCACCTGCAAAACCATTCCCTTTTTAGGGATTGTCTTGCTGTTTGTTGCCTCTCCAGTGCACCTGTTGTCACTTTGTCATTTGCACCAAAGTAGGTTAAACTGATTCACAAGCACTTATGCTTTCTAAAAATAGATTGATATCCTCGAAGTTTAGTTGACTTGGTGTTATACCATGATGATTAAGTGTTCCCTTGATTTTTGAGCAGTGTATTTGAATAACACATTGAAAGGAAAAAGAGTACAAATGTTTAAATCCCATTTTCTTAATGTTTTCCTGGGGTGCAAATATTTGGAGAATAAACTTTAACACTTATAGTTGTAAAATTAGTCACAATTTCATGCAACATATTTTTTGTCATTTTAATTTGTTAATAATCAGTACCTGTGTATGACATTTGTGGGCCATTTCTTAAATTATTACAAATTATTTCAATTTTTTTTGAAATTGTGAATTTGAATTTGAAATTGAAATTTTAGTATGTTATAAGGAGGTGAAGAAATAAAAAAAACATAGCCACACCACCTAGACCTGTCCATCGCTCATGAATAAATTAGATCGCCATTCATCCCTTTGAGCATCCATGGCAAAAACATCACCACCAAATAATACATCATTATAAATTAATCTGCCAGAAGCCAAGGACTTTTATAAATTAAATGGGCCATGGAATTGTGGATAGTTATTGGAGATTTATAAAAAACTTAACAATACTTAATCGTGATAAATACTTATAAATTGTTGACATTTAATTGTCTGTGGCTACCACCTGCAAAACCATTCCCTTTTTAGGGGTTGTCTTGCTGTTGCCTCTCCGTTGCACCTTTTGTCACTTTCTTAATTTGCCATTTCTTAAATTGCTATAAATTATTTCAGCTCCATTCAGTATATTATAAAGAGGTAAAGAAATAGAAAAGCATAGCCATAACACCACCACTTAATAAGAACGGGCCATTTAATTGTGATAGTGATAGAATTGTAAAATGTGATAAATACTTATAAATTGTTGACATTTAGGGTTTTAAAATATAGTTTTGTTTCTTTTTGGTCTTTACTGAATTCTGATTTAAAATTAATCATTTTCTGTGAAAAATTTGATTGAAATGAATCCACTGTTTGAAGCACTACATATATTGTGTATGTTAGGAAAATTAAACAATACAGCATTTATTATTGCTTGGTAGCTAGTCAAAATCAGTTGATATATAGTACATTGCTATGCTAGAAAATAGGTCTAGTATAGCAAAGGTTTCCATTCATTATTAATCCAAAACCTAATGATTGCTACCAAATAGCACCCTCTATCCTTGCCATTCTATGTTTACGTAGTTTGTATTTGTTAATGAATACAGGCAAAAATTTATGAGCATAAATGTAAATAATTAAGACTTCGACTGATTATGACGGTATTCTTGGCTAATACATTAGGTATTTTATCTATTATATATTAAAGTAGGCACAGCACGGTGGCACAGTGGGTAACTCTGTCGCCTCATGCCACAGTCGAACAGCCAGGGTATTTTCTGTGTGGAGTTTGCATGTTCTCCCTGTGTCTGCCTTGGTTTTCCCTGCTTGCTCTGGTTTTCTCCCACAAGTCAGAAGACATGCAGTCAGGCCTATTGGAGCTACTGAACACTGCCATAGGTGTGTGTAAATGTGTGCATGAATGTGTGTGTGCCTGTGTGTGTCTGCCTTGTGATAGACTGGCGACCTGTCTGGGTGTTTTCTACCTTTCCCCCTATGAATCAGACCAAGCAAGACCCTAATTAGGATAGCAGTGATAAAACAGACAATAAATGCATGCATTAAAAATTGTATTCCAAAAATGCTGTATATACACTAGCAAAAACGTCATTTAACACAAATAATTTGTAATTTCTTACATTTTTCATTTTCAACAACCTCTTTGTCCTGGTCATGGTCACATTTGGTCCAGTTGCAACACTGGATGCAATAAAGGAATATCCTGGAAAGGACTCTATTCCATAGCTTCAGCCATCCCCTAATATACCCATTTATAGTCTGTGTTGACGCCTGGCCGTTTAAATTAAAACCCAATAATATATCGCCAACGAGCTAACAGAACAGCCCTTAATTTTTTAAAAGTAAAAATTACTTTTATTTTAACTTATTTACTTTTATGTGTAAAGCCAACTACCAACTAGTTCTGTAACAAAAAAACAAATGTGCTTTGAAACAAACCCCTCTACATGAACAGGGTCCTATTCTAGGCCCTGAAGCAGCAAAGCATTCCCATCATCACACTATCAACACCACATTTATGCTGTAGGTACATTGTTTTTAATTGTGAAATGTAATAAATCTAAAAGGACCCATGTCCTCCAAAAGGTACACATTATCAGTCCACAAAACATCTCTCATATTTCATTCTTTTTCTTTTCAGCAAATGTAAATTATGATAAGCAAATGTCTTATTGTTTCTTTGGTTTTTGGGTTTTGGCTGTGGCGCTGGATAATTGTTTTTATTTCAATAAACAAAATGGTCATTTAAAAACTGTATTTTGTGTTTATTCAGGTTGTTTTGTCGTATATTACACTTAGTTAAAACAATTGTGTGACATGCAAAACTAGAAGAAATTACAAATAGGCAAACACTATAGTATAGAATTGTATATACACCAACCAGTTACTTAATTAGATACACCTATATGGTAAATTCATTGATTATTTAATAAGGTACACCTACCTTCCAGATTAACTTGATAGGTATACAATTAGCAAATATAGCCGATCTTTTTTCCCAATTTTCTTCCCAATCTAGTCATGTCCAATTACCCGAGTGCGTTGCAAAAATGGCTTTAGGACAACAAAGTCAAGGTAGTAGTGTGGCCATCACAAAGCCTTGATCTCAATCCCATAAAATGTTTATGCCACTGGGAATGTGATGAAGGAAATAAACGCTGAAATAAATAATTGTCTCTAGTATTACTCTGACGTTTCACATTCATAAAATACAGTAGTGATCCTAACGGAACTCGGAGAGGAAATACATACTAGAAGTTTATTTTCTGAACAAATAATTACCTACAGTATAACTTATAACTACAATAGACAAAATCGGGGCCAAACATTTAAGACCACTGGGAAAAATTCTTCTATTTTTCACTAATTTAATACCATGTTTTACATTACATATAATAAAAGTCATATAATATAACACTGTGGTGGTCCTGGGAGAGTCCTGACCATTAAAGAACAGCATTAAAAAAATACAAAAATTTCAGAGAAATATTTAAAATGGGTGAAAATGGCTACAAATGTATTAACTTAAGCTTAGGTTAAATAGATCATATTTACATGCCTAACATTTGAGCATGCACTTTAATAAAAATAAGACTCAAGGAAATCTAACCTAGTGTACAAATAAAGCTGACATAGTAAATTTGACAAATGTAAAACTACTTCTTGATTTTCAATTGTACCAAATACAAAAAAATCCTGAAATAAATGTATTTTTTCAAATATTAATAGAACTTATCTTGTATTGTTATACTAATTATATGACTTGCAAAGAAAATCATTGTAAAAATTAGAGCAAACAAGCAATAAAACAATAGAGGGCAATGTAAGACAGAATTCCACAAAGTTGAATCAGTTCATCTGGACACAAGTTTGTTGTAGAGATACGTTTCGTCACTCAATCCAAATGACTTCTTCAGTCTGAGCTGGTGTTGAATACCCCAACCTTATATGCAGTTGATTTGCATAACGACTGATCACCACCCACTGCATAACAATGGAACTGGTGATCAGGTCCATATGAAATTCACAATGACCATTAATTACAATGGTCATGTGTGTCTTTCACACATGATTGGGGTAAAGCTCCAATTACGGCGTTGTAAGATGGTGAGAGATGTACTCTCAGGCCCCCTCCTCGGTTCAGAGATGGTCGTTCCCTCTTCACATAGATGGCCTCTTTGACTCCACGTTCAAACCAGCGTTCCTCCTTGTCAATGATCTGCACATCTTCATCATTAAATGAGTGGCCGCTGGCTTGCAGGTGGGTGTAAACCGCAGAGTCCTGGCCAGAAGAGGTCGATCTTCTATGTTGGGCCATCCGTTTCGCCAGTGGCTGTTTAGTTTCCCCGATGTACAGTTCCCGTCAATCCTCCCGGCATCTAACAGCATACACTACGTTACTCTGTTTGTGTCGAGGAAGCCGGTCCTTAGGGTGAACTAATTTCTGGCGTAGCGTGTTCTAGGGTTTGAAAGCAACTGAAACACGGTGTTTGGAGAATATCCGTCTTAATTGTTCCGATACTCCCACCACATACGGAATCACCACTGGTTTGTGCTTCTCCCTTCGATCCACTGGAGCTGTGTTTGGGCATTTTCCCAGCTTTTACGAATGCCCAGTTGGGATAACCACATTCACCCAGGGCCTTCTTGACATGAGATTTCTCTCTATCCTTGGCCGTAGTGTCTGTGGGGATGCTGTTCGCCCGGTGGTGCAGCGTCCTGATGACTCCTAGTTTGTGCTCCAAAGGATGATGGGAGTCAAACCTTAAGTACTGGTCCGTGTGCGTTGGTTTGCGGTAAACATTTACTTTCAACTGTCCCCCATCTTTACTAGCAATTTCACAGTCTAAGAAGGCTAAAACGTTGTCGCTTGCATCCTCCCTTGTGAACTTGATGTGTTTGTCCACCGAGTTTATGTGGTTCGTGAAATGTGGTACTTCCTCTGATTTTATTTTAACCCAGGTGTCGTCCACATATCTGAACCAATGACTCGGTGGTGTCCCTGAGTAGGTCCTTAGTGCCTTCTTTTCCACTTCCTCCATGTACAGGTTTGCAACAATAGGTGAGACTGGGGACCCCATAGCACACCCATGTTTCTGTTTGTAGAACTGTCCTCTGTACGAGAAGTAGGTGGACTGAAGACACAGTTCTAGAAGTGTGCACACCTGGTCCGTGGTAAGGGTAGTCCTCGTGCTCCGGGTGGGGTCGCCTTGTAGTTTCCTACAGACCACCTCCACTGCCTCAGCAACCGGAATGCACGTGAAGAGGGATGTAACATCATACGAGACCATTGTTTCCTCCGTCTCAATGATGACGCCCTTCACCTTGTCCACAAAATCCATGGTGTTCTGAATGTGGTGTTCCGTGCTACCTACCAACGGGTTGAGAATCGATGCTAGAAACTTAGAAATGTTATAAGTCACAGAGTTAATCATACAAACAATGGGTCGTAAAGGTACATCCTGTTTGTGTATCTTAGGTAACCCATACAGACTAGGTGTAGCCTCCCCCGGATATAATTTGTAGTACAAAGCCCTGTCAATAGCATTGTTCTGTTCTAAAACTTTCAGACAATCTATCACCTTTTTCTTGTAGCTACTACCTGGATCTCGTTTCAGCAGCTCATAAGTGTTAGTGTCACTAAGTAACAACATCACTTTCTCATGATAGTCTATCTGGTTTAATAGAACAGTACATCTACCTTTGTCAGCAGGAAGTATGATGATGTTATTGTCCTTACTAAGTGTAGTAAGTGCATACCTCTCGTCTCTGCTGATGTTGGATGGCGGTGGCTTTGCATTACTCAGGCAAGCTGACACTTTCATCCACAACTGTTCCGCTTCCAGGTCGGAGATGTTGTTGTTGCGGATTGCTGATTCTGTGGCTGTGATCAGTTCCACTAGTGGGACTTGCTTTAGTGTAACAGCGAAATTCAACCCCTTAGCCAAGATGTCTTTCTCCGCTTGTGTGAGTTGTCTGTCCGACAAGTTCCTTACCCACTTGTCCACATCACCAGCGTGTGTTTGCCCTTCATTCCTCTTTTGGCCATCCATGGTCTGTTGGTGTTTCTGTCCTGCAGCAAGCAAGTCAAACTTTTTTCGCTGCCTGGTTTTTGACTTTTCATGTTGTCCTAGACGAGCCTTCTGCGTAAAGTTAATCACCTGTTGGAGAGTGGGCTCATCTAGACGTGATGTAAGTCTTTGTACAATCTGCTCTTCTCTAGTTTTTAAGACATCGATTGTGAAGTTAGTTTGTCTCACCCGTTCATTCAATAGCTGGTTCTGTGCCTTCTGAATGATCTTGCTAGCTCGGTGACCTTTGACAGAAGATCTGAGTTGCAGGCTCTTAGGTGTGATCCTGCTCTGTCTGCATCTGATGTTAAATCACAGGTGGTTCCTGTAGTCAGCCAGATTATTGAGCATGCATCAACAGTAAGACAGAATTATAATACAAAAACGGTTTTGTAACTTTTCACGCTTGAATAGGTGATAAAGTAATAGGTGATGATATCATTTTGTACAAAAAAGCAATAATTAAAGGCTTGTTGTTAACCAAGGTTCATCAATTTACAAAAAACTGTGTGGACGAAATGTCCAACAGATTAATAACAATGTTTCTCAATGCAATATTGCAAGGAATTTAGATATTGCCAATGCCACACCACATTCGTCATGTGTTATAACAGCATGGCTTCATAACAACAGAAAGCATGCGCTAGACTGATTTGCCTGCAGTCCAGGCATGTTTCCCATTAAAAAGTGTTTTACATACTGAAATGCAGAATATGACAATGGAGACCATAGACTGTTGAGTGTTTTAAATACAAGTAACAAAGTATTTGTTGATGTATTGTTTTTCTTTTTTTTCTTTTTATGTATTTATATATTTTTTTACATATTACAATGTTACAGATTTAAAATTGCTTTGTTATGTGAAATTTGTAAGATTTTTATATTAGTTCAATATGTTATATGCAGCAGAAAATTAACTATTTACGGCGGTAAAATACAATAGCACACCGGAGCTGGAATTTCAAATACATCATATCGAATCTCCGGCTGGGCTCGGCGGCTATATGAACAACGTTTGGCTGTTGTTCATTCAGGGAGGGAGCCGGATAGGGACCTCATAACTGATGAAATTACGACCTCTGCTGGCTGCACTGATGGCGTCTGCACAGAGTAGAGGAATAATGCTGATCAGGGTGTGGCTCTCCGTGCACAAAGTTGACCCGCATGTGAACTCGCCTCGTGCAGGTGAAAAGATGCAATCGGCTACTGCCGGCATGTGTCAGTTTGCTCTCCTCAATCGGGGCGGGGATCAGCACCAGTAGAGAGGAAGCATAACGCAATTGGATAAAAATTGGATGCGCTAAAAATCGGGAGAAAAAAAGGGAGAAAATGCAAAAAAAATAATAATAATTAATGATTTAAATCTTTTTCACAGAAATGTGCTTCAAAAGTGCCATGTTTTTGTTTTCACTTATTGATGAAAATATGTATTTTCAATTTGCATAAGACATGTAATGATAAGCAGACATTGTATAGCTAACTAAACATGTTTTATTGTTGTTTATTTAAACCTTACATTATCTTTGACCAAAGGTTTGTTTTGAACACTTACTTACAAGCACTTGTTTTGTAGGTAGCTACTGAGATGATTGCAAAGCCTAGTGCAATCACAGCAGCAAAGTAACCTGGATAAAAAAAAACTTTTCTGTTATTATAAAAGTAATACCATTGTGCAAGATTAATATACAGTGATGAGGCATAACATTATGACCACCTTCCTAATGTTGTGTTGGCCCTAACCCCTTGAGGCATTGACTCCAGTAGGCCCCTGAAGGTGTGCTGTGGTATCTGGCACCAAGATGTTAGCAGCAGATCCTTTAACTCCTGTAAGTTGTGAGGTGGGGCCTCCATGGATCAAACTTGTTTGTCCAGCACATCCCACAGATGCTCAATTGGATTGAGATCTGGGAAATTTGGAGGCCAAGTCAACACCTCAAACTCATTGTGCTCCTCAAACCATTCCTGAACCATTTTTGCTTTGTGACAGGGTGCATTATCCTACTGAAAGAGGCCACAGCCATCAGGGAATACTGTTTCCATGAAAGGGTGTACATGGTCTGCAACAATGCTAAGGTAGGTGGTACGTGTCAAAATAACATCCACATGGATGGCAGGACCCAAGGTTTCCCAGCAGTACATTGCCCATAGCATTACACTGCCTCTTCCGGCTTGCCTTTTTCCCATAGTGCATCCTGGTGCCATGTGTTCCCCAGGTAAGCGACGCACACACACATAACATAACAATTAAGCATTGTGGTTGTTGTTGGCTGGTTATTTAAAGTGATTCATCAAACTAAAATACATTTGTGAAGATCTAGCTTAAGGTATTTTCTATTAAGCTTTAAAGCATATACGTACGTATGTTCTAAATAAAACTATGTATAAAATGGTATGTATTAGTGTACTTACAATCATTTTGTAACACACTATGAAGGATGCTGATAAGTGTGAAGTCATGTATGCAGTTAAGTGAGGACAATGCAATGTTAAATAAATAAATTTGGGTTGCAAAAGATTTAAAACCGCATCAAAACACTTATTAGAACTGAATAAAATGGTAAGTGTCCTTTCTGAAATATTCACTTCCCAAACTTGGCTTGTTTATATAAGTTAGACATTTTGAATGTGTTTTGAATTAAACCAACCTTTTGGGCCAAGGTTTTAGAAAAAACAACTGGTATATCCATGCTTGATTTCAGTGTAACAGAAAGCCTGAATTTTTCCATGTTATCTTCCAGACACAAGCCTTATTTAGTGAATGGCAGCTGACCTCACAAGACTCAGTATGTGCTGCTGAGGATAAATGAGTGAGTATGGGGGGCAGTGAAGGAATGACAAAGCCAGTTGAATGAATATATACACTGATCAGCCATAAAATTAAAACCACCTCACTGTTAATTTTATCAGCTCCACTTACCATATAGAAGCACTTTGTAGTTCTACTGACGGTAGTCAATCTATTTCTCTACATACTGCAGTGACAATGACATGGTGGTGGTGTGTTAGTGTGTGTTGTGCTGGTATGAGTGGATCAGACACAGCAGCACTGCTGGAGTAAAGTCAGAGACGATCGCTCATCTATTGCTGCTGTTTGAGTTGGTCATCTTCTAGACCTTTATCAGTGGCCACAGGGCGGTGTTGGCTGGATAGTTTTGGTTGGTGGACTGTTCTTAGTCCAGCAGTGACAGTGAGGTGTTTAAAAACTCCAGAAGTGCTGCTGTGTCTGATCCACTCATACCAGCACAACACACACTAACCCACCACCACCATGTCAGTGTCACTTCAGTGCTAAGAATGATCCACCACCTAAATAATACCTACTCTGTAGTGGTCCTGGGAGACTCCTGACAATTGAAGAACAGCGTTAAAGGGCATTAACAAAGCATGCAGAGAAACACATGGACTACAGTCAGTAATTGTAGAACCACAAAGTGCTTCTATATGGTAAGTGGACAGGGCTGGCGCCAGGGGGGGGCTGAGGGGGGCATCGCCCCCCCCCCCCCCCCCCCCCCCCCCCAAACGCGTCTTCCGACACGCCCCCCTCCCCTTAGTGAGCCTGCGCTCAGTCCTGTACTCCGACACGCCCCCCTCCCCTTACTGATCCTGCACTCAGTTGCGTATTCCAGGCACGTCTTCCAGACCAACGATCGATATCGGGTGCTCTATTGCTACGTTTCCACGCCCTCCCCCGGTTTGGGGCCCTGGTGACTCTATCCCACTTTTCCCCCCCCACTACGACGCCCCTGGGTTTTACTGCCCCCCCAAGCAAAGCGGTCCAGAACCGGGGCTGTAAGTGGAGCTGATAAAATGGACAGTGAGTGTAGAAATGAGGTGGTTTTAATGTTATGGTTGATCGGTGTATATATATATATATAACAACTAACATTCCAGGATTGACACGGTGGATGTCAAACTCATAAAACTTGGCTGAGCTGAGTGTGCTGAAAGTAAAATTGTTTCTGAATTGGGATTAATGATTTATGACATGATGCAAAAATACTTATGGTATGAAATGTTTCTCTTTGTAAATAAGTGGTCTATACACTCAGTTTTGTTTGGTTTTACATAAATAACCTCTTCCCGTAATATTTCCAGTGGGGGATCTACATTTCTCAGATATGACGCAGCAATCTTTTCTAAATCATTTAATAGATGAAAGTTAAATAGGCTGGTTAAACCAGGAAATTACAGCTTTCTCCTATGTTTTTGTTGGCAAGTACAAACCAAAATCATAATAGAGAAATGTTTGATATCTTGTGAATAACTGCACATGGCATCATCTTAGGTTCCACAGCTAGGCTTTAGAAAAAAGTCATAAAGCTTTATGCAAGATTGGTTTGCCAGAAAAGCAGACATGACTACCATCTCTAACATAAGCTTCTACTTTGTCCCATATGCCCTTACACACACACACACACACACTTTCATTCTCTACAGAAATAGCTAATATAAAATATACCCTTTATTAAACTTAGCTCTGCAGTTTTCCTTATGTTCATTTGGACATGAATTGTTTGTGATCTATACAAAATACAGTGTGTGCTCAGTGTCTGTGTCTGGATGTGTGCCCATGCGGTCATATGACGCTTATAGCTGTCATGCTGTATTTAATTGTTCACAGACTGATACAGAACAAATTCAGCTTCCAAAATTCAAAACAAATTGCGAAACCATGTTATTTTTAATTTGATGATTATAGCTTCCAGTAAAATTGTGTGAGGGGATCTAGCATGGTGAATGTTTAACTTAGACAAAGGCATTACTGACACAAAGGACAGATTCTTCCCGTAACCATCGCTATGACATAACATTTTGTTTGGCATGAAGGTCTGAGTCAAAACTCTCTTTTGGGCCTAAACTGAAAATCAACATTTCAGAGCAACAAGTCAAACTTATTATTTATTATTAATCATTATTATTATTATTATTATTGTTGTTGTTGTTGTTGTTGTTGTTTTAGCATTAACTTATAATTTATTTAATATTATTTATTTTATTTCAAAAATCCTCATTTTAAAAGAATACATTCATATTTCCTAACAATTTATTATTTTTGCTAGGGTTACCAGAAAAACTTAAGTTTAGCCCATGCAACTTTAGTTTTAGTCTTCCAGCAAAATGCATGTTTCATTTAATATTAATATTATTATCATTATTATTATTGTTTACAATTAGAATTTATTTATTATTATTAATAATCTTTATTTTCTTAATTTTTAAAAAAAAAAAGAATACATATTTATTTCCTAACAATTTTTTCCTATCGGTTGAGTAACCACGAAAATGTATTATTATTATGTACTAAATGTCTTTGAAATGTTGACTTGTTATTATTATTTAATTGTCTACTTTTACTTTTTAATTCCTTCATTTGTTGGTTTGCTGTTTTCTAAACAAGAACATGTTTTCAAAGAACTGAAAGGACCGGTAAATGAAGTACCTATCTAGTCTTACCCCTCACAATTTTACGTAAAAGTACACTCATTTTTGGTGACCAAGTTTTTTTGCTAGGACACATGGACTACAGGCCACATCTTTCAGAAAAAATATGACTTACACAAAAACAATGAATCAATCAATAATAAATCATGCATTGTCCATGCAACAATCACATAGCATGAATTTAGCAGGGAGATGAGCTAAGCAACAGTAAACACATTTTTTTTTTTTTTTTTATAGTAATTGTTGCACTGTATGTGTGTGTGTGTGTATATATATAGTATATATATGTTACATATACTGTATGTATATAACATATAAGTACAAAATAAAAATGAATAAAACACAGCTACATTGTGTTAACACCTTACATTTACAATATAATAACAGTAATTATTAAGCAAGAATTTGCTGTATTGTTTAAATACTAAATGAATTTTAACTTTCCTAGAGTAAGAAGAACCTTTGTGCATTTAGGAACAAATTTAAAATGACTTTTTGAGAAACGATCTTACAGAACCTTGCAGTCTTGGTTTGTATTGTATTGTTTTATTGTATTATGTGTTCATGCTTATAACATTAAGTATATACGGTATATATTATATCGACCAGGTATAACATTATGACACTGACAGGTGAAGTGAATAACACTGATTATCTCTTCATCACGGCACCATGTTAGGAAGGTGGTCATAATGTTACGCCTTATCAGTGTGTGTATATGTATATATACATATATATATATATGTATGTATATACTGTACACCGACCAGCCATAACATTAAAACCACCTCCTTGTTTCCACACTCACTGTCCATTTTATCAGCTCCACTTACCATATAGGAGCACTTTGTAGTTCTACAATTACTGACTGTAGTCCATCTGTTTCTCTGCATGCTTTGTTAGCCCCCTTTCATGCTGTTCTTCATCAGTCAATAGTTCTTCAACACCTCTCTGTTATTGCTGGACTGAGAATAGTCCACCAACCAAAATATCTAGCCAACAGCGCCCCATGGGCAGCATCCTGTGACCACTGATGAAGGTCTAGAACAGACCTGGGCATTGTACGGCCCGCGGGCCACATCCGGCCCGCATGAGGTTCGTGGCAATTAAAAATTAGACGTAAATAAATGTACAGTACATCATGCAATACATGCAATATAACAGGATTGTTTTTGACGGGAGCGCTGTGTCTTTAAATATCCGCAAGTTTCGTTTTCGTGTGCGAGAGTATCAGCTTCACCGTAATGCAAAGTTGCGAACAGAACTGAGTGTGACTGACGGTCGAGTTTTTAACAAGACGTGAACTTCTGAAGTATTTATTTACTGAAGTCAGATGTAAAGCTGGTTAACGATCACAATTTAGGCTTTAAATTGCTGTTATGGTACTAAACTGAGAAATACATGAACATGAACGATGCAGAGCGTCACACCTGAAGCTTCACTAACTAAACTGCAAGCAACAAGGACTTTTTATAAAGTTTAACACAAACAGAACTGAAGCAGTCAGCACCAGCTTTGTGATTTTAATAAGAATATCCAACAATAAAAAGGACTGAAAAACAAATGATGTAATTAGACTCAAAACAAAATAGTGTAAAGTTTAAAAACCTGCACATTTTTTTTTTTTTTTTTTAAATAGTAAAATAATGTTGATATTTTTACTCTGCCTACTTCTAATTGTCTGATTGTAACATCTAAACATTAACAGCTTATTAGAACTGTACAATTTACTGCTTTTAATAAAGAGTGAGCAGTTGTAGCCTAGTGCTTAAGGTACTGGACTAGTAACCAGAAGGTCGCTGGTTCAAGCCCCATCACCACCAGGTTGCTGCTGGCCCTTAACTAATATTGAGCAGAATTAAGTTCACCTTATTGGTCTGGCCCTCCACAACAGTCCCAGTTTCTTATGTGGCCCTTTCGAAAATTTAATTGCCCACCCCTGGTCTAGAAGATGACCAACTCAAACAGCAGCAGTAGAGGAGCGATCGTCTCTGACTTTACATCTACAAGCAACTAGGACCAACTAGGTAGGAGTGTCTAATAGAGTGGACAGTGAGTGGACACGGTATTTAAAAACTCCATCAGCGCTGCTGTGTCTGATCCACTCATACCAGCACAACACACACTAACACACCACCACCATGTCATTGTCACTGCAGGGCTGAGAATGATCAACCACCCAAATAATACCTGCTCTTTGGTAGTCCTGTGGGGGTCCTGACCATTGAAGAATAGGGTGAAGGCAGGCTAAGTTGTAGAACTACAAAGTGCTTCTATATGGTAGGTAAAGCTGATAAACTGGACAGTGAGTGTAGAAACAAGGAGGTGGTATTAATGCTATGGCTGGTCGGTGTATATACATATATATAAATCTGTACACTGTGTTTTCAGAAAAAAACGGACCTCTACGGACAAAAACTGGCTTGTCCAGGGTAGGGAGGGCTGGATGGATTCATCACAATTGTTACAATCACAACCTCTGCTTGGTGAATTCTGGTGCCTTTAGGAAGTCGTCTTGTTTAAATGTATCACTTGTTTCCAATTTATCATACATATATATATTTTGAATAAAGAAAAAGTAATACATTAAACTATGTTTGTTTGTAATCTTTTAATCTTATAACACGTTTTGCTATTCTATTGTCCATTTCTAGTGATATTGGCCCTTTATCTGATGTTACTTTAATTCTGTTTATTCATAGTCTTTACATTAAATATAAATACTGTATTATGCATATTATTACATATTTCTACTAATATTAGACATATATTAGTCTAAGTAAAAATATATACAGTGGATATAGAAAGTTTACACACCTTTAATACAATGACAGGTTTTGTGGGGTAATAAAATCAGATCAAGATAAATAATTTCAAATTTACACCTTTAATGTGGTTGCATAAGTGTGCATACCCCTTATAATTGGGGATGTGGTTGTGTTAAGAATCACTTTTAAAATAATGTTAAAAACAGTCGCCAACAACTAAAGTTACTCTGATTTACCCCATATAAAGTACAGCTGTTCTAGTAGGATATTTCTAATGTTGATTTAGTTGCATCTTAATGCAAAAGCCATGCTCCGTGAAGAGCTTATCATCAGGCCTCAACTAACAAGCTAAAGAATAAGAGAAATTTCACTTTTTAGCATGACAATGACCATAAGCATACCTCCACATCAACAAAAAATGGCTTTACCGGAAGAAGATTAATGTTTTGGAATGGCCCAGCCAAAGCCCAGACCTGAATTAGACTGAAAATCTGTTGGGTGACCTGAACAAGTCTGAGCACAGGTGATACTCTTGAGCAAAGAAGTGTAGGCAAAGATTGTTAAATCAAGATGTTTATAGCATTTAACATGACATGTGATGTTAAACATTAAATTTTAAGCAATTGACTAATTAAAGGGTTAATAATTATTCTTAATGTGACAAATTAGGAAACATTGACAGGGTAAAAATTCTGGTTACAAAGATAGTTTCATGATAGACCCAGCCATGATATTTTATACTGTAATCACATTGATGTAATTAGAATTGCAAACACGCTAGCACATCCGAGCTGGGATTTTGAATATATCGTATCGAATCTCAGCTCTGCCATACGGCTGGGCTGGGAGGCCACATGAACAACGATTGGTTGTTCACTGCTTGAATTACGACCTCTGCTGGCTGATTGATGGCGCCAGCACAGAGTTGGGGGATAATGCTGATCAGGGTGTGTGGCTCGCCGTGCACAAGGCTGATCCACATATGAACTCGCCTCATGCAGATGAAAAGATGCACTGATCATGTGTCGGAGTTGTGTCAGTTGCAAAGCTTCTCAGCAGTGCAGGGTTGTATCGGTGGAAGTGAAGCGTAATGCAATTAGGGTAATTGAATACGACTAGATAAGGGGAGAAAATTGGGGGAAAATTTGGAGAAAAAGAGAAAAAAAAGAATTTAAAGGACAGATACAGAATTAAAAGAATTATACATAATGAAATAATAATTAATATTTATAATAATAAGAAGAAAATTCTTTGCAAAGACATTTTAATTTATTTACAAAAAAACATTGGTAAAGAAAAAAGAGCTAATGTAAAATAATTTTATAATAATTTATAATAGTCAGAATTATATAATGTGTACTTTGCACCCACTGTTGTTATAAACATTTTCAAAAAAGAGACACAATATAATTAATAATAATAATAATAATAATAATAATAATAATAATAATAATAGAAACAATATGAAGATTGTTATTTCACAAGATTATTAATATTAATTACATTTACAACATAAAAACTGAAGCATTAAAAAGTTTTGGGTATGATTTTATCTGTATACATGATTTATGAAAAAGTGTGTAGATTATAAGTGTGTTATGAAGGGTCACTTGTTCACTAAAATCTTGGGGATTGGAAAAATGCTTATAAAGGATGATAGTGAATCACCTAGGCAGTGAGCCAATTATACAGGCTTATAAAAGAAGGAGAGCTGTAAGTTTTTTTCCAGCATCCCACTGCACACATCAAAAGGTAAGAAATCTTTTAAATACCAGACATGTAGCCTTTAACATTAACTGTCTTTTACATAAATTATAACTGACTGCACTGCTATATTATTTATTTATATTAGTACATACCTGTATATTGTGTCCTCTTTTTAGTTTCTACATTCTTATGTAATTCATTTTTATACATACAGTGTGAAGGCAAAGTCTTAGCTCACTAGTAAACATGCTTTTATTTAGCACTTTTCTCAATCATAATACAATGTTTTTTTCATTACTAATCATATAATTAACACAATTTGAGTGCAAGAAGTCCAAAAATCTAAAATCTGTCATTTTTCAACATTTTTAACTTTTTTTTCAGTCATTTGGCTTCCACAATACATTGCATATTATTTATTCAGTTTTTAATATTATATTAGTAATTGTATACATACATACTCACATATAAAATTATTTATAATCCAAATTTTTTTTTTTTTTAGTTTTTAATACTGTAACAACTCCTGATGTAGAATATATTATTAGAATAATTTCCAAATTGCTTTTAACTATTTTAACTCTTTACTAAAGACATGATTAATTAAGTAAACATGTCAGTAAAGAGGTCTTTAATTTTCTGCAAAATGTAGATGTATGCTTCTCTTGCTCTTCTCTGCATCGTCATGACAGCTGTTATGGCCCCAACAGTCTGCATTCCTGTGATTACATCTGACATGGTTCTCATAGTTGCAAAAATGGCTGTGGCAAGAATAAAAATGATCAAAGATGAGGTAATTGTCTTTCCTTTGTAGAATAAAAGTTATGTTTTTGTATGAAAAAAAATAATGATAAAGTATTCATGCATTTAATTTAAAAACAATATACAGACATGTTGCTCTATCTGGTTATAATTCATATTTTATTACTGTTATATGATCTTTTAATAGTAAGTTTTGCTATTTAAATTGATTTTTTATCAAATATAAACTTTTTAACTATATAAACTATATAATTTTTTTCTTGAATTTGTTAGTTACACCACTGTTTAGTTTTCCAATATCTTTTCCCAGCACTTCCAGATGTCACCAAAGATTGACTTTGACCTTGGCATTGGCACACCCATTGAAGGCTTAAGCTCTATTTTGATACATCTCAGCTACATGAAGTTGCGAGTTCCCCCAGCACACCACCTTGGACAGTTGCAGATGGATCTGGAGACATTACTCACCAGCCTTGAGAGGGTTGCAATGTCACAGGACTGCCCGCTGCCCCAGCCAGCCATTAATTTGCAGAAAGATGAAACAACTTTTCCAATTACATCAAGCTACCTGTTTTTGGTGGAACTACAGAGGTACCTGGAGAAGCTTTGCCTTAACCTGGACAAACTAAGGTATTGCTGAGAGTCAGATTAAAGAGTTTCTTACATTTACTTTGACTTTGTTTTATTGCAGACAGGATGAACCCAATATATTTTATTTTTTGTCTGGTCAGCTTAATTTCATTTGTTATAATACATCCATTCCTGTATTTCAGACCTACAACACATTCCAAAAAAGTAAGGAGAGTAAAGAATGAATCACTTTGTAATGTTGCCATTCTTCTTACATACCTAAAAGACATTTTGGCACTGAGGATACCAAGCAATGACGTATTTTAGGAGTTATTTTGTCCCATTCTTCCTGCAAACACGTCTTAAGCAACAGTACGGGGTTGTCATCACATTTATGTTTAAAAAATTATCCACTCATTCTTCTCTGGGAACAGGTCAGGACTGCATGACTTCTTCCAAAGCCATGCCTTTGTAATGTGTGCAGCATATGGTTTCGCATGTTTTTTAATGTATAGACAACCCTGCTAAATATGTTGTCTTGAAGGCAGCATTAATGCACAAAAGTACATTAAGTTTAAAACAACATATGCTGCCATTACAAAAGTGTAAATTATCTTTGCCAAGGGCACTGACACAGCCCCATACCATGACAGACCCTGACTTTTGAACTTGTTGCTGATAACAGTCTAGATGGTCCTTTTAGTCTCCGGTCTGGTGCACACAGCATCCATTTCTTCCAAAAAAGATCTGAAATACTGATTTGTCTAAAACAATACATCCATTCCAGATGCCTGTGAGCTCAGAGAGCTCAACAGCACTTCTGGACCTAGTTAACATTAGGCTTCTTTTTTACATAATAGATAGGCATTTGTGCATGTAACTCTGTATTGAAGTGCTTGACAAAGGTTTGCCAAAGTAATCCCTCACCCATGTGGTTATATCAGAATAACAGTTCTTGATTCATTGCCGAGAGATCGGAGATCACGAGTGTTCAGCTAAAGCTTGCACACTGAAATTCCTCCAGATTCCTTGAATTGTTTAATGATATTTTATGAAACGGATAGTTCCGGTCCTAAAATCTGATTGGCTTAGCCGCGTTCGAAGCCGTTGTAAAATCCCCGATAAACGCACACCTATGACCACCTCACATCATTCCATATTAATACGCCACTGAAAAGAAAAAGTGAATGTTATGTTCGCCCTCATGTTGCCTAGCAACATTGTTAACGAACTACCTGGGGTCGTGGAAGAATGCTTTTTGTAAATAAAAATAAGTGTTTTTGTAAATAAAAACATTTATAAATTGAACATTGTTGTATTTTATTATATTTTATGTTGACCGCCGTTTTATAAAAGCAATAAGCCACTAGAGACTGTGCGTTACTGCTATGATTTTATCATGGGGAAAGACGTTTTAGGCACTCCACTTCGCGTCCTGCCAAAAGAACCTTCCCCGTGATAAAATCGCAGTAACGCGCAGTCTCTCGTGGCTTATTGCTTTAATGCAATATTCTGCAATGTTGAGGGAGAAATATGCAAATCCCTTTGGAAAAAAGACTGGAAAGGATTCTGTCAAAGTGGAGATCCTCTGCTCCTCGAAGTCTCTTTCATGCATACTGCTTTTTTCTTACCAAATCATGATTACAGTCACTTGTTTGACATCACAACATTATTTTTCATAATTTTTGTATTTATTCATTAATTTATTTTTACCACATTACTAGCTAAATTGGCTATATAGCTGTATATTGACAAATAAAATGAAGTTGACCAGGCATAACATGAAATATCTCAGGTTCATCCTGGCTGCAATAAAATATAAGTCAAAGTAAATGTAAGAAACTCTTTTTTTATACTGTCCGACCTTTTTCTAATTTGAAGTTGTAGTTCTCATTGTAAAGTCAGATTTCTTCTAGCACGTTCATTTATTGTAGCATTTCTGTTTAAATGTTATGTTAGACAAGTAAATGGTTCACAGTTACACGTCTCTGTACATACAAAGGATTAGTAAAGTTTATTTAGACATTTTTGCACTGATAAAGAATTTTTATAACTTGCTTACATGTAACCCTTTAGTTTACTTAATGTGTTAAGATCCATTTCTTAATACTGTACATGTTTGAATGCATTTTTTACTTGTTTTTATCATGTTTTACAATTGTTATTGTTTTTTTCTTTAGAAGTCTTTAAGAATGGTTTAATTGTCAATTAATATTTTATATTTAATGCTTTTGCTTTTGACTTTTTATGCTTAGGCAGTATCATTTGATTTGGCTTACAGCAGTTTCAAGACAATCAAGCTAAACACAAATCATTTTTACCTTTACCTATTATTATAATTTGTGTATCATAAAGTCAGACTTCTTCTAGCACAGGTTCCAACAAGGGGCCAAAATAATAAAAAATAATAAGAAGAAGATTTTTATTTATTTTATTATGACTTTTATTAATAGTAGGAAAAACTAAAATATGAAGAAATTATTATTATTATCCGTGCCACCTTTGCCGACTGACGCAGCAGTGCTGAAGCATGTGGCTCTTAACGTGGCTCACTGCCAGGCTTATTTAGCATCTTCCATGTTACACAAACATTATGGTAAATTCCAAGATTTTAAAAAGATGCATTATAGACACAAAATTATTATCAATGTTGGGTGAGTGTAACATGGCGATGGTGATTGTTTAGAAAGATTTTATTAGGACCTAATGGCAGACAGAAAACTAAAACAGTGCTTGTGTATGCATAATTCTTCAACGTTTTACACATAGCGGGGTTTATGGAGTGTAAGCGCTATGTTTAATCTTCCGTGTAATCTTCCTAGCTTATGAGGCAATCGTCACAAACTAGATCAGTTAAAACATCTAAATACCCAAATACCCAGGGACAAAAAGTGTCCCTGGAGGGGCATTGCCAAGCTTTAGCTTCAGCTGCTCGCTGGGGGAGGTTGGAGACTCCCACTGTCTGGAGAAGGAGTCGAGCTTTGTATTTAGACCTGGGTTGATAGGATAAAATCAAAGTGGCCACAGAATAGGGGCCACCTGGCCTGGCAAGGATTTAATCACGAGAGATAGGGTCTCTAGTCGCTCAGGAGGCCATTGGTTTGACACAGAGTGCCCCAAAGGGAGACTGACAGTTCTGGGGTTGTGCTACTACAGCCAAGGAAACCTTAGGATAAGTGGCAGATCCAGAGCCTGTATTAGGAGCAGTTTGATTTTATCAAGACGTGTTCCTACCGTTGATGGATGAAACGGGTAGTATGACCATCAAGGAGATGGGGATTGTTTTGCCCTCCAGATAAAGGTCAAAGGTCCCTCCTCCTTGTCTTTTAAATATCTCCAAGAATGAGTAATAACAACAACAGCCAGGCCTGATCCATCAGTTTTATGTATGCCAGTAGCAACTAATTCATAATTATAATAATGCAAAATGAATTTTAATATTCTTTAATTACAGTGGGACCAAAAAGTATTTTGTCAGCCACTGATTGAGCAAGTTCTCCTACTTAGAAAGATGAGAGAGGTCTGTCATTTTCATCATAGGTACACTTCAACTATGAGAGACAAAATGAGAAAAAAAAATCCAGGAAATCACATTGTAGGATTTTTAAACAATTTATTTGTAAATTATGGTGGAAAATAAGTATTTGGTCACCCACAAACAAGCAAGATTTCTGGCTCTCACAGACCTGTAACTTCTTATTTAAGAAGCTCTTCTGTCCTCCACTCATTACCTGTATTAATGGCACCTGTTTGACCTCGTTATCTGTATAAAAGACACCTGTCCACAGCCTCAAACAGTCAGACTCCAAACTCAACCATGGCCAAGACCAAAAAGCTGTCAAAGAACACCAGGAAGAAAATTGTAGACCTGCACCAGGCTGGGAAGAGTGAATCTACAACAGGAAAGCAGGTTGGTGTGAATAAATCAACTGTGGGAGCAATTGTAAGAAAATGGAAGACATACAAGACCATTGATAATCTCCCTCGATCTGAGGCCCCACACAAGATCTCATCCCGTGGGGTCAAAATGATCATGAGAACGGTGAGCAAAAATCCCAGAACTACACGGAGGGACCTGATTAAAGGCCCGTCTGAAGTTTGTCAGAGAGCATATGGATGATCCAGAAGAGGATTGGGAGAATATCATGTGGTCAGATGAAACCAAAATGGAACTTTTTGGTAAAAACTTAACTCGTCGTGTTTGGAGGAAGAAGAGTGCTGAGTTGCATCCCAAGAACACCATACCTACTGTGAAGCATGGGGGTGGAAACATCATGCTTTGGGGCTGTTTTTCTGCAAAGGGGACAGGACGACTGATCCGTGTTAAGGGAAGAATGAACGGGGCCATGTATCGTGAGATTTTAAGCCAAAACCTCCTTCCATCAGTGACAGCATTGAAGATGGAACGTGGCTGAGTCTTCCAGCATGACAATGATCCCAAACACACCGCTCGGGCAACGAAGGAGTGGCTCCGTAAAAAGCATTTCAAGGTCCTGGAGTGGCCTAGCCAGTCTCCAGACCTCAACCCCATAGAAAATTTGTGGAGGGAGTTGAAAGTCCGTGTTGCCCAGCGACAGCCCCAAAACATCACTGCTCTAGAGGAGATCTGCATGGAGGAATGGGCCAAAATACCAGCTACAGTGTGTGCAAACCTGGTGAAGACTTACAGGAAACGTTTGACCTCTGTCATTGCCAACAAAGGTTATGTTACAAAGTATTGAGTTGAACTTTTGTTATTGACCAAATACTTATTTTCCACCATAATTTACAAATAAATTCTTTAAAAATCCTACAATGTGATTTCCTGGATTTTTTTTCTCATTTTGTCTCTCATAGTTGAAGTGTACCTATGATGAAAATTACAGACCTCTCTCATCTTTATAAGTAGGAGAACTTGCACAATCAGTGGCTGACTAAATACTTTTTGGCCCCACTGTAAATGATACACTTTATTGTAAAGAATAAAATGAAATAATAATAAACAGCCATTTAAAATATAACAAATAAATAAATAATAATAAATAAAAAAATATATAAAATTACTAGAAATTAATAAGGAGCATTTAATGACAAACTTTATAAATAGGTAAGTATGTTTTGTTCTAGATCTAAATATCGCATTTCTAATATTTTTGGGACACTCTCTAAAGATTCGGGACAGTGTTACTCATGTTCCAGCAGTTTCTATTTCATTGCAGACCTCTTTTAGATGTTATTGGATTACATTTGATGATCCAGACAAATGTCCTTTTAATATATTAGTGTCATCACATCTAATAATTAACAAAGAATCAAAAGGATATGCCATGAAGTTAAATTACAATAATTACACATAACTATCCACACAAGCTGAGTTTTTACAAAACTAAAAGCTAATGTTTGTCTTCATGAGAAAACTATAATTAATAACACAATATAATTAATACAATACTGTATTAATAATATAATTAATACACCATTTTCCAAAAACAATCTGCAGGTTCTTTTAATATTTAGTGCCAGGATTTTGGAAATGACATTACAATAAGTACTGAGATTACATAGACTACAAATAAACAATATTAGTGCAGTCAGAGAAACCTAATAAATCATTACAGGGCATGATTATTCTACAACCCCAATTCAGAAACAGTTGGGACAGTATGGAAACTGCAAATAAAATAAAAATGCAGTTTTTTTACATTTACTTTGACTTTTATTTGATTATTTACACTTCTATGATGGCAGCATTAATGTGCATTGAGTACATTGAGATCTTAGAGCAACATATGCTGCCTTCAAGACATCTTTTCCAGGCACATCCATGCATTTTTTCAACAAGACAATGCAAAACCACATGCTGCACACATTACAAAGGCATGACTGCCGAAGTAGAGGGTACGGGTACTTGACTGGCCTGTCTGCAGTCCTGACCTGTCCACAATAGAGAAAGTGTGGAGAATTTTTACAATAATTTATGACCCGTTCTGTTGCACATCTTAAGATGTGTTTGCAGGAAGAATGGGACAAAATAAAACCTAAAACACTAAATCACTTGGTATCTTCGGTGCAAAACATTGTTTAAGTGTGGTGAAAATGAATGGCAACATTACAAAGTGGTAAATGCTTTACTGTCCCAACTTTTTTTGGAATGTGTTGCAGGTCTGAAATGCAGAAATGGATGTTTATTAATAAATGAAATCAAGTTGAGCAGATAAAATATGAAATATCTCAGGTTCATACTGTCGGCAATCAAATTCCACTGAATGACATTTCAGCAATGTATGGCTTGACGCAATAGTCACACACATTTTTCCAGAATATTTCAAATTTATGTGAAACAGTGGAATCAGTGAGAAAGGGGAACCATGAATTTTTAGTCTATCTCTGTGGTTTGACATTCTCATTTTTACTGAAGTTTTTACTGTAACTAAACACATGGCACTGTTAATAAATATAAAGCCATGTATGCCTGAACTACTTAATTTTTACTGTTAAACATTGTCACTTTCACTTACACCAATCGGCCATAACATTAAAACCACCTCCTTGTTTTTACACTCACTGTCCATTTTATCAGCTCCACTTATATACACCACACCATATAAGGATCACTTTGTAGTTCTACAATTACTGACTGTAGTCCATCTGTTTCTCTGCACACTTTGTTAGCCCCCTTTCATGCTGTTCTTCAATGGTCAGGACTCTCCCAGGACCACTACAGAGTAGGTATTATTTGGGTAGTGGATTATTCTCAGCACTGCACTTGGTGGTGGTGGGTTAGTGTGTGTTGTGCTGGTATGAGTGGATCAGACACAGCAGCGCTGCTGGAGTTTAGACACTGTCACTGCTGGACTGAGAATAGTCCACCAACCAAAAATATATCCAGCCAACAGCGCCCTGTGGGCAGAAGATGAACTCAAACAGCAGCAATAGATGAGCGATCGTCTCTGACTTTACATCTACAAGGTGGACCAACTAGGTAGGAGTGTCTGATAGAGTGGACAGTGAGTGGACACTGTATTTAAAAACTCCAGCAGCGCTGATGTGTCTGACCCACTCATACCAGCACAACACAAACTAACCCAACACCACCATGTCAGTGTCACTGCAGTGCTGAGAATGATACCTATATAATAATACCTGCTCTGTGGTGGCCCTGTGGGTCCTGACCATTGAAGAACAGGGTGAAAGCAGGTTAAAAAGGTATGTAGAGAAACAGATGGACTACAGTCAGTAATTGTAGAACTACAAAGTGCTTCTATATGGTAAGTGGAGCTGATAAAGTGGACAGTGAGTGTAGAAACAAGGAGGTGGTTTTAATGTTATGGCTGATCATTGTATAATTTTTAAATGAGAGTCTGCTGTTTCCAGTATTTACCTGAGACACACACAATCAATGCCAATGCAAAAGAACACAGCGTCCTTCAAGGAAGTGATATATGCATCAACTATTCTTTAATAGTATCTGAGAAACATTTATTGTCTCTCCAAAACTTTCTTTTACACACATGTCAAGCGTACTTATTCAAAGTCATACAAACCTACGCTTTATTGGCCCTTTTAGTACACACAACTTAACTTAGTATGGTTTCTGGTCTTTTAAAAATAAAAAAACCATCACCTTTCCTATTGAGACTTTGCAATGATTTGAAAACTAAGGACACTAAGTTGCAGTTTTTCAAGTGGAATTTTTGTCCATTCTCGCTGCTCACGCTGTGGTTGGCATCATCATTGGTCCTCTTCTTCATGCTGTCCCATACATTTTCAATAGAAGACAGATCTGGACTGCAGGCCGGCCAGTTAAGCAAACATATTCTGTGTCTATGTTTCTAGCACATACTAAATGAGGCCTGACATTGTCTTGCTAAAATAATCACAGACTTTCCAGGAAAAACTCCTGCCTTGATGACAGCATGTGTCTTTCTAAAATCCCAGTATAAGCCTCAGCGTCACTGGTGCCTTCACATATATGCATGTCACCTGTGCCATGGGCACTGATGCAACCCATACCATAAAAGATGCTGGATTGTTGTTGTTTTTTTCTTTGGCAAAGAGAAATCGACATTCATTTGTCCCAAATTAGCTTAACCTTGGACTTACATGACCACAGCTTTTGCCCATATTTGCTTGATACAGGACTTCAGCTGCTTAACAATTGGGGATTGCTGTTGTCTAATTCTCCTATTTATAATGGGCCATACATTTTTAATAGGACACAGAGTTGGACTGCAAGCAGACTAGTCAAGCACATGCCCTTTGTATCTGCATGTACTGCATGCAGAATAAGGGCTGACATAGTCCTTTTAAAATAACTTGGTGTCCTGGTGGGTATCTCAACTTCGAGCATTAAGGTCCCCCATTGATTCCTAGGCTTATTATGTAAAAATTAAAATCCTAACAAGCAAACAAAATATCCATGGATTTCCTAAGGAAAGACATTGCCTTGATGGCAGCATTTGTCAGTCCAAAACCCTAAATGCTTCCATATCAATGGTACCCTTACACATAAGCTTTTCACCCATGGCATGGGGACTGAAGCCCTCCAATACAATGACAGACATTGGCTTTTGCACCTTTTGCTGATAAGACTGTAAATGGTGCTTTTTTCATCTTTCCACCTAATTTCCCCAAAACAAGCTAAAATGTGGACTCATCTCACTACAGCATATTTATATTGTTTTCCTGTCGATCTAAGATAAGCTTGTCCCAAAGAACACATTTATGCATAAAATGTATGTATGGCTTACTCTTTCCATAACAGATTTTAAGGTTGTGTTTCTGGAGTTTAAGGAGACTATGTGACCATTATTTATTAAGTAGTATATCAGTGTATTTATCAGTGTCACATAAGGATGCAAAGGTCTCATTCATTCAACAGTGGTTTTCAGCTTTGCCTTACACGAACTGAGACTATAGGGTTCCCTGAATCTTTCCACAATAACATGTATAGTACATGGTAAAACATCATATTTGCAATTTTACATTGATAAATTTTCTTTTTGAACTGATTCACTTACACAGTTTGGCACAAATTGGTGAGGCACATATTTTTTTAAAGCCAGATACCCTTTGCCAATTGGTTTGCTTAATGTGGAATGTTTAAAAATAGTGTAAATTGAAAATTCCATATTTTTTACTCCTGTTTTATCTATTTCAACTTTTAACTATAGGCATGAAATTCTAAACGTGTTTAAATTTACACCGATCAGCCATAACATTAAAACCAATTCCTTGTTTCTACACTCACTGTCCATTTTATCAGCTCCACTTACCATATAGAAGTACTTACTGACTGTAGTCCATCTGTTTCTCTACATACGTTTATAGCCGGCTTTCACCCTGTTATTCAATGGTCAGGACCACCACAGAGCAGGTATTATCTAGATTGTGGATCATTCTCAGCACTGCAGTGACACTGACATGGTGGTGGTGTGTTAGTGTGTGTTGTGCTGGTATGAGTGGATCAGACACAGCAGCGCTGCTTAAGTTTTTAAATACCCTGTCCACACACTGTCCACTCTATTAGACAGTCCTACCTAGTTGGTCCACCTTGTAGATGTAAAGTCAGAGACGATCGCTCATCTATTGCTGTTGTTTGAGTTGGTCATCTTCTAGGCCTTCAGTGCTGAGAATGATCCACCACCCAAATAATACCTGCTCTTTAGTGGTCCTGTGGGGGTCCTGACCATTGAAGAACAGCATGAAAGGGGGCTAACAAAGCATGCAGAGAAATAGATGGACTACAGTCAGTAATTGTAGAACTACAAAGTGCTTCTTTGTAAGTGGAGCTGATAAAATGGACAGTGAGTGTAGAAACAAGGAGGTGGTTTTAATGTTATGGCTAATCGGTGTATAAAAGAAAATTTAACTGATTTTGTCAGTTAAATAAAGGGTTAAGAGAATAAATAAATTACATATTCTTGTTTCTTTTGCATCATACAAAATGTCCCAACTTTCCCAAAAAAGGGTTTGAACACAAGATGACAGATAACTTCTTTCTTGGTGCTGTGGGGTACCCACACTTTCTGCAGCACCATTATTATAATTGATACCTGTATTATGCACAGACACTTTGATCTTATAGCCTTGTGTCATTTATTCTGAGTTCCACAGGATGTCAGTAAAGTCTTCCTTTTCCATATAATACTAAAGAGGTATGTTTACGTAAGCCGCTTACTCTGAGGCTATGTAATTGATCTCATAGCTCTGAATGGTGTCTTAAATCCTGAATTAAATAGCTCTCTACACAAAAAAGGAAAAAAGAGCCGATTCAGTCATTTGTTTTACTTTTCCAGCTTTAAACTATTGAGTTCTTCAGTGTGCTAAGCTGCCAGCTAGCTCACAGATAGTGGATGATTTACAAAGGGCAGAGCATGACACTAACGTGGTAAAGCTCTCTGTGAGACATTGCTGCTATAAGGTGAAAAAAACAGCTGACGACTGCACATGTACCTGAAGGTGCACTGTGGCTTTCCTCAGCCAGTGTAAGGGTGGTGCATGTAGCAGGAAACACCTAGAAATTATAAACACCTAGATTAGAAGGACATGGGTGAGAAAAATCCTTTCCATTGAAGCACAGACTTAGATGACATTGAACATGTGGATGTAATCTGTTCATCAAAAGCTTGTTTGTGTTGATAAATTTGCACTTGCAGTTTGTTCACGTTATACATATGGCTGCACCAAATATTAAGAATGTATTCTTATGGGTCAGAAATCTCATACAAACATTACAGGGCATGCTTATTTTAAATCACTGTTTTATATAAGCCTCCGCATCACTGGTACCTTTACACATATGCAAGTCACCCATGCCATGTGCATTGATGCACCCCATACCATAGCAGATGCTGGCTTTTGCACCTTTCACTGATTTGACTGATGTTGTCTCCTATTTATAATGGGCCATACATTTTTAATAGGACACAAAGCTGGACTGCAAGCAGACTAGTCAAGAACATGCACTTCGTATGTGTATGTAGTGAATGCAGAATAAGGACCGACATAGTTCTTCAAAAATAACCATGGTGGCAGCACAGTGGCTTTGTGGGTAGAACTGTCACCTCACAGCAAGAAGGTCCTAAGTTCAGTTTTAAGGAGAATTGGGAGAGGAGAGAAAGGAGAGTTTCTTACATTTATTAAAGGTTTTCAAGATGTAACTTTTCACTTAAATTATCATGCTTATTATATCATTTTGAATTTAAAAAAATGTATTACATTTTTATAAGCAAAATAGTATTTGTTAGTGGACTCAGGTGTTTGTACAGATTTATGAGATGGGTCCCTGTTTATGACAGTTAAGTGTATCAGAAGTCATGACATGAATGCCATTGTAAAAAGCCATTATACCAATGTATCAATCAGATTTTCTTTCAGGAGCTGCTTTAGTGTGGTCTGAGCATTGAGACTCTGCCTATTAAGATGTAAACCCTACTATTGTGTTTGCAACTAACCTTAGATTATCAGCAGAGATGAACTGCTGGGTTATAAAACAATAAACTGGATGCACTATATTGATCCATGCCTTTGCACCCATTATTTCAAGTTGGTGCTGAATTTCAAACACTACAGCTTTTGTCATTATCATAAAAATTCAATTAATACATTTAAAATAAAAATGAACAAAGAAGTATCCTAAAAAAATAGTTAAACTTTTAACTCTAAAATATTCTTATTTTTCCAAGTGATGGACTGGCGATCTCTCTGCAGTGTTTCACCCAAATAATCAAACCCACCACGACCCTGACCAGGATAACGTGGTGGTAAAATGACAATGAATAAATTAAAAGTACTATTGTTCTTACACCAACCAGGCATAACATTATGACCACTGACAGGTGAAGTGAATAACACTGATTATCTCTTCATCACAGCACCTGTTAGTGGGTGGGATATATTAGGCAGCAAGTGAACATTTTATCCTCAAAGTTAATGTGTTAGAAGCAGGAAAAATTGTCCGATCCAACAGACAAGCTACTGTAGATCAAATTGCTGAAGAAGTTAATGCTGGTTCTGATAGAAAGGCGTCAGAATACACAGTGCATCACAGTTTGTTGTGTATGGAGCTGCATAGCCGTAGATCAGTCAGGGTGCCCATGCTGACCCCTGTCCACCGCCGAAAGCGCCAACAATGGGCACGTGAGCATCGGGACTGGACCACGGAGCAATGGAAGAAGGTGGCCTGGTCTGATGAATCACGTTTTCTTTTACATCACGTGGTTGGCCGGGTGAGTGTGCATCGCATGGCACCAGGATGCACTATAGTAAGAAGGGAAGCCGGCAGAAGCAGTGTGATGCTTTGAGCAATGTTCTGCTGGGGAACCTTGGGTCCTGCCATTCATGTGGATGTTACTTTGACACGTACCACCTACCTAAGCATTGTTGCAGACCATGTACACCCTTTCATGGAAACGGTATTCCATGATGGCTGTGGCCTCTTTCAGCACGATAATGCGCCCTGCCACTAAGCACAAATGGTTCAGGAATGGTTTGAGGAGCACAACAACGAGTTTGAGGTGTTGACTTGGCCTCCAAATTCCCCAGATCTCAGTCTAATCAAGCATCTGTGGGATGTGCTGGACAAACAAGTGCGATCCATGGAGGCCCCACCTCACAACTTACAGGAGTTAAAGGATCTGCCACTAACATCTTGGTGCCAGATACCACAGCACACCTTCAGGGGTCTAGTGGAGTACATGCCTCGACGGGTCAGGGCTGTTTTGGCAGCAAAAGGGGCGCCAACACAATATTAGGAAGTTGGTCATAATGTTATGCCTGATCGATGTATATATAATAGTGAATATTCTTTAGGGTTTGTTGGTGAAGAGGGAAATTAATTAGATTAATTAGAAAATAAAATGTATTCATGTTTGAACACAACTAGCTAATGAGGAGATGAAAAGAGAGAATTAAGGAGTGGAATATTGCAATGAACAGCAAAAACATCTGAGAAAACAAATTAGACAGGTAGTAGCAGCCCCAGAGAGATGTGTTATTGTGAGAGCAAGAGAGCGGGGGTGAGAGAGAGAGAGAGAGAGAGAGAGAGAGAGAGAGAGAGAGAGAGAGAGAGAGAGAGAGAGAGAGAGAGAGAGAGAGAGAGAGAGAGAGAGAGAGAGAGAGAGAGAGAGAGAGAGAGAGAGAGAGAGAGAGAGAGAGAGAGAGAGAGAGAGAGAGAGAGAGAGAGAGAGAGAGAGAGAGAGAGAGAGAGAGAGAGAGTAGTAACATTGATGCGAAAGGGATGGAGGGAGGGACAGAAAAAGAACAGCACTGAAGCTCTGTTTCTCTCGCACAGCCAAAGAGAGTCAGCTCTCTGCAGCGGCTGAGCTGGTGCTAATAGTGGACTCCATATTTCCTCTCCTCCTTCTACGCTTGGAAACGGTAAGTGACCCATGCTGTTTATGTGCTCTGATTTTACTATAGAAGACCAAAGATGACAACAGGGCAACAGATTTGGAATGAAGAAATACAGACTAACAGTACAGATGGTTAATGTGTTTTCTTTCTGGGTTACATCTACAATCAGCAAGCATGGAAGTGGGTTTGTGCCTGGCAATTGCTGCTTTAACCTCACTGTTATAGCTCTTTAATAAATACAAAAAAAAGAATGTTCATATAGCAATACATTTTCCTTTGAAAGCCCCTGATATAAAGATGCTTAGTGAAAATGTATTCTGCATGACTGGTAACCATGGTGAAGGCAGCTAGCAGACCTTAGCATCTGGAGAAATCAGTTAATCCAGATGCATTCAGAAAACATCCAATAAAAACATTAACGTGACAGTTCATTAATCACATTTTCACAGCCAGGCATAAGTGACTTACTCGCTGCAGCGCATCAGTGTGTGGGAGTGCACATGCTTTAGGATTGATAGCACAACATTATTAGCAACTGATTATCAGATAGGGATTAGGGCTGCAGGGATGCTGCATATAAACACAGTCGACCCTCAACAGGTTTTATTATATTGATGTTTAAGACTGATGCATTAACAATTCAATTAGAGATCCTTTCGGTATCTGTCCATGTGCTGTGATGTTGCAGAATCCAGCATAAGAAAAACATGTGCAGCCAACGTCAACCACATACTGAGAACAGCTCTGTAAAGTGCACTATGCTACCTGCAATAAAGGGGACAAAATGAATAACGGGGAAAAGAGAAGCAGCTTTAATGTCAAACACCAGTACAGGCATCTCCAATTCACCTGACATACATGTCTTTGGACCGCCCCACTTAGAAATCGAACCCAGGACTCGCTGTGCCACTATTACAATATAAAGAAAGACTACAAGTAATACAAGTACAAGTGACAGCATTTAGTACACTGATGCAGTGCAAGGAAGTGATCTTTTGGAAAACCAGTTAAAGACAGAGCACTGGGGGACATTTTATACCCACACGCTCCTGATTTTGTAAATAATCACAAAAATTTCCAAAAATTCCTAAGGCGGCATTCACAATGATATGCAGCAAAACAGCTTTTACGCTGACTGTGGCATTGTTTCTTATGAAGTGAGGTTGTGTCACTTACCCTGCCACTGCACAACTTGGAGGATCATGTTCTATATGATTGAACTTTGACCCAGTTTGCTGCTGACATTTTCAAAGGCCTGCCAATGAGACAAATTGCATACATGACGTAGTCAAAAGCAAAGCACAGACCTGGCGCGGAGAAACTGATTTCACTGTTGTGTAAAACTCCTACATTGTAAAAAAAAAAAATACAGCATGATGACTACTGAGTTGTGAAATCAGGAGATCTGGTTTGAATTAAATAATAATCCCATGTTAACTAATCATGGAATCACTAATTGTGTCTTCATAGGTCTTTAACAAGATTTAATGTGCCCTTCAATTAAGCAATGATGTTTTATAAACCATTTTTCTACAATTTCTACTTTTTTTTCATCTTCTTACATCTCCAACCAATGACCATTACCAGAGCATTCTTGTTTTAAACTAAAATACAATGTATAAAAACTGCATGTGAATGAAGTGTCAGAAAAAAAAAACGGTTTTGCTGTGTATCATATAAAAGGTGTAAACCCTTGGCAATATGCACAGTGAATGAAGCACAAAACGCTTATCATGTATAAATATATATATATATATATACAGTGGGGCCAAAAATTATTTAGTCAGCCACTGATTGTGCAAGTTCTCCTACTTAGAAAGATGAGAGAGGTCTGTCATTTTCATCATAGGTACACTTCAACTATGAGAGACAAAATGAGAAAAAAATCCAGGAAATCACATTGTAGGATTTTTAAACAATTTATTTGTAAATTATGGTGGAAAATAAGTATTTAGTCACCCACAAACAAGCAAGATTTCTGGCTCTCACAGACCTGTAACTTCTTCCTTAAGAAGCTCTTCTGTCCTCCACTCGTTACCTGTATTAATGGCACCTGTTTGACCTCGTTATCTGTATAAAAGACACCTGTCCACAGCCTCAAACAGTCAGACTCCAAACTCAACCATGGCCAAGACCAAAGAGCTGTCGAAGGACACCAGGAAGAAAATTGTAGACCTGCACCAGGCTGGGAAGAGTGAATCTACAATAGGCAAGCAGGTTGGTGTGAATAAATCAACTGTGGGAGCAATTGTAAGAAAATGGAAGACATACAAGACCATTGATAATCTCCCTCGATCTGGGGTCCCACGCAAGATCTCATCCCGTGGGGTCAAAATTATCATGAGAACGGTGAGCAAAAATCCCAGAACTACACGGAGGGACCTGATGAATGACCTGCAGAGAGCTGGGACCAAAGTAACAAAGGCTACCATCAGTAACACACTACGCCGAGAGGGACTCAAATCCTGCAGTGCCAGGCGTGTCACCCTGCTTAAGCCAGTACATGTCCAGGCCCATCTGAAGTTTGCCAGAGAGCATATGGATGATCCAGAAGAGGATTGGGAGAATATCATGTGGTCAGATGAAACCAAAATGGAACTTTTTGGTAAAAACTCAACTCGTCGTGTTTGGAGGAAGAAGAATGCTGAGTTGCATCCCAAGAACACCATACCTACTGTGAAACATGGGGGTGGAAACATCATGCTTTGGGGCTGTTTTTTGCAAAAGGGAAAGGACGACTGATCCGTGTTAAGGGAAGAATGAACGGGGCCATGTATCGTGAGATTTTAAGCCAAAACCTCCTTCCATCAGTGAGAGCATTGAAGATGGAACGTGGCTGGGTCTTCCAGCATGACAATGATCCCAAACACACCGCTCGGGCAACGAAGGAGTGGCTCCGTAAAAAGCATTTCAAGGTCCTGGAGTGGCCTAGCCAGTCTCCAGACCTCAACCCCATAGAAAATTTGTGGAGGGAGTTGAAAGTCCGTGTTGCCCAGCGACAGCCCCAAAACATCACTGCTCTAGAGGAGATCTGCATGGAGGAATGGGCCAAAATACCAGCTACAGTGTGTGCAAACCTGGTGAAGACTTACAGGAAACGTTTGACCTCTGTCATTGCCAACAAAGGTTATGTTACAAAGTATTGAGTTGAACTTTTGTTATTGACCAAATACTTTTTTTTTTTTCTCATTTTGTCTCTCATAGTTGAAGTGTACCTATGATGAAAATTACAGACCTCTCTCATCTTTCTAAGTAGGAGAACTTGCACAATCAGTGGCCGACTAAATACTTTTTGGCCCCACTGTATATATATATATATATATATATATACTTTGTAGTTCTACAATTACTGACTGTAGTCCATCTGTTTCTCTGTCATGCTGTTCTTCAATGGTCAGGACTCTCCAAGGACCACAACAGAGCAGGTATTATTATTAGCACTGCAGTGACACTGACATGGTGGTGGTGTGTTAGTGTGTGTTGTCCTGGTATGAGTGGATAAGACACAGCAATGCTGATGGAGTTTTTAAACACCTCACCGTCACTGCTGGACTGAGAATAGTCCACCAACCAAAAATATCCAACCAACAGCGACCTGTGGGCAGCATCCTGTGACCACTGATGAAGGTCTAGAAGATGACCAACTCAAACAGCAGCAATAGATGAGCGATCGTCTCTGACTTTACGTCTACAAGGTGGACCAACTAAATAGGAGTGTCTAATAGAGTGGACAGTGAGTGGACATGGTATTTAAAAACTCTAGCAGCACTGCTGTACCGTGTCCACTCATACCAGCACAACGCACACTAACACACCACCACCACGTCAGTGTCACTACAGTTCTGAGAATGATCCACCACCTAAATAATACCTGCTTTGTGGTGGTCCTGTAAGGGTCCTGACCATTAAAGAACAGGGTGAAAGCAGTATGTAGAGAAACAGATGGACTACAGTCAGTAATTGTAGAACTGCAAAGTGCTTCTATATGGTAAGTGGAGCTGATAAAATGGACAGTAAGTGTAGAAACAAGGAGGTGGTTTTAATGTTATGACTGATCAGATTTTTATATATATATATATATATATATATATATACTGTATATAGTATATATATATATATTTTTTTTTTATATAAATCTGATCAGTCATAACATTAAAACCACCTCCTTGTTTCTACACTATATATATATAAATTTATATATATATATATATATATATATATATATATATATATATATATATATATATATATATATATATAAATGAAAACTGTGAGGAAAAGGAGAGATTGTATATTAATCCATGGCAAAAAGCAAAATGGAAAGTAAAAAGCAAGGAACTGGAGAAGTAAGATTTAATATCTCCCTGCCCATTTGCACAACGACTGAACACAAACTGGTGTTGTTCTCAGTGGGAGGGTTTCAACAGTTCATTCTAGATCTAAGAACAAATCAAGTATGGGCTTATGTGTGAGAGAGCAGATGGAGGAAGTGGTTTGGAAGAGTTGGAAACTTAATCAAAGCACCCAGGTTTCCTTATAGGTTTGAGAGAAATTCCATGGGTACTCCCTTCACTTCACTAAGGCAACCCAAATTACCCAAACCCCTGCAAAACAGATCCTGACTTCTATACATGCTTCCACCCAGCCCCCAAACAAACAGCCCCCAAACCTCACTCCCACATTTATATTCTTAAAGAGTTCTCTATAAAAGAACTTCAATAGACCACTCAGATTGAGCTTTTGTTCATAAGAGGAGCAGTTACAAAAGTGGTCACCAAACCTTAAATGTTTATTTAATGATTAATAATAATAAAGTGTTAATGCAAGTAACCCAAAAAAAAAAACATTTTTATATTTGATTGTGTCTAAGTATCAAGTCAATAAATGCATCATATAAGGCAATAGTTAGAATAAAATGTATTTCACGGTACAATTTACCTATAAATCTGGAATTTTGATTTGACAGCAGTTTGATATGATAATACATCTTAATTAATATCAGCAAGGTTGGACATAATGTATTTATGTAATGTAAGTTTTTAAAAAACATAGACTATACCATAGACAAAACTACTCTATATGGACAAGTATTGGGACACCCCTTCAAATTTTTGAATTCATGTGTTTCAACCACAAAAAGGTGGAATACATTAATGATATAAAGGAAATTACATGCTTCCAACTTTGCAGCAGCAGTTTAAGAAATGGCCCTTTTTTGTTTCAGCATGACTATGCCCCTGTGCACAAATAATGGTCTAAGAAAACATGAAGAAAGACTTGGTTATAAGAAACTCCAGCTGGCTGCACAAAGGCCTGATCTCAGCCCTGCTGAACTGCTTTGGAATTAACTGAAACATCATGTGAGGCTTTCTTGATCAATTTTAGTGCAATACAAATGCTCTTTTGACTGAATGCATAAATTTCCACAGACATACTTCAGACTTCTCAGGAAGGCTTCTCAGAAGAGTGGTCGTTGTTATAGCTAAAAAAAAAACACATAGAGGTCACTCTATTATGATACCATTTGTTTTTGAAATGGAATGTCTAACAAGCTCATGGTCAGGTGTCTGAATACTTTTGGCCATATAGTGTATGTGGACGTCTGACCATGTTGTTTGACAGTCCATTTCATAATCATAGATATTTATATAGAGTGGTCTGACTGTGCTCTTCCTTACCCACCTTCTCCCCCCTTTTTCTCCCGACTTTTTAGCGCATCCGATTGCGTCATGCTTCCTCTCCACTAATGCCAACCCCCACTGATTTGAGGAGAACAAAGCTAACCCATGCCCCCTCCGACATGTGGGCAGCAGCCGTATGCATTTTGTCACCCACACTAGGCGAGTGCATATATGCGAATCAGCCTTGTGTACGGAGAGACACACCCTGACCCGCACTCTTTCCCCGCCTCTGTGCAGGCGCCATCAATCAGCAGAGGTCGTAGTGCATCAGTTACGAGGAGTCCCTATCGAGGAGTCCTTATCTGGCTTAATATCCCACCCCTATATGAACAACAGGCCAATCGTTGTTCATGTGGCCGCTCAGCCCAGGCGGATGGCAGAGCTGAGACTCGATACGATGTATTCGAATTCCCAGCTCTGGTGCGCTAGCATGTGTTTTTACTGCTGCACCACCTGAGCGGCGTCTGTGTGAATTTTTGACTATTCAATCAAAAGAGCATTTGTAACGTCAGACACTAATGTTGGTTTTTCACACCAAACTACATTTAGTTCAAGATACATTGATAAGTGTGCATTCAGGATTAAATTTAAAAATATACCTGAACAAATAATACTTCTAAAAAAGGTCATATGATATCTTATACTACTTCTAGTGAGAAACACTCTTTTAAAGTTTACTCCTTTTACTTTACATTATAATTTTACCAATGCACAAAACAAACTGTAATATAGTAATAACATTTTTTAGAGAGCACAGGCAGGTAATAAGAACGTCTCTGTAGACCTTTTATTACTGGCATGACCTCTGCCATTTGCAGTGAGACTTTCAAACAGAACATCCTACTTAATACATTAATGATATTATATAGGATTTATTTATAAATACTTATTTTCCAGAATTCTGCCCAATACGTTTTACTATATTGCAAATGAGGTTAAAACATGTGATGAATACAATGTGATTAAAACAAGTGTATCATAAGACCAAGAATATAATGAAAAGTAGCTTGGTAATATTTTTTCCTGCTAGTCACTTTAAATACATGCACCCCAAACCTTTCCATTTCACCACAAACTTTACCGTTCATAAATAAGAACATGGCAGATTTAATTGCTAAATGGCTAGCACCTTATGATTGCAGTAGAACCATCATGGTCTGATGCTGATCTTGTGACCAACAGAACTGGCATTTTACACTATGCAGCTTTAAGGAAAAATAATAATAATACTGTATATTTTTTCTGTTTCTCTTTAAGGTCACCAAGTTTCAATCTGGCTAGTAGGCTGCAACATGGGTGACGTCATGTGACCGACAGACAGCTAGGAAAAAGCCAGGCAGCATGTTTCTCCTGCGCACTACACTGTTACTTTGCATTCTGCTATTTTGCCTTGGTTCTTCACATGGTGAACTGTTCAATAAATATGGCCCAACTGCCACAGCACAATCAAATGGGAATTCCAAACAACAGAAAAGGTCCAACTGGGGATTTTGGATGCCTGAAGTCAAATTCTCAGTTCCTTCTTTAAAGCTTCCATGGAGTCTTTCAGCAAAGGCACAGGGTGACCTGACAGTGGAAAACTCAACAACAGAAAGTCCATATACCACCAGAAAAGAATTTATTGTGTCAGTTAAGGCCTCAACCGCTTACATTTACCATACAACTACAACACAGCCTCAGGACATTTTGATCACTTCAGCTCAAATAGTCACTTCACTGCCACAAAGAGACATCAAACGACCCAAAGATGAGCTCCTCAGGAAACAGCCTCAAACAGACAGACCTAAACCCTTGCCTGATCTTGATCCAAACTATGACCTTGAGTTTTGGCCTCCCAATAAAGCCAGCCATACAGAGAAACACCCACTGACAGCACCCCCTACTAGATCTACTCAAGAAACACCAAGAACAACAAGATCATACAAGGAGACCACAACTGTTACAGTTCAAAACTCTGAGACCAAGATGACTGAAAAAGTCACAATTACAAGCACTGCTTTGCAGTCTAAGCCTTCATCCACACCGGTGTCAATGACCACTCTGCCAAGACTAATGCCTTCAATAGAAAAAACAACTGTTTTTACATCACCAAGGGAGGACACCACACAACTGCAAAATGTCATCAGTACTGTTTTCATGGGGTCCACAGAGAAAGCCCTAGCGAAAACACCAGTCACAGCAGCTGGGACGACTGTTGGAGATTTTTATGGAATTCAACAGACCACACAAGCTCCAAGCAAAGCAGGGGGTAGAAGGATGGAGATTCCAAATTTATTGCATACTCCATTAACCACAGCCTCATCAGTAGAAGGTAATATATCACAATCCATATATATATATACAGTGTATCACAAAAGTGAGTACACCCCTCACATTTCTGCAGATATTTAAGTATATCTTTTCATGGGACAACACTGACAAAATGACACTTTGACACAATCAAAAGTAGTCTGTGTGCAGCTTATATAACAGTGTAAATTTATTCTTCCCTCAAAATAACTCAATATACAGCCATTAATGTCTAAACCACCGGCAACAAAAGTGAGTACACCCCTAAGAGACTACACCCCTAAATGTCCAAATTGAGCACTGCTTGTCATTTTCCCTCCAAAATGTCATGTGATTTGTTAGTGTTACTAGGTCTCAGGTGTGCATAGGGAGCAGGTGTGTTCAATTTAGTAGTACAGCTCTCACACTCTCTCATACTGGTCACTGAAAGTTCCAACATGGCACCTCATGGCAAAGAACTCTCTGAGGATCCTAAAAGACGAATTGTTGCGCTACATGAAGATGGCCAAGGCTACAAGAAGATTGCCAACACCCTGAAACTGGGCTGCAGCACAGTGGCCAAGATCATCCAGCGTTTTAAAAGAGCAGGGTCCACTCAGAACAGACCTCGAGTTGGTCGTCCAAAGAAGCTGAGTGCACGTGCTCAGCGTCACATCCAACTGCTGTCTTTGAAAGATAGGCGCAGGAGTGCTGTCAGCATTGCTGCAGAGATTGAAAAGGTGGGGGGTCAGCCTGTCAGTGCTCAGACCATACGCCGCACACTACATCAAATTGGTCTGCATGGCTGTCACCCCAGAAGGAAGCCTCTTCTGAAGTCTCTACACAAGAAAGTCCGCAAACAGTTTGCTGAAGACATGTCAACAAAGGACATGGATTACTGGAACCATGTCCTATGGTCTGATGAGACCAAGATTAATTTGTTTGGTTCAGATGGTCTCAAGCATGTGTGGCGGCAATCAGGTGAGGAGTACAAAGATAAGTGTGTCATGCCTACAGTCAAGCATGGTGGTGGGAATGCCATGGTCTGGGGCTGCATGAGTGCAGCAGGTGTTGGGGAGTTACATTTCATTGAGGGACACATGAACTCCAATATGTACTGTGAAATACTGAAGCAGAGCATGATCCCCTCCCTCCGGAAACTGGGTCGCAGGGCAGTGTTCCAGCATGATAATGACCCCAAACACACCTCTAAGACGACCACTGCTTTATTGAAGAGGCTGAGGGTAAAGGTGATGGACTGGCCAAGCATGTCTCCAAACCTAAACCCAATAGAACATCTTTGGGGCATCCTCAAGCGGAAGGTGGAGGAGCGCAAAGTCTCGAATATCCGCCAGCTCCGTGATGTCGTCATGGAGGAGTGGAAAAGCATTCCAGTGGCAACCTGTGAAGCTCTGGTAAACTCCATGCCCAGGAGAGTTAAGGCAGTTCTGGGAAATAATGATGGCCACACAAAATATTGACACTTCAGGAACTTTCACTAAGGGGTGTACTCACTTTTGTGATACACTGTACATAAAGCGAACAGTACAGGCTTAAATGCTTGCTGTTATGCTGTGGGAAGCATTTTGTTGTTTGACTTGTCCTTTTAAAGAAAAGGGTCACTGTAATCCAACTAATTACTATCCTGACTGATCATCCAATAGAAACAAATTTAATCTGAAAGACAGCAAATCACCAGTTGAGGAAATATGTTTTGAAAGAACTGAGACTAGTGAATTTTGTGGTGCAGCATATCAAAGAAGTGTTTGATTTGGATAAATCTTTTGATAAATCAGCAACAAAGACTGTTATCAGTATTCAGATGGGAGAGTCAACCATACAACAATAAATCTAGGGGATCTTTTTCTGCAGTCTGCTCACAAATACTGAACATGCTGTTCTCTCTCTCTCTCTCTCTCTCTCTCTCTCTCTCTCTCTCTCGCTCGCTCTCTCTCTCTCTCTCTCTCTCTCTCTCGCTCGCTCGCTCGCTCGCTCTCTCTCTCGCTCGCTCGCTCGCTCTCTCTCTCTCTCTCTCTCTCTCTCTCTCGCTCGCTCTCTCTCTCCTTCTTAATTAGGTAAATTTTGGGAAAACAGGTTTTTATTTTTACATTCATACATTCACATTCTAAAAATGGGTTACTGAATGTACCTAAATTATTACAATGCAAACAAGACGAAAAAGAAATCTGCTAAAATGGGCTATAAGAATTGTTCACATTATGATTCTTACCTGTGTGCACATTGGAGGTGCTACTGAAGGTGGACAGGAGTAGCATGGACAAAAGTAGAATGAAAAGATTTCCAATGTTTTCATTGATCACCATAAATGTAAAATTTGATGCCTACAACAGACAGTGCTGTTTTTGATTTATGTACAAATATATGTGTGTGAGTATATACTGTATATATACACTGATCAGCCATAACATTAAAACCACCTCCTTGTTTCTACACTCACTGTCCATTTTATCAGCTCCACTTACCATATAGAAGCACTTTGTAGTTCTACAATTACTGTCTGTAGTCCATCTGTTTCTCTACATGCTTTGTTAGCCCCCTTTCATGCTGTTCTTCAATGGTCAGGACTCTCTCAGGACCACTACAGAGCAGATATTATTTGGGTGGTGGATCATTCTCAGCACTGCAGTGACAATGACATGGTGGTGGTGTGTTAGTGTGTGTTGTGCTGGTATGAGTAGATCAGACACAGCAGCGCGGCTGGAGTTTTTAAATAACGAGTCAACTCACTGTCCACTCTGTTAGACACTCCTACCTAGTTGGTCCACCTTGTAGATGTAAAGTCAGAGACGATCGTTCATCTGTTGCTGCTGTTTGAGTTGGTCATCTTCTAGACCTTCATCAGTGGTCACAGGACGCTGCCCACGGGGTGCTGTTGGCTGGATATTTTTGGTTGGTGGACTATTCTCAGTCCAGCAGTGACATTGAGGTGTTCAAAAACTCCATCAGCATTGCTGTGTCTGATCCACTCATACCAGCACAACACACACTAACACACCACCACCATGTCAGTGTCACTGCAGTGCTGAGAATGACCCACCACCCAAATAATACCTACTCTGTAGTGGTCCTGCGAGGGTCCTGACCATTGAAGAACAGCATGAAAGGGGGCTAACAAAGCATGCAGAGAAACAGATGGACTACAGTCAGTATTTGTAGAACTACAAAGTGCTCTTATATGGAAAGTGGAGCTAATAACATGGACAGTGTGTGTAGAAACAAGGAGGTGGTTGTAATGTTGTGGCTGATTGGTGTATATATAAACAGTATATATACAGTGTATCACAAAAGTGAGTACACCCCTCACATTTCTGCAAATATTTCATTATATCTTTTCATGGGACAACACTATAGACATGAAACTTGGATATAACTTAGAGTAGTCAGTGTACAACTTGTATAGCAGTGTAGATTTACTGTCTTCTGAAAATAACTCAACACACAGCCATTAATGTCTAAATGGCTGGCAACATAAGTGAGTACACCCCACAGTGAACATGTCCAAATTGTGCCCAAAGTGTCAATATTTTGTGTGACCACCATTATTATCCAGCACTGCCTTAACCCTCCTGGGCATGGAATTCACCAGAGCTGCACAGGTTGCTACTGGAATCCTCTTCCACTCCTCCATGATGACATCACGGAGCTGGTGGATGTTAGACACCTTGAACTCCTCCACCTTCCACTTGAGGATGCGCCACAGGTGCTCAATTGGGTTTAGTCCATCACCTTTACCTTCAGCTTCCTCAGCAAGGCAGTTGTCATCTTGGAGGTTGTGTTTGGGGTCGTTATCCTGTTGGAAAACTGCCATGAGGCCCAGTTTTCGAAGGGAGGGGATCATGCTCTGTTTCAGAATGTCACAGTACATGTTGGAATTCATGTTTCCCTCAATGAACTGCAGCTCCCCAGTGCCAGCAACACTCATGCAGCCCAAGACCATGATGCTACCACCACCATGCTTGACTGTAGGCAAGATACAGTTGTCTTGGTACTTCTCACCAGGGCGCCGGCACACATGCTGGACACCATCTGAGCCAAACAAGTTTATCTTGGTCTCGTCAGACCACAGGGCATTCCAGTAATCCATGTTCTTGGACTGCTTGTTTTCAGCAAATTGTTTGCTGGCTTTCTTGTGCGTCAGCTTCCTTCTGGGATGACGACCATGCAGACCGAGTTGATGCAGTGTGCGGTGTATGGTCTGAGCACTGACAGGCTGACCTGCCACGTCTTCAACCTCTGCAGCAATGCTGGCAGCACTCATGTGTCTATTTTTTAAAGCCAACCTCTGGATATGACGCCGAACACGTGGACTCAACTTCTTTGGTCGACCCTGGCGAAGCCTGTTCCGAGTGGAACCTGTCCTGGAAAACCGCTGTATGACCTTGGCCACCATGCTGTAGCTCAGTTTCAGGGTGTTAGCAATCTTCTTATAGCCCAGGCCATCTTTGTGGAGAGCAACAATTCTATTTCTCACATCCTCAGAGAGTTCTTTGCCATGAGTTATTTTCAGAAGACAGTAAATCTACACTGCTATACAAGCTGTACACTGACTACTCTAAGTTATATCCAAGTTTCATGTCTATAGTGTTGTCCCATGAAAAGATATAATGAAATATTTGCAGAAATGTGAGGGGTGTACTCACTTTTGTGATACACTGTATATATATATATATATATATATATATATATACTGTATATACATATATACACACACACTTTTAACAGACACAATTATTGATTTCGAGAGACACCTTGTCCTTTGGAGGTGCAGGCAGCAGCACATTTCATATCCCTTTTGAGCGTGGTTAATTACAACGGGGGAGGGGAGACACAGACATGGGCAAATCATAGGTTATCTGAAGGAGAGAGATGGAAAACAAGGTGAGGGCAAAGAAGGAGGGAACTTATCAAGAGACAGACAGATAAAGAGGGGGAGGAGAGAAGATTCTGGATTGGGACCTTATCAGAATGATGTGGTTAGTGCAGGCACTCAGCTCAGCTTCAAGCCTCCCTCCTGCTGTTTTTAATTCTGTGTACAATTCACTATAAATGTTAAGGTAAGGAGTTTAAGGTAAATACATTTTTTTTTTAAAAGCATAATCTGTGTATAATAATAAAAAATAAAAAAAACATTGCAGTAATATTAGCATGACACACTCTTCCATTCGCCATGGTCCCTTATAGTGGGTTATTATCAGCAGCATTTTAAACTAGTGGTGGTCCATATTTTCACTAATTACTGACAGCATTGTATAGGTTTTTAACTATTTAAAAAATCAGTTTATCATTTTAAAACCGTCCACATCGCTGCAAATGGATACACTGCATGTAAGAACCTATGAGGGATGTTGTCATGACAACCATGTCCGTAGCATCCTATTCACAGTCAGAAGACATATTATGCTTTCTCCATTTTCCTTTCTTTTTATGTTATTCTTAGATAAAAATGTGCATACATGCAACATATGCCAGTACTAAAATGCTGAAAGCAACTTAGTTTAAGTGCCATCACTTTTATGTATGATTTGTTATGAAAAAACACATACCTAGATCTTGTTTCATTGACACACTACAAAAATCTATCAAAATCTTACTACTTACATTTTCTATATCACACACTGTTCTAATTATGTACATGAGAAAGAGGCTGGTCAGCAATTACGCAATGCAGTGCCTACAGTACCACAGACATAAATGTACTTTTTTATATAATCACCACATTTGAATGAAGAAGAGTAAATTTGCAAGAAAATAGGGATAGGAAAGGCTTGATAGAATTGGGGAGGAGTCAAAAGCAAAAAAAAAAAAAACAGACTTGAAGATATTATTTCATGCCGCATACACAAGCTTGCCATATGGTGGGAAAATAATACATAATGGCTATTCCCCACACCACAGAATAGAGGATATTTATACATATGAAATGGCCTGAAGTAACCTATCTGGTAAATGCATTGCTTTTCAGACAAGGGTGTGTTGCATAACCACACCAATTTTTAACTACAGATTAAGGCATCATAAAAGTCATGTTGGCATGTGCACTTGAACTAAACGTATTTTAGTAAAAAAAACTATTTTAATGTTTTCTGTCACATCTGACTGAATTTAATGTGTAAGCTAATGTATTCAATATCTACTTAACTGCATGTTGAAACTGCAAGAATTAGTTAGATGCTGTTCTGAACTCTGTCACTGTTTCTATTTAATCCTGACGGAAAAGACCACACTAGATTAAACTAAATCAGTTTAAATTAAAAGGTAAACTTGGCGCAGCAGTAAAAACACATGCTGGAACACCAGAGCTGGGATCTCGAATAAATCGTATCGAGTCTAAGCTCCGCCTGCTGGCTGGGCTGAGCAACCACATGAACGACGATTGGCATGTTGCTCAGATAGGGGTGGGATATTAAAGTCGGATAGGATCTCTCTTATAACTAATGCTATTACGACCTCTGCTGGCTGATTGAGGTGCCTTGATCAGGGTGTGTCTATCCGTACACAGTGCTGATCCGCATTGCACTCATCAAAGTGTAGGTAAAAAAATTGGAATTGGGCAATTGGACGCGCTAAAGGGGAAAAAAGGGGGAGAAAATGACAAAGCCGTAGCCTAGTGGTTAAGGTACTGGACTAGTAATCAGAAGGTTGCTGGTTCAAGCCCCACCACTACCAGGTTGCTGCTGTTGGGCCCTTGAGCAAGGCCCTTAACCCTCAATTGCTCAGACTGTATACTGTCACAGTACTGTAAGTCGCTTTGCATAAAGGCGCCTGCTAAATGCCGAAAATGTAAATATTATCATAATCATTGTCATGTTGAAGGGTGTGTAGTCGCTCAGTCTGGGTTTCATATATTGTTTTATACAGTTGACATCTGGGATAGGCTTGGGATCACTGTGCTGTTGGGCGGTCCAATAATGCCTAAGCTTCAGCTTCCTTACAGAGGGCATGACATTTTCTCCCAGGATGTCCTGAAACTTTTTAAGCGTATGTTTTATTCTTCCTCCTTCAGACACTGATCCATTTCCATGGTTTTGAGCATATTAAAGCTGACATTTCTTAAAACATCAGTGCCCATGGCCACTAAATTTTTGCTGCAGGTCTTTTGCATTCATTGCCTCCTCAGGAATGTGGGATTCTATTCGGAGGACCAAGTTTGGCACAAAGTGGTGAATAACAACCCATCATTGCTTATACACACTAAGGTTTTGGTAGATCATCCTTTTTATACTCAGTCATGCTTCCCTCACCTGTTATCAATTCACCTTCTTATTGGGGTATGTTTCAAAACACTGCTGCTGAGTTGATGCCCTTCTACAGCTCTGTCATTCTATTTTCCCTCTGTCCCAACTTGTTTGAGTGTGTTGCAGGCATAATTACAAGCTACAATAAGTTAATCAGTGAAAACATGGCAGAACTTTTGTCCATGGCAGAGCTAGTGTCCTTGTTACTACTGGTTGCATGAGGCAGTACCTGCAGCCCTTTCAGGTTGCACAGGTAGTTCATTTCCTCCAGGATGGCACATCCATACATGCTGTCCCATGAAGGTTTGCTGTGTCTCTCAGCACAGTCTCAAGAGCATGGAGGAGATACCAGGACACAGGCCGTTACATGAGGATAGCAGGACAGGGCCGTAGAAGGGCATCAACCCAGCAGCAGGACCGGTATCTGCTCCTTTGTGTGAGGAGGAACAGGAGAAGCACTGCCAGAGCCCTACAAAGTGACCTCCAGCGGGCTTCTTGTGTGCATGTTTCTGAACAAACTGTCAAAAACAGACTCCATGAGGGTGGCATGAGAGCCTGACATCCTCTAAAGGGACCTGTACTTACAGCCCAGCACCATGCAGCTCGATTGGCATTCTCCAGAGAACACCAGAAATGGCAGGTCCACCATTGGCGCCCTTTTCACTTCACAGATAAGAGCAGGTTCACACTGAGCACATGTGACAGACGTGAAAGAGTCTGGAGACGCCGTTGGTAAACGTTACGCTGCCTGCAACATCATCCAACACGATCGGTTTGGTGGTGGGTCAGTGATGGTCTGGGGAGGCATATCCTTGGAGGGTCGCACAAACCTCCATGTGAAGCCAACGTTACCCTGAATGCTGATAGGTACCGAGATGAAATCCTTAGAGCCATTGTCAGACCTTATGCTGGTGCAGTGGGCCCTGGGTTCCTCCTGGTTCAGGACAATGCCCGGCCTCATGTGGCCAAAGTGTGTAGGCAGTTCCTGGACGATGAAGTTATTGATGCCATTGACTGGCTCTCACATTACAGCCTGGGAACTAGTGTCTTTAATATAGTTTTGTTTTACTAATTTTTAGTTTAGTGATCACAAGTGATCACAACCCCTCAAGTACAACATATTGAAAAATACAGGTGTTATGTAATTTTAGAAACTATTACTATACTATTGGTGCAGTAGAGTGACATTCAAAAAACTTTATTAATTTTTTACAGGAACAATATTAATATCTAAGTAACAATCTAATAAATAAAATAATAAGGTTAGAAATATCAAGTGTTCTAGGCAGTTTTAAAGTATCTAAAGCTGTGTAAAGTGGCAAATCACACACACACAGCCACACACAGAACTATGCTCCACTGTTATGGAGGACTAGAGGTCTTTGAGTGAATTAGTGAGATTTTCATGACAGAACTGGGTTAGAAAATCTGTGCTTTTTTACTCCTACAAGATCTGTGCTTTTAGTGTTGACTTTCCCCAATGATCATAAATGTGTCATGATTCAAGCCATGGGATATGTCTTCTCTGCAGGTTTAACAGAGGAAGAGGAGCATACAAATACAAATGTATACATTGATCTGACTGCAAAAGGAAAAGACAGAGAGGAGTACACAACTATCACCATAACTACATTACAGTCAACAGGTAATTCACTTTATAAGTATATTAACATTCTTTACATTTTAGTTGGAAATGTGTGTAAACAAAACAAGTGTTGGTGCAGCAAAGCTCTGGGGTCCCAGAGTTTATGTTTCAGTGTCAGCTGTCCACAAACTAACAGTAATGAATTAATACACTTACTGGTTTTAATAAGTTGAAAGGTCTGTTCAAAACTGGTGAATTTACTGAGATAATCAGACCTCCACTTTATCATGCTTTGAGAAATTGCAAGTATAACAAGAACATATAGACTGTGAGGCTTATTTATTGGGATTATTAAAATAACTGATTACATTAATAGGCTTAATGTTATTTTTTGCAGAATATACAGTCAAGCTGGAAAGTCTGCACACCCCTTTCACCTTCTCCACATTTTATTATGTTACAGACTTATTCTATAATAGATTCTATAATAGGGCAAGCAGTAGCCTAGTGGTTAGGGTACTGGACTAGTAATCCGTAGGTCACTGGTTCAAGTCCCACCACTGCCAGGTTGCTGCTGTTAAGCCTTTGAGCAAGGCCCTTAACCCTCAATTGCTCAGATTCTATACTGTCATAGTAATGTAAGTCGCTTTGAATAAAGGCGTCTGCTAAATGCTGAAAATGTAAATGTAGATTGAGTTCATTTTTTGACTCAAACATCTACACACAATCACCAATAATTACAAAATGAAAACAGGGTTTAGAAAATATGCAATTTTATTTCACTGACAAAAATTGTTTATTTAGGGGTTACATATATGTACACACCCTCAGCCTAATACTTGGTTGATGCACCCTTGGCAGCAATTACAGCTTCAAGGCGTCTTGGGAAAGAAGCTACGAGCTTGGCACACTTGTTTCTGGACATTTTTGCCCATTCCTCTTGGCATATCCTTACAAGCTCCATCAGGTTGGATGGGGAGCGGTGGTACACAGCCATTTTCAGCTCCTTCCAGGGCTCTGGCTGGACCACTCAAGGACATTCACAGACTTTCTCCGAAGCCACTCCTTTGTTCTCTTGGCTGTGTGCTTTGGGTAGTTGTCATGTTGAAAGGTAAACCTTCTTCTCAGTCTGAGGTCCAGAGTTCAAGGATCTCGGTGTACTTAGCTGCATTCATTTTTCCTCTATCAGGACTAGTCGCCCCTGCTGAAAAACATCCCCACATCACTATCCTGCCACCGCCATGCTTTACTGTAGGGATGGCATTAGCCAGGTGATGAGCGGTGCCTGGTTTCTTCCAGATGTGACGCTTGGTATTCAGGCCAAAAAGTCCTCTGAGAGTCCTCTAGGTGCCTTTTGGCAAACTCCAAGCGGGCTGCCATGTACCTTTTACTAAGGAGTGGCTTCCGTCTGACCACTCTACCATAAAGGTGTGATTTGTGGAGTGCTGCCTGGATGGTTGTTCTTCTGATAGGTTCTCCCATCTTTGGAGCTGTCAGAGTGACCCTCGGGTTCCTGCTCACCTCCCTGGCCAAGGTCCGTTTTTCCCTATTGCTCAGTTTGGCCGGGTCAGCCAGGTCCAGGGAGATTTTTGGTGGTTCCGAACTTCTTCCATTTACAAATGATGGTGGCCACTGTGCTCTTTGAAACCTGTAAAGCAGCAGCAATTTTTCTGTACCCTTCTCCAGATCTATGCCTTGACACAATCCTGTTTCTGAGGTCTGCAGATAATTTATCTAACCCCATTGGTTTTGACTTGGAGTTTGCTCTGATATGCACTGTCAACTGTGGGACCTTATATAGGCAGGTGTTGGCAATCCCCTATAATGTCCAATCAATTGAATTTACCACAGGTGGACTCAATTAAATTATACAAACATCTCAAGCAGTATCAAAGAAAACAAAATGCATCTTAGCTCACTTTTGGGTGTCATATCAAAGGATGTGCACACTTGGGGTGTGCAGACTTTCTGGCTTGACTGTAGTAACTTTGGGTTAATCTTATTGCCTCCTTAAATTAAACTAAATGGCCTACAACCAGTTAAATTTATTTTAGATTCTAAAGAACTGTGTTTTACAAAGTGTGCACAGCACAGTTTTGCTGTCCATATCAGTAACTGTAACATAACTACAGACAGTATAACAATATTTGCAGCCTGGCTCTATTTGCTGATTTGTGGAGCCAGTTTGTAGGTGAAGGTAAAAATTTTCGCACATTCCAGGCCTCTTAAAGATTGCCTCCACAAGAGCCAGGAGTGACATTACTTGTTTAGTATATAGGCAAAAAACTTCATTTTAAAATCCTTCTAAGGTGCTTATGAGACCTAATTAAGCTAAAGTGGCATCTATCCTACTTCCTTTTCCTGCTTTCAATGAGCTAACCTAAATTCCAATAATAGACAGACAAATGTGCCACTGTATTCAAGTATGCATTTACATGAAACTTCAATTGTATTAGTTAATAGAACCTTAAAACTACAGCTACTAAAACTACATACACTATAGAACTATGTTTATACTCATATATCCAACACTGCCTCAGCATATGTTTGTTGTAGTTGTATTTTTACCCTTTTCCTCACTTAAACACATTTTTAGCCTTCACTGTTCTGGATGTTTCTACTACATTATGGAACATGACTGCATGGATTAAATTTCATTAATTAACAAGAGCATTTACACCAGTACGCATACAGATGTAACCGGTCCACAGCTGATGCCATCGCTGCTATAACTCATCAGGCCCTCACCCACCTGGAGAATAAGGACTCCTACGTGAGACTGCTGTTTCTGGATTTCAGTTCTGCATTTAATACCATCATCCCGCAGAAACTGGTGTCCAAGCTGAAATCACTGGGAACTTCCTCATCCCTGTGCAACTGGGTCCTGGATTTCCTGACCTGCAGGCCACAAAGTGTCAGGATCAACAACAACACATCCTCCACTATTATCCTGAACACCGGCTCCCCCCAGGGATGTGTGCTTAGCCCACTGTTGTTCACTCTGATGACCCACGACTGCAAAGCTCAATTTAAGAACAACCTCGTGGTTAAGTTCGCAGACGACACAGTGGTGGCCGGACTCATCACTCACGGAGATGAGTCGGTATACAGGCGGGAGGTAGAGGACCTGACATGGTGGTGTAGGGAAAACAACCTCATCCTCAACGTCCAGAAGACCAAGGAGATGGTTGTGGATTTCCGCAGGTCTGGCACGCCCCCCCCCCCCCCCCCCCCCCTCCCTCTACATCGATGGTGCAGCTGTGGAGATGGTCCACTCTGTCAGGTACCTCGGGGTATACCTGACCGACACACTCACCTGGCGCACCAACATCACAGCTGTCACAAAGAAAGCCAACCAACGCTTGTATTTCCTGAGGAAGCTGAGGAGGGCAGGTCTTCACACAGACATCCTCAGGTCCTTCTACAGCTGTGTGGTGGAGAGCACCCTGACCACCTGCCTCACTGTGTGGTATTCTGGCTGCACTGTGGCAGAGAAGGAGGCGCTGCAGAGAGTGGTTAAGTCTGCACAGAGGACAATCGGATGCAGTCTACCACCCATCAGTGACATTTACACAACCAGATGTAGGGAAAGAGCCACCTGCATCCTCCGTGACCCCACCCACCCCGCACATGGACTTTTCACCCCCCTTCCCTCCGGAAGGAGGCTGCGCTGCATCCAGGTAAAAACAGCTTCTACCCGGATGCAGTCAGACTGTTGAACTCTTCTACTCCCCATATTCTGAACATCTTATCAACACAAACTACCATACTGGACACAACTGGCACACTGTCACTTTGACAATCTTGGGATTGTTGCTGCTAGTTTTTGCTGCTACACCTTTTGCAATCATGCACTTTAGTAAACATAAGCTGCTGCAGTTGTTGTGCAATACTTGTAAACTTTGTACTTGTACTCTTTTTTAGTTTCTCAGTTTGTTCTAAATTTTTATTACTTATCTTAGTTTATTCTATATTATTCTATATTTTATTCTATTTTATTTTCTTCATGTCACACACACCGAGACCTGGGAAACTGTATTTTGTTCTATCATGTACGTGGTTGAATGACAATAAAGCTGAGTCTGAGTCTGAGTCATTAGTAAGGTCAAGCAGTGATTTTGGCATTGTTCAAAAGGTTGCCAACATATTGGGAAAGATTATTTAAACGTCATTGTATGCTGTAGCATTAAAACTCTATTTACTTGGCCAAATTGACCCAGCTCAAAACATCAAAACTAGCCCAAGATTATAATTTTAAAGCCACGACTATCCATATCCAAATGTCATGGCATGATTCAACACTGAAAAGAAATAGTCTACTGCTCCAGAGTCCACAAGTGGTTTGCTTTACACAATCCAGCTCATGATTGACATTGTATATGGACATCCTTTGTTTGTTTGCAGCTTTTTAATCATGAAAACCATTACTTTATAATTAAGTTATTGCCTTTACAGAATATATTTTACCATAAAATAACTTTCAATAAGACAGAAATTTGAATAAGCACCTTGTTGAAAAAGTCTCGACATATTTTAATTCATGTTGTGTAAGGCTTATAGTTCAAAGATTTGTATACTAGTAAACACTGATCTTGGTACATGAGATGTATACAGAAATAATATTTTATAATTTACTCTCCTTTGTGGTCCTCTTAGAAAAAAAAAACTTACCTTAAAACCATACATCCAGCAAATTTGGGACATTTTGTAAAATGCAATAAAAACAATAATATATAATTTCACTATCTTTACTGACCATCTTAATCATAGCTTGTAATTATAAAAGATACATAATAATATTATATATCTGATGCTTGCAACACACTCAAAGAAACTGGGCCTGGCAAAATAAGAGTAAAATGTTTATAGAATATTCAAGGGACACATAACCAGTTGAACTGGTTACAGGACAAGGGTATTAGGATTGGTAAAAAGACAAGGTTGTGATTCATCACTTTGTGCCAAACACCATAAAACAACTGTCAGTCACAACCGTTTTGCAGTCTGGGTTTATATATTTTTTCATAAATTTATATTACTGCAATTATTAAAAAGTCACAACAAAAAACATTTTCATGAACTATTTCACATTTGTTTATAACAACACTTAACTCTGCTTAAACAATTTGTAAAAGTACACTGTGACCTCATGTATGCATACAACATAAAACACCTACAGAGTTTTGAACCAATGTGAGTAGAAAACGCCTTAAATCCAAGTGATAATATTAGAAACATGAAGCAATATCAAGAACTGAGTACAATATACTATTATTATTACTCCTTCTCTCATCCCCAATGACTCTGAGGTCACCACTCATTCCCTTGCCACCTATTCACCACTACACAGCGTATAAGTTTATTTTGGCCAGGTGAGAAGAGCTGAAAACACTTCGCACAGCCAGTGCTGTTGGGACTGATGGAATGTCCCATGGTACTAAAGAAACATGAGTCTATTCTACCATATTCTCTTTTTGAAATGTGTCAGAAATTGTGGTCAGCAGCACTTGAGCACCCCATGGAAATGTACAGTTCACTTTCTTTTCCTTCAGACTCCAAGTACAGCACTAACTCCAGTACAACAATAATGCCTGCATTAGCTCTCTGACAATGCTATGGGGTGCATGCACAAAGGAGTCAGAGTATAGCTGGTGGAGAAATTTGTTTCATAGTGCAGGGAGAAAAGCCTGCAGCTTAACATTGGCAAGACAAATGAGCTGGTGGTGGATTTCCGGTGTACCATGAAGCCTCTAGGGCTAGTGTCTATTTATGCAGAAGGGGTTGAGATGGTGCAATCCTATAAGTACCTAGGGATGCATTTGAATTACAGACTGAAATAGACATTGGACATTACCAATGTACTGTACAGAAACTGACCTAAGCAGACTTTTCTTTTTAATGAAGCTTAGGTGCTTAGCTTAGCTTAATGTGTGCAACATTGTTTTCTAAATCTGTAACCAGTCCACTGTGGCCAATGTCTTCTTCAATGCAGTGGTCTGTTGGTAGAGCAGCGCCACACCAGGAGATGCTAAGCGCCTAAATAATCTTATCAAAAAGGCCAGCTTCATCACATGACTGACACTAAACTCTCTGAAGACAGTAAATGAAAAGAGGATATTAGCAAAATTAGTGGATTTTGTGAACAATTCTGTGTATCCTCCTCATGGAGCTTTATCCAAAAGCACACTTTCAACCACAGCCTCATTACTTCAATGGTCAGGACCCCTACAGGACCACTACAGAGTAGGTATTATTTGGGTGGTGGATCATTCTCAGCACTGCAGTGACACTGACATGGTGGTGGTGTGTTAGTGTGTGTTGTGCTGGTATGAGTGGATAAGACACAGCAGCACTGATGGAGTTTTTAAACACCTCACTGTCACTGCTGGACTGAGAATAGTACACCAACCAAAAATATCCAGCCAACAGCACCCTGTGGGCAGCGTGGGAAGGTCTAGAAGATGACCAACTCAAACAGCAGCAATAGATGAGCGATCGTCTCTGACTTTACATCTACAAAGAGAAGCAACTAGGTAAGAGTGTCTAATAGAGTGGACAGTGAGTGGACACAATATTTAAAAACTACAGCAGCGCTGCTGTGTCTGATCCACTCATACCAGCACAACACACACTAACACACCACCACCATGTCATTGTCACTTTAGTGCTGAGAATGATCCACCACCCAAATAATACCTGCTCTGTGGGGGTCCTGACCATTGAAGAACAGCATGAAAGGGGGCTAACAAAGCATGCAGAGAAATAGATGGACTACAGTCAGTAATTGTAGAACTAAAAAGTGCTTCTATATGGTAAGTGGAGCTGATAAAATGGACAGTGAGTGTAGAAACAAGGAGGTGGTTTTAATGTTATGGCTGATCAGTGTATACCTTTGTAAGGTAAAAATAGACCCAAGTTTGTAGTGTAAATGGCAACATAGGACATACACTTACTCACTTTTATCCAGTGAACTAAGATTTGTTCATGCAATTTTAAGTTAAATATTTTTATGTGAATAAAGTGAGGATGATGAAGTGGGCCAGTGATAGCTCAGTGGTAAAGGTACTGGACTAGTAAACAGAAGGTTGCCGGTTCAAGCCCCGCCACCACCAAGTTGCCACTGTTGGGTCCCTGAGCAAGGCCCTTAACCCTCAATTGCTCATTGTGTTCCGCTCACTGTGTAAGTCGCTTTGGATAAAAGCGTCTGCTAAATGCTGTAAATGTAAGTGAATTACAGAGCTACACAGCCAACAATTGTATCTTTTTATACATTACAGTGCAAAGCCTATAGAATCTCTGTGCTGGGTTGAGGACAACTTCTCATTTAGTTTCCTGTCCACTCCCTCACAATATCCAGTCAACACTGGAACTGCAAAGTCATCTAATAATATTGGTAGAGGAAAAGAAAACATGGTTAAGCCCTGATAATAGTTCATATGATACTGACTATGACCTAATGGTACTTCTAAAATGTTCTAGTAATTCTAGTAATACAGATGTTTTTTTTTCACATGTATTGTAATATGTTTAAACTGGCTGCTAACCAGACCATACTAATAAGCACATGGTAATAATATTTAATAACAAGTCACAACATTTGGTCTCAGCCCAGAAGCTGGTAATGTTTTCCACATGGATGAGATGAGATCACAACAATCCCTCTTATCAGTGCCAGACCTCTTTGCCACCCACAGCCTGACAGTGCCTGATTTACAATCTCTAACCTCACACATGGTGCCCCAGGGTTATGTATTCCAGTCATTTAAAAAGTGTTAAGTAATTACTATCTAAACCTTTGAACAAGGCAGTTTTATACACAACCAGTATCTGGCAGAGGAACTACAGTATGGAACTGGTGGTCACTAAATTGGTGAGAATAGAGGAAAATTCTTATTTATTAATATTATGCTGTATTGTACACCGATCAACCATAACATTAAAACATTAGCCCCCTTTCACCCTGTTCTTCAATGGTCAGGACTCTCCCAGGACCACTACAGAGCAGGTATTATTTGGGTGGTGGGTCATTCTCAGCACTACAGTGACACTGACATGGTGGTGGTGTGTTAGTGTGTGTTGTGCTGGTATGAGTGGATTAGACAAAGCAGCGCTGCTGGAGTTTTTAAACACCTCACTGTCACTGCTGAACTGAGAATAGTCCATCAACCAAAAATATATCCAGCCAACAGTGCCCCGTGGGCAGCGTCCTGTGACCACTGATGAAGGTCTAGAAGATGACCAACTCAAACAGCAGCAATAGATGAGCAATCGTCTCTGACTTTACATCTACAAGGTGGACCAACTAGGTAGGAGTGTCTTATAGAGAGGACAGTGAGTGGACACGGTATTTAAAAACTCCAGCAGCGCTGCTGTGTCTGATCCACTCATACCAGCACAACACACACTAACACACCACCACCATGTCATTGTCACTGCAGTGCTAAGAATGATCCACCACCCAAATAATACCTGCTCTGTGGGGGTCCTGACCATTGAAGAACAGCATGAAAGGGAGCTAACAAAACATGCAGAGAAACAGATGGACTACACTCAGTAATTGTAGAACTACAAAGTGCTTCTATATGGTAAGTGGAGCTGATAAAATGGACAGTGAGTGTAGAAACTAGGAGGTGGTTTTAATGTTATGGCTGATTGGTGTATGTAATTATTCAGTATGTTGTGTGACTGCCCACATGACATTTACATGCCTTATAGGATGAACAGGTGATTTCCCCCTAAATACAGTACACTGAATATCCATGTGAAAACATGTTACTTTCAATTTATGGAAGTTTAAATGTACTTAGACCAGGGGTGGCCAATCTTGTCCAATCTGATTTCACCTACACATTATTTGTTCCTCAAAAAGTTATTTGTATTAAGTAAAGATAATGCTTGTTGGAAATTGGCCCAAGTTTTAAAAGGAGATGCAATGTATTTAGATCTTTTATTAGACCTTTGAGATCTAATAAAACCCCGCTCTGTACCACGCAACCTCTAAGCCACAGGTCTTGCTCGACTTCACCCTCCACCCAGAACTCAAGGAAGACACGCATCAAGGCTCTTCTCTGTACTTGCACCCAAGTGGTCTCTCACTGTCTTCAAAAGATGAAAAACCCACCTCTTTACTAAGCACTTAAGCTGACATGTAATTACTTACGTGCGTATTCATTTCTTGCACAAAAAAAAAACCCACTTTGGTTCTAACAGCGTTTTAACAGATTCATTCTTGGACTGTTGTCTACTTAAACTAGAGTAAGCTAAGTGCTATGGAAGCACTTCTTGTAAATTTGTTTCTAATTTGAAGTGTGTTTTTTTATTTGTTAAGGCAAATAAAATTCAGCAGTAAGTCAATAAAAAACAATAACACACTTATCCACAACATACAGCACTGCACTTCTGGAAAGACATATAGCTTAATCAAGCGTCAGAGTTTATCTAGTGGAGTTGAACAGAAATAATTGACTGTGAGATTAACTAGTGATAACAAGGACAACAGACAAGTATGCTGGTGTGGTGACCTCTGGTGGTAAACTGAGGAATACTCCTGCATTTGTAACAGTATACAGCACCAAAATATTTATTTATCTTCAGTGAAGCTGGCCACTCTAGCCCTGAAGTGTATCTGAGGTGTATTTTTGTTGCCCTGCATTGGATTGGTGTCCAGTTCAAGGAGTTTTCCCACCTTTTGCCCAGGGTTTGTGAGAGTCTCTCATTCCACAGCAACTTTTTAGTCCACACTAGCACATTATCAGATAGATCACACTAAAGAAGAACAGGTTAGTGAAGATGAACCCCTTTATCTTGTCATGATCAAGGTGGGTCATAGCCAATACCAAGAACAGTGTGCAGGAATAAATTTGAAAAGTGCTCTAAAACATTGCAGAGAATTACACATTTAAACTTTCACATTCACCAAAAGCAATTAGAGAGACTAATCCATCTACCGGCACTCCCACAAACTTGGCATTAATCATATAAAATGGCCAACTTGATTATCCCTCCTTTCCCCTTCGAACATGGTACATGATTTTCTTGGAGCAAATTACATTCCATGCAAACCACATGGATGCCACAGTACACCACTGACTGGGCACACTGTGTATTTAAGGAAAGTAGTGGTCATTAGCAAGGGAGTGTTTCATTTTTTTAAATGTCATAAACAAAACAATCCATGTAGCTTTGGGTGAGGCAGGAAGACCACTAATAGATGTATAAAAAGCACAAAAAAAACAGCTTTTAATGAGAAGTTGTCTCACCAATGCACAAAAACTCCAGGCATGATGTATTTACCATTTATGAATGTCTTTACCATTCATTATGGCATGCTGTGTTTTTTAAATGCTGGTCTGATTTTCCTCTTATTAAAGTATGTTTTTTATTATTATTATGGCTGTTCATTAGAGCGGAATAGCAGTGCAAAGTGAGCATGAGTGGATCTTCTCCAAATGTAGTAATTGTGGTCAACAAATGAAAATTATTAGCTTCATTATGTTATAGTTATTCTTAGGTATTTATTATATTCCATATAAATAGCTGTTTAGCCTGTTAGCCAGTGTGGCCAGTGTGGTCTGTATGCCAACCAAATAGGAGCTGCACCTATTATGACAAATTAGTAGTTAAAAAAATAAACCTGGAGCCACACTGACTCTTTGTGGTTAAGACTGGTCCAGATGAAAGGACTTAATACTAAGATACAGAAGTCTCATGTGAGCCTTACTACATGTGACACTCCTCAGTGACTGTGCCAAAACCAGTCACTTTTTAATTTTTTTTTTTAAATCTATTTTACTTTTTTTCTCGCAACTCTGTAACAGATATGATCAAAATGAGGTTTATATGGAAAGAGCAGATGTTATGCCTTCTTTCCTTATTCTGAGTTCATGTGGTTTTCTACCCACAGACTTGCACTTGTCTGTTTGCTGCTGGCCCTTCTCACAAAATATTTAAAAAGCGTTTGACTGAAAGCAGATGTACAAGATTTTACATTAAATTACACTCAGTTTTACATTTTTGAAAATCTTACATTATATAGAAAGACATAGTAACATCATAATTATACACTGATCATCCGTATTATTAAAACCACCTCCTTGTTTCTACACTCACTGTTCATTTTATCAGCTACACTTATCATATAGGAGCACTTTGTAGTTCTACAATTACTGACTGTAGTCTATCTGTTTCTCTACATATCTTTTTAGCCTGCATTCACCCTGTTCTTTAATGGTCAGGACCCCCACAGAGCAGGTATTATTTAGTGGTGGATCGTTCTCAGCACTGCAGTGACAATGACATGGTGGTGGTGTGTTAGTGTGTGTTGTGCTGGTCTGAGTGGATCAGACACAGCAGCGCTGCTGGAGTTTTTAAATACCGTGTCCACTCACTGTCCTCTCTATTAGACACTCCTACCTAGTTGGTCCACCTTGTAGATGTAAAGTCAGAGACGATCGCTCATCGATTGCTGCTGTTTGAGTTGGTCATCTTCTAGACCTTCATCAGTGGTCACAGGATGCTGCCCACAGGGCACCGTTGACTGGATATTTTTGGTTGGTGGACTATTCTCAGTCCAGCAGTATCAGTGAGGTGTTTAAAAACTCCATTAGCGCTGCTGTGTCTGATCCACTCATACCAGCACAACACACACTAACACACCACCACCATGTCAGTGTTACTGCAGTGCTGAGAATGATCCACCACCCAAATAATACCTACTCTGTGGTGGTCCTGTGGGGGTCCTGACCTTTGAAGAACCGGGTGAAAGTAGGCTAACAAAGCATGAAGTGAAACAGATGGACTAAAGTCAGTAATTGTAGAACTATAAAGTGCTTCTATATGGTAAGTGGAGTTAATAACATGGACAGTGAGTGTAGAAACAAGGAGGTGGTCATAATGTTATGCCTCATTGGTGTGTGTATATATACCTGTATATATATATATATATATATATGTGTGTGTGTGTGTGTGTGTGTGTGTGTGTGTGTGTGTGTGTGGTCAATGTTCAAAATGTTTATGTAACAGTATCTTTTTTTATTCTAGGCATGCCTACAACAGAGGACTGGCCAGATATGACTCAAGAATCTCCTCTGCCAGACTGCAATGCAGAATATTCTGAAGTCTGCAACTCCAGTGGGTTATGGGATCCTGCTTACCCAAGAGAGAACAGTAACAATTACACAATAGCCACCACCTCCAGCAACCAATCACAGACCCCAGTCTTTTTTCCATTCCCACCCATGTTTGTAACACTGTATTCAGATTGGAACAGTGCCATGGCAACATGGGGTTTGGCATGGGATGCACATGTTTATGGTCTAGGTACTGTGTTCTGCCTGATCTCTCTGGCCTCCACCCTTAACCTTTTCTGTTTGCCTCTGTGCTGCCCTTCAGGATGTGGCTACTTTGCTTTGGTCAGCCTCTTCCTGCTGGCTGCTGGATGCACCAGAGCCTTTGCCTTGCTTTATGATGCTTATGGATACCAAGACCGTATGTTGTCCACCAAAGCAATGCTACTTCTGTATGAGGCCCCGTTTCCATGCATGACTGCAGCCTTTGGTCTGGTTTTCCTCCTCCTTTCCATGCGCTCCCGCATGCAATTATCATACTCTGCCTTCCAGAGGCCCTGCTTCCTTGCCTGTCTTGTTCTGCTTCACTTTGCTGCCTCCTTTGGTCTAGTTTCAGTACTTCGGATTGATCAGCAGGGGACTCCACTCTGTCTGTTCCTTTCATTGATTTCCAGAGGTGCCTTTGTGGCTTTGGCAACATTCTTATCTATTGCTTACTTTGTGTTTTTTTGCTATGTGCGTGCTGACTCCAAACATATATACCATTTGAACAACACTTCACCAACACCGGCTGAACGCTATAACCGCTGCCCCTTTGCAGAGAGTCAAGACTGGGAACGAGCAGCAGCTGCAGTGTTCCTTGCTGCCATCTTTTCTCTAGCCTGTGGTGGACTCCAGCTATTTGCCATGCTGCATGCAGTGGGGCTCGCAGGGAGACCTGAGGTCTTTCAGCCCTGGCCATGGTGGGCTTTCCAGCTAAGTTGCAGAGTGTGTGAGGCTATTGTTTGCCTTACACTGGCTTTGGTGGTGTCCCAACCGATTTACTGCTCTGATCACCTGCCACTACCCAGTAGCTGTTGGATGGAACTCTTAGCTACCAAATCACCTATCATTCCTGGAAGCTACCAATGGACTCTGAACCAGCAGGAGAAATTGGCTATCTGTGACCCAGTTGGCCATGGTGAAACAGAATGTCTGCCCCTGTACACACTGGTGGATGACCGTATGGGCAGCCTGAATGGACTGGACCTCTTGTATCACAGTAATCGAGCCCTTGCATACCGGGATCTGGACCTGCATCTGCCTGAAATTCTGCCAAACACCAGTGCTCTATCAGTGGGATCCTCCTGCCCCAGTGACTCCACAGCAGACCTGCAGCCCCCATCACCAATCAACTTAAGTAGAAGCATTGATGAGGCACTTTTCAGTGAATCACTGTTTCCAGTAAGCCTTTTCAGTCCAATAAGGCCCTTGACGTCTAGTGAGCACTCCCTGGATGGCAAAGACAAGGCTTTAGGCAGTGCACAAACTCTGAAAGACACTCACCCATCAGATCCTGGCTTGTATCGGACATCTTCTTGTGTTGAGATGCCACCCCAAGCCTCTCTCACTGCTCTAGATCAGAAAAATGCAACTTTTTCTCCGTGTCCCTCAATGACATCCTCCTGTTGCTCATCTCCAGAACACTGGAGAGGCAGTTCCAGCTCTTGCTCCCTCTACAGGCCATCCGTAGCAGGTTCATCTCTACTGCTGTGCTCTAGCCCGGAGGAACACAACCCACTACCTTCTACAACAAGTGCAATCTCTGTGAGCACTGATGCAACTGGGGCCGATAGTGTCAACCAGCAAAGACATTCCAGGACTCAGAGCACTCAGGAAAGTCTGGAGCTGCCGCCTGTACTTGATCAGTCAGTGCAGGAAGAGTTTCTGAGTGTGTGCAGACAGATAGATACTGTCAGTATTTGTAGTGAGACTATTGACCTGTAATAAAAGCCTTTTTGGTCAGCAATGAATGAATAACAAAATATATTAGGTTTGAGTGAGCACTTGGATGTTTTTAAAAACTGTCCAGTAAAATGTGCCAAATGTTGGACATGTAATAACTGATAGATAAGCTACCTTTATAAAACTGTTTCAATCTGACAATGAAGTGCCAACTGCCAGTTGCTATGAGAAGTTTTGTAAAATAATTTAAGATTATTGGTCATGAAAATGTTCAATTTAAAAGTGCCGTTTCTACAGATTTGTACAATAACCTTTTTTAATGCTGCTGTGAGTAAAAATACTACTGATTATCCTAATGTAATATGTTATTTAAACAATATTAGCACTATTAAAAAGAACATTAACAGTTAAATATGTATTTTACTGTTGCCAGGGTGGCTTTAGGTCTTGACTTGTAAAGTTTACGTATAGTTCTGAAGCAAATTCCTGTTACCTATTTTGGTTTAGGCTTCAGCCGGAGAGCATTAGATACACCAGACACCACGTTAGTTAATTTAGTTCCCCCTGCTGGTGGCTTTAGCTGAAACTCATTTTCAGCTTTTCTGTAGCACTGATTTGACCATTTTTACTTGTATAACTGTCATTTATTTATCTGAACATAATAAAATTATTAAAATTTTATTACATTTTAATAGAATATTTCTGTTGTGTTAAAACAATAATGTGTTTTGAAAATAAAGGCAAATAATTTTTTGTACATTTTTAGTGCAAATGTTTGTTAATACTAAGGGGATAAAAAATAAAAAGGGAGACCATAAAATGCACTTTACTTTATTTTATTCTATTCTCTCAAACCATTCTCAAAAAATCTAAGTATGTATCATCTTTCTGGAATAAATGAACATAAAAGAAGTGTGCAGCGTGCATAAAAGTGGGTGCATAGGTTTGTAGGTTATTCAACCTTGCCTATAATGTTTAGGCAATTGGATCCAATCCTTAAGCTTGAGAGCACAGACTGATGACTGAACATCAGTCTTTAGAGGAGCAGAATTTATGGTTTTAATAACAATGTCAAATCCCCCAGACCTAAAGCAGCAAAATGTCAACACATTAGCACACAATATTTTACAGTTGGTTATTTGTAACAAATCAGACTTTCTGTCAATTTATTTATTAGGATTTTAACATCATGTTGTACACACTTTGATTACATTCATGACATGACAGCTATTTACTGTTTACACAAGATTTATCAGTTCACAAGTTTAATGTCAAACACAGTCATGAACAATTTTGTATCTCCAATTCACCTCATTTGCACGTCCTTGGACTGTGGGAGAAAACCAGAGCTCCCTGAGGAAACCCACGCAGACACAGGAAGAACATGGGACCGCTCCAGCTGGAGCCCCAGGACCTTCTTGCTGTGTGTTGACAGTGTTACACACCGAGCCACCTGAATTTGTGTCAATTAATTGTGACTGGTTGAATAATAAATCAAAGAGGCTAATGTCTAAAGTCTAAAGAATACCACCCAACACCAGTTGGTGCAGGATCATTTATTTCTTTTAAAAACAAAAACAATGAATGTGGTTTAGTAATTTAGTACAATATAAAACTATTACTATTATTATTAGAAAATTGGGGCAAAATTGTAAAAATAAAAACAACTTTTTACAGCCATGAAAACCTTTAAAAAGAACTTGTCTTTTACATTGCTTAAGTGCCTAATTTTCTGTGACTCTTACTACGACTTTTAATAATTAACCAATTGACCTACATGTGACAGAATGTAATTGTTTTATCAATGCTGTTGATTTAAAAGGGTCTTTAAATTTATTTTCTATAGCAAACTGCTGATTTTTAAATCAAGCACAGAGCTGTGGATGCCCACATAAACAGACTTTATGTGTAATGAATTTAAAATATACGACAGATTACCCTTTGGAATAAAATTATGAACAAAAACAAACTTTTTTGAGGTGCACTTGTAGTTTTTAGATTCAGATCTTTAGTAGATGTGCCATTAATAAATGTGCTGCTAGCTACCAACTATTCTGTTGAACATCCTAAAGGCTAAAACATGTCTATACACACACACACACACACACACACAGTTTAAGTCATAACTTTACATACACTTAAGTCTTTGAAACTCATTTTAACCTCTCCACAGACTCCATGTTAACAAATCTTTTCTAAAGTGTTTAGGCTATTTTGTACATGACAAGCAATATTTTCAACATTTGTTCACAAACAGCTCACCATATCGAAATTCCAGTGCATCAGAAGTTTACGTACACCAAGTTGACTGTGCCTTTAAATAGCTTGGAAAATTCCAGAAAACAATACCATGGCTTTAGAAGCTTCTGATAGGCTAATTGACATTATTTGAGTTCATTGGAGGTGTACCTGTGGCAGTATTTAAGGCCTACCCTCAAGGGCCTACTTGCTTCTTTGTTTGACATCATGGGAAAATCAAAATAAATCAGCCAAGACAGCAGGAAAAGAACTGTTTAGCTCAACAACTCTGGTACATCCTTGGGAGCAATTTCGAAACACCTGAAGGTAGCATGTTCATCTGTTCAAACAATTATATGCAAAGTTAACACCATGAGACCACACGGTCATCATACCGTTCAGAAAGGCGACACATTTCTTCTCCTAGAGATGAACATACTTTGGTAAGAAAAATAAAATGTAAAATGTAAAGATGCTGGACAAAATCTAACTGTTTAGCCATATCGACCATTATTTTGTATGGTCGAAAAAGGGTCAGCTTGCAAGCCAAAGGACACTATCCCAACCGTGAAGCACAGGGGTGGCAGATTCATGTTGTGAGGGTGTTTTGCTGTAGGAGGAACTGGTGGTTTCATTCAGCAGTAGCCAGTTGCATTTTTCCTTTTGTAACCTACACTGTTTGTGAAGATGAGTGTGCAACCAAGCACACAGAAACCAAAAACGTTTCTATTCGGGCAGGACCACTGCAAAGATAGCAGTTTCGTTCATATGTGGAAGAAGCTGACAGAGAGATTTTTAACCCTACAATCTGACATTCATATGAAGTCAAGGGCCTCTGCTGGACAATTTTGGAACTTGCTGGCTGAGGTAAATATCCAAACATATAAAAATGTGCCACATATTTGACTTTTTGAATAACCTACTTGTGAGAGTCAGCCTTTTCCCACATAAAATTAAGTCTAAATATCGGTCCACCCTTACTGATGAACACTTAAAAAAACTGCTTGAGAATTGGCATCAGCAGCTATTTTCCAGACTGAAACCATTCAGTGCAAATCATCAGAATAAGGTTAGTGTGGTTTTTCAGTTGCTTGCCATGTAAAGCTGAATATCAATATAGGCAACTGAAGTGCATTTTAAAAAGCTACAAAGCTTCTTTGATAAATGATGAGGCCAACCTTAAAAAGTACATTGCAATGACTTGTCGACTGAAATAGTAGATCTCAAGCCACGAAAGTGTGGGCACCCCTGTTTTAGATTGTGCCCAATATTGCTCCTAAATTGGTATGTTCCTCTCAACATTGATGGTGTCCTTAACGGTGTAACCCTGTAACTCACACCAACACTCCACACACCATGACAGACGCTGGCTTTAAAGCTTTGCAGTGATAAATATCAGAAGTCATTTTACTTTCTAAGCTGGAGAATATGACATCCATATTTTTAAAAGGTGGACTCGTCATCACATGTTTCCACTTAGATTCAATCCATCTTAGATTAGCTTAACCCCAAAGAAAACATTGGTGTGTCTGGATATTGCTGATATACGACTTTTGCTTTGCATTTGCTGCAACTAAATGTGTTTACTTTAAAGTATTCCTCAGCCTATATGATTAAATTCAATACAGAAGTTTGCTGTATTTTATGCAGTGCCATTTGAGGCATAAAAGATCACAAGCCAATATTATTTTTTGCCTTTTGACCACCTTCCTCATATTGTGTTGGTCCCCCTTTTGCTGCCAAAACAGCCCTGCAACTGTGATGCACTGTGTATTCTGACACCTTTCTATCAGAACCAGCATTAACTTCTTCAGCAATTTGAGCTACAGTCTGTTGGATCGGACCACACGGGCCAGCCTTCGCACCCCCCATGCATCAATGAGCCTTGGCCGCCCATGATCCTGTTGCCAGTTTACCACTGCTCCTTCCTTGGACCACTCTTGATAGATACTGACCACTGCAGATCGGGAACACCCAGTCATCTAACCATCACAATTTGGGCCTTGTCAAACTCGCTCAAATCCTTAAGCTTGCCCATTTTTCCTGCTTCTAACACATCAACGTTGAGGATACAACGTTCACTTGCTGCCTAATATATCCCACCCACTAACAGGTGCCATGATGAAGAGATATTTACTTGTCACTTCACCTGTTAGTGGTCATAATGTTATGCCTAGTTGATGTATATGTTATGAACTGTAGATGGTAAAATTCATGAATCTATTCCAAACATGCACTGAGAAACTTTGTACTTAACCTCCTGTACTATTTGCTTACTCGTTTTCCCCACAAAGTGTAAAATATGACTCATTCTTGCTTTCAGACAACAGCTTTCACATCCAGTAATGAAAACATCACCCGTTTTAAATGTTTAGTTTTACATTTACATTTGTGGCATTTAGCAGACGCTTTTATTCAAAGCGACTTACAATTGACTGAATACAATTTGAGCAATTGAGGGTTAAGGGCCTTACTCTGGGGCCCAACAGTGGCAACTTGGCTGTGGTGGGGCATGAACCCACTACCTTCGGATTACTCTTCCAGTACCTAAACCGCTGAGCTACAACTGCTTTCAACTGATTTTATTTTGGCTCATCCAAACTGTTTGAGTGTGTTGCAGGCATTAAATTAGAAATCATCATACAGTATGTTTGCAAAATACAATTTCTGTGCTGTTACAGACAGTTAAAAAATACTGCTGTTTTTGTTTGTTAGTTTATTAGGATTTTAACGTCATGTTTTACACTTTGGTTACATTCATGACAGGAACGGTAGTTACTCATTACACAAGATTCATCAGTTCACAAGGTTATATCAAACACAGTCTTGGACAATTTAGTGTCTCCAGTTCACCTCACTTGCATGTCTTTGGACTGTGGAAGGAAACCGGAGCACCACGAGGAAACCCACGCAGACACGGGGAGAACATGCAAACTCCACACAGAAAGAACCCAGACCACCCCACCTGGGGATCGAACCCAGGACCGAACCCAGGACCTTCTTGCTGTGAGGCAACAGTGCTAACTCTGGGGAGCTTAAGAAGGGGCAGAACACCAGACAAAGAGACACACAACTGTTCCTCAACCATCCAGATGTGCTGAGTTGAAGCTTATCATCGCCTGTTTCATCCGGAATTAAAGCCGTTCTTCTGTGACTACCAGCAGAAGCGCCGGTGAATCCAACATAAACATCATCTTGTAAAGCTAAGTACATTTCTCTGTTATTATGGCCCCAGCAGGAGCATTATATCCATGTTCCGAGTGTAACATGTTCAGTTATTCCTTCTCCGTGTTTAGTGATAACTTTACATGTGATAAGTGTAGATTAGTTGTTAGTCTGACGGAGAAGATCTCAGTGTTAGAAGGGCGCATTCGGGCGTTAGAACAGACTACTACTAGTGAGGGCTTAGTTTCAGCTGTAGCAGTCCCGAATGCCAGCAGTTCAGGTATAGAACCCCAGACTCCGGCATTAGAGCCCTCACAGCGGGGCGACTGGGTGACGTCTCGGCGACATAGTCGTAGGGCAAAGCACCGACCATCTCAGTTGCACGTGTCCAACAGGTTTTCCCCACTCAGTGAGCCACCCGCTGAGCAGCCTGTTAATGTAAGTGCTCTGGTTATAGGAGATTCTCAGCTCCGACACGTGCGTATTGCAACCCCCATAGAGACACCAGCAACCATAGTCACTTGTATTCCGGGGGCCAGGGCGCCTGACATCAGAGCAAACCTGAAAGTGCTGGCTAATGCTAATCGTAGATTTTCGAAGATTGTTATCCACGTCGGCACTAATGATGTTCGTTTACGGCAGTCTGAGGTTACTAAGAGTAATGTTAAAGAGGTGTGTGAGTTAGCTAGGTCGATGTCTGAGGCAGTAGTGTGCTCTGGCCCCTTACCGATTTGACCCAGTGGCGAAACCTACAGCAGGTTGTTGTCGCTGAACCGCTGGATGTCTAAATGGTGCTCAGAAAACTGCATTGATTTTGTAGATAATTGGTCCACCTTTGAGGGAAGGCCTGGTCTTTTGAAGCGGGATGGTGTCCACCCCACGTGGGAGGGTGCTGCTCGCATTTCTTGCAGCATAGGTGACAGGCTTTACCACCGCGTTAGTGTAGCGGCAGATAGTGTTAAATGACTATCCAGAGCCAAGACCAGGCAGCAGACTAACAGGCCTAACCAACTGTCTGCGAGTCGCCATCGGACGTCACCCGGAATCCTTAGGTCACAAACCATTGAGACTGTGTCTGTTTACCGTGGCAGGTGTAAGCCAAAACAAAATCAAAAAGTATGTCATAATAACTTAATTAAAATTCATCTAAATGAGCATCATGAAAACCATAGTAAAGCTAAACTAAAGTTAGGACTTCTAAACATCAGGTCACTTGCATGCAAAACAGTAATTGTAAATGAAATAATTACAGATAATTGTCTTAGTGCACTTTGTTTAACTGAGACCTGGGCTAGACCTGATGAGTATCTAGGTTTAAATGAAGCATCTCCTCCGGGTTACAGTTATGAACATAAGCCACGTCTTAGTGGTCGTGGTGGAGGAATAGCCGCAATTTATGACAAGGACATACAGTAGGTCTCACTGTAAAATCAACTCCCATAACAAACTCGTTTGAAGTTCTTATCTCTGACATAACCAATAAATGTTCATCTGATAAAACTAGTATGTTTAAGCTGGTTACTGTTTATCGACCCCCTGGTCCTTACTCAGAATTTCTTAACGAATTTGCCGATTTTCTTTCTAAATTAGTTTTATCAACTAAGAAAGCTTTAATTGTTGGTGACTTTAATATCCATTATGAGGATAAATGTAATCCACTCAAAACTGCGTTTGACTCTATTTTAGAATCTTTAGGCATCACCCAAAATGTAACAGGACCCACTCACCGCTGTAAACATACCTTAGATTTAATACTTACTTATGGTATAAACATAGACAACCTGGAAATTGTACCACAGAATGACTTAATCTCTGATCACTCTCTACTAATTTATGAAGTGTCCCTGTCCAATAAGGTACAGCAACCAAATCGTTTTAAATGCACTATTACATCTGCAACTGCAGCAGCGTTCATAAACTGCCTACCAGAATTACCAAATATACCAGCATCAGAACCTAAAGAACTAGATCAGGCAACTCAAAACCTAGAGACTGTATTGCGCACAACCTTAGATAACGTAGCCCCACTCAAAACTAAACTGATTAGGGAGAAAAAACTTGCTCCTTGGTACAATGACCACACATGCGCACTTAAACAAGCAGCACGGAAATTAGAACGCAAGTGGCGTCACACTACACTGGAAGTGTATAAGATTGCTTGGAAAGATGCTCTAACTGAGTATAAACATGCACTTATAAAAGCTAAATCTTTATATTATTCGTCCCTAATAGAGAAAAATAAAAACAATCCCAGATTCCTTTTTGAGACAGTGTCCAAATTAACTAAAAACGTCAATGAAACTGAATCTAATATACCGCCTGACTGTACCAGCGATGATTTTTTAAAATTCTTTAATGACAAGATAGAAAAAATACGACTTCAGAGTCAGTGTGTCACCTGCCAATGTTAAGTATGGACTCACTCTGAGCAGCATTGGTGAGAACAGTGATGATAACAGTAACGAGTTAATCCAACTAAATTCCTTTAATCCAATCTCCCAAAATGAACTAACTGTGTTGATTAAATCATCGAAGTCATCATCGTGTATACTCGATCCTGTTCCAACTCGTCTACTTAAAGATTTACTCCCAGCTATTGTAGAGCCCCTGCTTACATTAATCAATGCATCCCTTAGCCTTGGATATGTACCTAAATTGTTTAAAAGTGCTGTTATTAAACCCCTGATTAAAAAACCTAATCTTGATCCACATGTACTAGCTAATTATAGGCCAATTTCAAACCTTCCTTTTGTCTCAAAGATATTAGAAAAAGTCGTTTCCAAACAGCTATGTTCTTATTTGAATGAAAATTGTATTCATGAAAAATTTCAATCAGGATTTAGACCCAACCATAGTACCGAAACCGCATTAATTAGAGTAGTTAACAAGTTGTTAATGTCTTCTGATAATGGATGTGTCTCTTTTCTTGTTCTATTAGATCTTAGCGCAGCGTTTGATACGGTCGATCATAACATTTTACTGGAGAGGCTAGAAAATACAGTAGGTGTTAAAGGACTCGCACTCTCTTGGTTTAAATCATATCTGACTGACCGCTCTCAATTCGTTTATGTAAATAATAAATGCTCGGAAACTACAAAAGTAAAGTATGGTGTTCCACAGGGGTCGGTACTGGGACCGCTATTATTTACACTCTATATGCTTCCACTAGGTGAAATTATTCATAAACATGGCATAAACTTTCACTGCTATGCAGATGACACACAGCTGTATATATCAGCCAAACCAAATGATACTGACACAATCAGTAAGATAGAAGATTGTGTAAACGACATAAAAAACTGGATGTCGTGTAATTTTCTTTTACTTAATTCAGATAAAACTGAGGTTTTACTTGTTGGCTCTAAAGCTGCAAGAGACAAGTTGTCTAACCTGGTGCTAAACTTAAACACGTTCTCTGTTACTCCCAGCCCAGATGTAAAAAACTTAGGTGTCACAATAGATTCAGATCTCTCATTTGATACACACGTTAATAATATTACTAGAGTTGCTTTCTATCATTTGCGTAACATTTCTAAAATAAGAAATATACTATCTGTTAATGACGCCGAAAAACTGATCCATGCGTTTATAACTTCTCGGTTAGATTATTGTAATGCTCTTCTAACTGGATGCTCTGGTAGATCCTTAAACAAACTCCAATTAGTTCAAAATGCAGCAGCTCGAGTGCTAACTAGAACTAAAAAATTTGACCATATTACTCCTGTTCTATCATCTCTACACTGGCTGCCAGTTAAATTTCGCATTGATTACAAAATACTTTTACTAACTTATAAAGCGCTACATGGTCTGGCTCCACAGTATCTGAGTGAACTTATTAATCACTACAGCCCAGCGCGTCCACTTCGTTCACAAGATGCAGGGTTACTTATAGTTCCTAAAATTAAAAAGATCACGGCTGGTGGAAGAGCGTTTTCTTACAAAGCTCCACAACTCTGGAATAATCTTCCTGCCTCTATTTGGGATTCGGACACAGTCTCAATGTTTAAGTCTAGACTGAAAACATATTTATTTTCTCAGGCTTTTGATTAGTATAGACAAAGGCGCAGAGCTTGGGGGTTCTTGGTCATAGAAACTTGTGGTGATCAGGGATGTTGGGTTGCTGTCGTTCTGCCTCTCTTGTCCGATCACTCCGGTTTGATGACGGTGGGGAGATGGGCGCTGATGTCCTGTGAAAGTCTTCATGACCTTGTTACCTGCTTGCTCTCCCTTTTAGTTATGCTGTAATAATTAGGGCTGCCGGAGTCTAAAACTCTCTGTAAAACTGTTTGTCAACTAGCGTTGTACATTATTAACTACATTCTCTGTTGTTTTACCCCGAGGGCATTCTGATGGAAACCTGTTTACCCGCCGAGGTTAAGGATTAAAGTCGAGACTGCCGGGACAACGATGCTGCTCCTGTCAGATGTGACGGGTCTGGAGTAATTGCAACGACAAGAAATCACTAGACTTTATTGAAGACTAGAGTGGATAACAACTCTATTATTATTTAATTGTTTATTTATCTATTTATTACCAGTTATGACTTTTAGATCATTTAATTCTGTGTTTGTATGATTTGTGTAAATCGTGTATTTATTTAAAGTATCCTCCAGGCCACCCAAGAAGGATGGGCCCTGCTGAGTCTGGTTCCTCTCAAGGTTTCTTCCTGTAATTTTCAGGGAGTTTTTCCTTGCCACAGTCGCCCTCGGCTTGCTCAACAGGGGTTTTTGTATCTGTTGGTCCTGGATTTTGTAAAGTTGCTTTGAGACAATGTATATTGTAAAAAGCGCTATATAAATAAAGTTGACTTGACTACCCACTTAGCCACCGTGCTGCCCACTGCTGTTTTTATTTGCATTTTACTCACTGTCCTAACTTTATTTGGAATTGGGTTTGTATAGACTGTTAATTGCTAATAAACTCACTTTAAAGAGAAAACTGTTTAATTGGGGTTTTATTGTGGTCAATTCGATGTTTGTGGTGTTTTCGTCCAGCCATGTAAACCTCAATGGTTTAAATCCAAGCACAAAAAAACAGAACACTTTGTTTATTACTAATCATTACAATTTATTTCAGTGATGATATATTCTTTGATGAATAGCAATTAAGATGCACAGCAAAGCAGACTTGAGCTGTAAATGCTCCAACAGTGGGCAAGAGATTAGACACTATGTAGCAACATTGTTTAACCCAAAAATGCAGATTATCTTTGCACATCGAACATGTCTAATGACTTGTTTGGTTGCGTACAAAACTGATTGTAGCTTACAGTAAAGCATATGAAAAACAAGTGACCATACAGTATATTGCTAACACAAAGAACAAAAAAGTATGCCAGGCCCATGGTGCTGATTTATAAAGCCTTCTTACAATTTTCTTCAGCTTCATATTCATTTTACTGGGTTTCCTGACAGCCCAAGATTGCCATAAACCCCTAACGGTTTGGCTTTAGTAAACCGATACCATCAAAACCCAAATCACTTGGCAGAATGTAGAGTAAAAAGTGTAGTATAAATACAGCCAAATTACAGCTTAAAAAAAGGATACAAATCTTAAATCCTTTATGTAACTTCAGCACATATATTTGCACTTGCAATCTGCACAAATAAATCATGTTATTTTGAATTCAAGTCAAAATACACCAGATTGACCGAAACTTAAATGACCGTATTACTTCAATTCCAGTTTTGGTCAAAATTATGTTGAAGTAAAATGCAAACCGAAAATAGTAATATATACAATACTAAGTTAAAGCTGGCAGTTGAGACACCCACACAAGTGAGACATCATTTACAGATCTGGATTTGGAGTACTCACTGGTGGAGAAAGACAACCAGTACATTTTCAATATGTATTTTACAATAATAAAACTACTACACAAAATATTGGCTTTAATTCTATAGATATAGTCAGATATAGATCAGATATAGATCTTTAGCTTAGGGTTATTAAAATTACTACAGCCACATATTAGTCAGTAACGTGTTGCTAATAACTTCATGTGAGTACAGCCATCATGTCCTGCTTTTAGGACCAGGTACTTCCACTTCCCCTTCTTTCTCATATCTACTAGGGTGGGGCAGCATAAGGTGGCAGAACAGTTAGGCATCAGTTTAGGGTTGTCAGTAAGGTCTGAAGTGTTTGGTCACTGTTGAACTCCGCCTCAACATCAACATTTTTCTTCAATAAAGCCGCTTCTCATAACTATAAAAAAACAAACATAACAATTAATGTGCATTATTGATAAATTTATGTAGCTAGTCACAAAAGAAGGATCATTAGTATGTACTTTGCTGTAAAACAGTATTTGCCCCCTTCCAAACTCCTATTTTGTATATTTGTCATACTTACGTTTCAGACCACCAAACTACTTTTATTTTAGACAAATATAACCCAAATAAGCCACTCAGGTGGCACAGCGGTAAAAACACATGCTAGCGAACCAGAGCTGGGATTTCGAATACATCGTATCGAATCTCAGCTCTGCCATCCGGCTGGGCTGAGCGGCCACATGAACAATGATTGGCCTGTTGTTCATATAGGGGTGGGGTATTAAGCCGGATAGGGACTCCCCGTAACCGATGCACTACAACCTCTGCTGGCTGATTGATGGCGCCTGCACAGAGGCAGGGAAAGAGTGCAGATCAAGGTGTGATTCGCATATATGCAAAGCATGGAAAATGCAAATACTAAAAAAGTGTTTCTTACATTTACTTTGACTTTTATTTCATTACAGACAGGATGAACCTGAGATTTCATGTTTTGTTTGCTCAACTTCATTTCATTTGTTAATATACCTTCATTCCTGCATTTTTTGGAATGTGCTGAAGGCCTGAAATGCAGGAATGGATGTTTATTAATAAATTAAATGAAAGTGGTTCTGTTACCCTGGGTAATATCATATCCAGTTATGACCAAGTTTTCAGTTAATCCTTCAAAGTCAGCCAGTAATATTAACCACTAAATGACATGTGGCAAGAAGTTACGTTTGTTTTACTTACGAATGAAGACCATGTACTCCTCCCTCCACTTGTGCAGATATGGTCCTCTTCTCAAATTTTAGCTCTCCAGAGTACATCATCGAGCTAAAAAAAAAATAAAAAAAAAAAAAAAAAATAAAATAAATAAATTAATTAATTTACAATACAGACAAAACAAAATGTTTACTTGCTACACAAAGATTTGTACTGGCAGTCATCCTAAGTTTCTTTGGCTATTTCCCGTTTTCTTAAAACATACCACTTCAAGTTCATTTTAAGACTTCAAATGTTCAATCTTGGTCTTATATGACCATAAAACCTGGCATTAGAATCTTACAAGAATCTTCCAAACACCCGTCCTGTCTCCCCAATCAGTCATATTACCATGTAATCTGAACATTTTTAAATGCTGGTAACACTTACCGTAGCATAGAAAGGCTCTTAGCACCAATATCCTGACAGCCATGTTGGATTCCAGCAATAAGGTAAGGCACAAATTTATGAATGGAGCCTTTGTCCTGTATCGAGCCGGACACTCCCTGAGCCACCTTCACTTTATCACCCTCACTGTCAAGCAGCCAATCAGAGCAGACACAGCAATCAAATTCAGACATAAAGACCCATTCATACACATTGATTTGATTATTGAATTTTCCAATACATGCAATTCAAGCTTAAAAGAGAAGATTTAAATATAAATGGTTGAAGTAGTATTTAAAGAGCAAGGGTCATAATTTGTCCTAATAAATGAACTATATGACCAAAATAATGTCAACACCTAATTTTTGAGTTCAGGTATTTAAGCCACAACGGTTGCTATTGGGTGTATTAAAACTACTGTAATTTTGTTTGTGCTAAAACTGTTTTAAAACTTTGTTCAGCATATATGTGCCTCACATTACATGATTTGATGATTTTTGATGTACAGAAATTCAAGTGGTCTGCATAGAGCCCAGACCTAAATTCCTCTGTAACCCTACTCACCAGGCTATGTGACTATAATGATGATGATGTTCTATTTTTATTTTTTTATTTAGGCATTTATCTCCCATTTTCTCCCAATTTTATGTAGTCAATTTGTCTTTCGCTGCTGGGTTTGTCCCTGATTGCAGTCAAGGTGGGTATATTGCTCCTCACGCCTCCTCCAACCCACGTGCAACCCTTAGCAGAACCCCTTTTCACCTACGCACTCTGCACAGGCGCCTCTCTATCTGCCAATCAGGGTCCTTACACAGCGTTTGAAGACCACAGCCACGTAGTCCGGTCATCCCGCCCTAGCAGAAACATGTCTGCTGCAGGCACTGCCAATTATGCCTGCTAGATGGCGCAGCCGACCAGTGGATAATGTTCCATTATCATTCTAACTAGATAGTGCCTGTCCTCACAACTGCTCTTTTAGCTGAGGTACAACTTACTATAGATGTTCCTTACAATCTTGTAAAAACCTTCTGAGAAGTGTGAAGGCCATATTTATGCAGGTAATTTTGGAATGGTACATCCAACCAGCTTATGGTCATGTGTACACATACTTTTGGTCATATGTTATACTGTCATTTACATTTATCAATGACAGCATGTTTATAGAAACACATTATAGAGAGGTTAAGTTGGCAACTCATTATTAACAAATTAAGTTTTTACTTTATAAAAGATAAAAACTGTTTTATTGCAAAATTACTTACTCAGCAAAACAGTCAATGTGTCAGTACAATACTATTATGCATTGGTATTGTTGTAAGCTGGCAACAAATCAATAAGAAAAACATGGTGTCTTGAAACTGTCTGGTTCTAAGTTTGGTTCTGAAGGCACCAAAATCAGCATAAAATAATTGAGTACACATGCTTTGGACTAAAGTGCCTAACTGGTAAGGCTGACATTCTTTTTCTTTTTTTCTTTTGTAATAGCTTGTAAAGATGCCAAAACCAGCTGTGTGTTGCAAAACAGAGACTTTCATGCTGTATGAAGCTTATGTTGAAAATTACCAGTACTTTAGCTATTAATCAACCGTATAACACACACACGCACCTGAAGTAGCGCTTTTGGCTGCTGGTACTCTTTTCCATTGCATCCAAAGAGCCCATTCCTCTGTACTTTTTAAGCCTTACACCATCAGAGAAGAAATACTCGCCCGGCGCCTCTGTAGTTGCTGCGAGCAATGATCCCATCATGACTGTGGGAGGAGAATTGTAAAATGTCAAAAGGTCATGTTAAATTACATGGGATAAGAAATTCTAAACAAAATACAAAACAGAGATTTCAGCCACAATGGTTGCTATCAGATGTATTACAATTACAAATAAAGACATTATTCAGTAGCTGTCAACCAATAAAAAAGTCAATGTTCAATTAATGCTGTCGGTTGAAATGGTAATTTCAATTTCAATTTAAAGTGGAGCTGAAGTAAAATGTAATTTACATTGTGTTCAACTCTTTACTCTGCCTTCAGATGTACACATTAAAACCATGAACAGAAAAACTTTTAACTGGGAGCTCAGTTGACGCAGCGGTGAAACACGCTAGCACACCAGAGCTGACATATCTTTGCTACTAGCAAACCAGACACATATACTGACAATAATCTCATCTGAAATGTGGAAATGCCAGCTGGGATTCCTCACAACTGCTGCTGTTATGACCTCTGCAAGCTGGTTGATGGTGACCAATAATAGTTCACATGAATGTGTCAAGAGAACTAGATGTTTTATTTAAACTTAAAACTGTTAACTTATGTTATTAAAATTGCTTGTATGTTTCAATAAATATTCTCTCTTTACTGACATTTCTTGTTTTGCTGTAAACATGAATTTGCCTCGGACCTGGAGCATTTCTTGACGAACTCCAAAATAAGTGGAAAATCAGGGGTAAAATCGTGTAGCGTAAACTTGGCATAACTTGGGATAAGTTATAAAACTTGTAAAAGTTCATTGTATTTTTCTTAATGATTTATACAACCATATTTGAATACCTCTTTAAGGTAAATCAGGGTACAAAGATATAGATTTTTTTTGTTTATGCATTTTCTCCCTTTTTTTTCCCTTTTAGCACGTCCAATTGCCCGATTGCATCACGCTTCCTCTCCACCAATGCCGACCCCCACTCTGATTAAAGAGAACAAAGCTAACCCACGCCCCCTCCGACACGTGGGAAGCATGTTGTATGCATCTCGTCACCTACACTTTGACAAGTGCAATACGGATTCAGCACTGTATACGGAGAGACACACCCTGACAGCACTCTTTTCCCATCTCTGTGCAGGCGCAATCAATCAGCCAGCAGAAGTCGTAATTGCATTAGTTATGAGAGAGACCCTATACAGCTTTTTAATATCCCACCCCTATCTAAACAACAGGTCAATCGCTGTTCATGTGGTTGCTCAGCCCAGCCGGCAGGCAGAGCCGAGACTCAATACGATGTATTCAAGATCCCAGCTCTGGTGTTCCAGCGTGTATTTTTACCGCTGCGCCACCTAAGCAGCACCACAAAGGTAAAGATTTGGTGGTTGCTACAATTAGTGTAAAGTCAAGAAGATAATTATTCATGTGATTACTTAAGGCTTTACACAACTTTTGTTACTTACACAATTCTCAGACTTTAAGAATGTATGCATTAACAAACCACAAACCTGTGGACGCTCCCAGTGACAGAGCTTTCACTACGTGGCCCACTGTCTGAATGCCACCATCTGCAATGACTGGCACTCCAAACCTACGGGCATACTCTGCTACCTTATACACTGCAGTACCCTGCGGCCTTCCACATGCCATGACTGCAAATACAAAAAAGGGGGGGAAACACATAGAAAGATTTAGACTTTGTAACTGGTAAGTAATCCTGTTAAGTAATCATACATTGCCTGTATATAAAAATGGCTTTTCTTTTATTAATAAATGGTATATACATTTAAACATCAATAACTTAAAGTTGCAGGCATAAACTTCATATAAACATCAGGGTTAGATTTACTCACTGGAAAAACACATGAATTTACATAGTAACTGGTTGCGTTGTCACTAGCTAGTGTAAATATAGGTTAAAAATAACATTAAAGCATATCATAATTAATAAAATAATTTACACTTCACCTTCCTGAGTAATGCAGATGGAGCCACAGCCCATTCCCACCCGAAGAGCATCCACTCCAGCATCGATCAGGTTCTTCGCCTGTGCTGCAGTCACCACTGTGCATTTACAGACACAATAAATACCAATTCCAATAGCAGGGCTTATGTGAACAGCTGTAGCAGGAGGAGTAACTTACCATTTCCTCCCACTACCTGTAGCTCAGGGTGTTTCTGTTTGATATAGTTAATCATGTTGATCTGATATACAGAGTTGCCTTGTGAGGAGTCCTAAAACATGAACCACAGCATAGGAGAGATCAGTAAAATAAATATTATTACATGAAGTTTATAACTTTGGCATACCATTTTATCAGCTGTATTTAAAGACAAAACAAAGACAAATTTCACATTTAAATCACTAAGATAATTATTTGCTTCTAAATAGAAACCAATTCACAGCATGTCATCTTATAATGCCAGTCAGTTCTAATACAAACATTATTTCAGCCTCCATTTAGTCAAAAGGGGCAATAAATTATTCATATTACCAAAACCACAACATCCACGCCAGCCTGTGTGAGGAGGTCCAGTCTGTACTTGTCATCGTCACGTGTCCCTATGGCAGCACCGCACAGCAACTGCTTACGTGAGTCTTTGGAGGCCAAAGGGTAGTCTCGATTCTTCTTAAGGTCAGTGCGGGCAATTATAGCCACCAGCTCATCATTATCATTTACTATGGGGAGTTTACCTGGAACAAACACAATCACACACATGATTACAGATGCATAATTATATCAGAATCATATCAGTTTCAGCTGAAATTGCCAGTATAGAAACTCGAGAGTTGGACAGATTTTGACAATAATTTAAATACTTCAAATAGAGCCATTATCAGATTCTTTTATTTCATTAACCTCTTTATCATGGTCAGGGTTGCACTGGGTCTCATTTCACCAGTAAACGCTGGGCACAAGGCAGAAATACACTGCACAGGGTGCCAATCCATCATAGGGCTTCAGCCAACTGCATTAGACATAGCCAATCACATATTAGGATTTTGAGTTTTACACTCATGAAATGACAGGTAGTTACAGGTTACACTTCATTTATCAGTTTAATACCTTTAATTCACCCAACCTGCATGTCTTTGGACTGAGGAAGAAAACATTTAGTGTGTGGCATATTGCTAAACTGTGATATGAAAGACTTTTTAGGGCAAGAGAAAAATAAAAAATCAATTTTCCGAACATCTGTAAAACTTGTGTAACTTACTTTCTACCAAAAAGGCATAAGCAGAATTGAGCAGTGTCACTGAGTAACACTTATTTTATATGTTTAAAATACATTTTTAAATCTTAAAGTGTAACACTATAAAAGCACAAACTGACAGTTGGGAAAAAAAATACATTTCTTAAACTGGTACAAAAGCAGTGTGCAGCTAGACAAGTGCATTAACAGTGATGAACAAGGACATGTGCATTCCAAGTCATTTTAAATAAAACTAAATCCCTTTTCCCCTCAAATGTAATGATTTATAATGTGTTTTTTTTTTAAATATATATTTTACTTTGAAACAAATATGTATACATATGATTGTGCTCTCTATAAAGGCATGCATTTATTAACTATACATTTCACTTTGGAGCACCTATGTATGTGTATGATTGTGCTTTCTATAAATGCATGCATTTATTTCACTGTTGCTGTGGGTCCTGCAGCAAAACTAGTACCCACAACTCTAGTAGAAATGAAAACACTGGAATTACATGAACTTGCTGTTTAGGTATTTGTTTACATTAACAGGTATAAAGCCCCTTAATGTCTCATGTGACAAGGCAGTGATGCTCACCTTTGTAATGAAAAACCTCTCTTAGCTCAAAAACAGCCCACAGGATGTTTTTTTTTTTTTTTTTTTTTTTTTTTTTTTTTTTTTTTTAGCATATCACCTGCTTTAATCTTACTTTAACTGTGTGATGGATAGATGAATGGATGGATGAACAGATAGATGTTTAAATATATTTTATTAATTTAATACATCTGTATGTCATTCAAACAAGAGAAGCAGGTCATTTGAACGACATATGTTCATGGCGAGTGCCATAGATCAACACAGCCGTGATGTAACAAGGTAGTTTCACAACTAATTTGTTGTTGCCATGCAACGGTAACACTTTCCTAGGCTGCCTTAACACAACAGGCTACAAAAGGCATCACTACACTGTAACGATAGTTTGAAACACAAAGTGCAAATAAGCGCTGATGAAAGGAAAAAAAAATTTAATTCATTAAGAATTATAAGATAGAATTGTTATTTATTAGGGTTTTTGCATTAACTGTACATGTTAATCTGTACAATATAAATCTGTTTGCATTCTGTTCATTTCTAGCCAATTTCAGTGTGTTCAGTTGCTCTGCCGTCACTGCAGTTTACCTAACACTTTTCATGGTATTGGCAGATTCAGAATTTGGTGTTCACCTAGTCACATTCTTTTTCAGAGTCTGGTCAAACATGGCATAATTTCTATTCAATTTTTTTATATAATCACAAATACAAAACAACCAAGGTTTGTGTGCATAAAGCTTGCAGTTACTTAGCAATACATCACTCACTACTTGGCAGCATCACTTGTTACTTGGTAGTGAGTCAGCAGAAAAGGCAATAAGAGCAGCAATGATTTTCATTTTTAGATTTTGCACATAACTATTTATAAAGTAAAATTTTATTGAAATCAACTGTGCCATCATACTAAAACATGAGCCTTTTGCATGCCAACGTGTATTTTAAACATGGGTTACTTCTGATCTCACAACCTGACTGCTGAAGCTTTGCCAAGTTATGCAAGTAATCTCAACCAGAGTGATAGTTTTGGTTAGGAAAAGTCAGCAGTACACTACCATACAGTATTAAATCATGTCAATTTGTGGCTAATGCTGATTGACAAATGTAACTTTTCCCCATATGATGACAAAATACAGGGAAACATTTAAGTAAACCGTGTTTTTGTTTCTATTTCTATTGCAATTATAATTATTATTTTACTTCTACACTTCAATTTCCCATTACATGTATAGCATATACACATTTCATATGTTTACCCCAGTACTCAGAATTCCTTATTGCACTATTATTTTTGTTGTCCCCAGTTACTCCAAGCTGCATTTTAATTGTGTAAAGGTTTCTCACCTTTCTTGCTGCGCTGCAGAATGTCGTTGGCCTCTTTGAGTGTGACTCCAGCTGGTGCAATTACCAAATCTTTTCTAGGAGTCATAGCCTGCAGGACACACAAGAACTTAGTATTTCTTTTCTCAGAAGAATGCATGATTCAATGAGATCCACTGACATACAGTTTTCTTAATTTAACATATGAGATTGTCAAATAGTTATACAATTTTCAACTTCAAAATATTCCCATTTAGCAGACAGGCAATTTGGCTAGCAGTCATATCAGTTGGTAAGCAAACTGTATACTGACGTATAAATCAAGAGATTCCTGAATGCAACGTCTGTTTCATACATAAGAAGTACATAGGCATTGCATCCTTATTGTTGTAGTAAGGAAGCACTTATAAAATGAAACACACACCTGCTCCAGAGGTTTGCTGTGATCTTTTTCCGACAGGAAGTCGATGTCTCGGGAGGTGACGATGCCCACCAGTTTGCTTCCCATCTTGCCAGTCTCAGTGACCGGTATTCCAGAGAAACCATGACGTACCTTGGCTTCAAATACATCTCCCACTGTGTGTTGTGGACTCATGACCACTGGGTCGGTGATAAAGCCCTGCTCAAACCTCTACACAACACCACACACACACACACACACACGTTTACAAGTAACTACAAGGTCCACTGCATTCTCAATGTCCATGTGTAAGACTATATGTATATTCATATGAAGCAATATTACTGTATGTAGCAGTTCTTTGCTAGAACATTAAAACTAAAATTAATATTTGGGAATAAGCTGGCAATGGATCCACTTTGTCTTATTATGGGTGTCCCAAACCCAGATATTAAAGGGATAAATTAACAGAAGCTTTTGTGTTTACTGACTATGCTGCACGTAAAGTTATTCTGTTGAGGTGGATCTCTGACAAACCCCCAACACTTTCTGACTGGCATAGAGTAATTTTTTATTTCTTGCCAAATGAAATATTTAACATACTGGGCTAAAGATAACCTCAGACAATGGTATAATATCTGGACTGTTTTTTGGACTATACTGGTGATAGAATCTCAAGAATATTCTTTTTAAAGAATAATAAAGAGGAGCTAGGAACTTTTACCCTCTGATCACCAATTATCATACTGCATTATCACACTGGAGATGCAGCCAAGTTTGCATTACAAAGACTTAAGTTAGGAGCTGGTATATTTGTATTTACTTTTTGTTTATTCATTTTTGGCTGCATTAATGTATGTAAAAACAAAAATTAAATACAGTGTGAAGGACTGTTTGGATATTGTATATGTAAATAATGTGTAGTGGTCACTGTTTGTGTGTAAGTTAAAGTTTAACAGTGTGTTAACAAATAATAATACTAAAAATTTAGAGTTAATAATAAAAATAAGGACCAGTTTTAGTTTTTATTTGGATATTGCAGTCAACAGTGTGTAGCCACAATGTAAGGATCCTGACATAGCACAGAGCAGTATATCAATAACATTAAATCAAGTTTCTCTGCCACCTTACCTTTACTTTGCGAACCTCATTAGCTTGAAACTCTGGGGTGCAGTTATGGTGAATAATGCCAATCCCACCCATAAGCTTGAAAACAAAAGAACAGTATTTATAGTAGATGATTTTTAAATTAGTTTAATTACTTGAAGTATTTTTTAGATAAGCTGAAACTTACAGCCATGGCTATAGCCATTGAGGACTCTGTGACTGTGTCCATGGGTGAAGAGATGAGTGGCGTCTTTAGTGTAATCTTCCTGGTCAGGGCTGAGGTCAAGTCCTGTAGAAACAAAGCGTCAAAGTAATTGTGATAAATTAATTAATCGTAGGTATACACAAGACTACTTATAGAAAACAATACGGTTTTTAAAAGCTCCACAACATCTAAAAGGAGTTTAGCTATGGTGTTTGGGCAGCCAGATGCCTATACAGATGTTTTTGGCTTTGTCTGTTGGGAGGGATTCCTCATTACTGCTGCATGTGTGGCCTCTGCTTGCTTGTCAAAATATCTGCACAGAGATGGTAAATCATGGAGAACGTTTGTTTGAACCAGTCTCTGGCACATTAAAAGCAGTGGTTGGCAAACACACACGTCAAAATGAGCATGTGTTGGGTACAGCAGTCCTCGGTCAGGGTAAGGGCAGAAAACAGCAGTAGAGGAAATAAACATTAAGATGGGGAGAAAAGAGGGGGGAATGCAGAAATAGTGGAGGTTTAGTTACCACAAGAGGGCAGAACTGAATAAAAATGTCTAACAATATTACAAACACTTTAAAACTGTAGCATTAAAACCAAATGGTACTGTATTAAATATTAGCTAATACTCATGTGTTGCTAGAATGAATGTTGCAGAATTGTCAAATAGTTCCATCTGGAACCATTCCATTTATTCCATTTAGCAATAGTTAAACTGCTACACCATCTACATAAAAACATCTGAGACTGTACAGAAACATACAGAAACTAAAGTTCACATATTACTAAATGTGTTAAATTAGTTCAATAGTTACAATAAATAATTATGTGCTAAAAATGTTTTAGAATAAATTATTGGAATAAACTGTCTATAGCAAATTGGCTATTATAATAAACAAAGTAGCCAAACATCAGCAACTATTTACACACCCTTTTAAGGGCAGCTTTGTACTAATAATGTGATTTATTTATAAGCACCAGAATCAGTTATGTTGAGATTTGTAGTGGTAGTAGTTTCTGCACTTTTATATTTTCATGGAAGCAGTGAGGGCGAGAGGAGTAGTAATCGGTTGTGTCCAAGAGACTGTTTGTTAATTAGGATTTTAACGTCATGTTTTACACTCTGGTTACATTCATGACAGGAACGGTAGTTACTCATTAGACAAGGTTCATCACTTCACAAGGTTATATCGAACACTGTCATGGACAATTTTGTATCTCCAATTCACCTCACTTGCATGTCTTTGGACTGTGGGAGGAAACCGGAGCACCCGGACTAAACCCACACGGACACGGGGAGAACATGCAAACCACACAGAAAGGACCCAGACCGCCCAACCCAGAACCTTTTTGCTGTGAGGCGACAGTGCTACCCACTTAGCCACCGTGCCGCCCCTCCAAGAGACTGAAAGAGAGGATTTAGCGCCATCTGATTTCCACCTTTTTGGACCACTCAAAGAAGCTTTAAGGGGAAGAAGATTTTAATGTGGTGATGTGAATGCAGCGCTGCATCAGTGGCTACGCACTCAACCAAAAACATTTTTTGGCATTAAAAAGTTAGTAGGCTGTGGGAAAATGCATCGCAGAGAAAGGTGACTGTAGAAAAGTGATGTGATTTGCGGAAACTTGTTGAGGCCACTCAGGTGGCGCAGCGGTAAAAAGACACACTGCAACCAGAGCTGGATTCTGAGTACCTTGTATCGAATCCAGCTCTGCCTCCCCGGTTCGAGACCGAGTGGCTGTATGAGCAACGATTGGCCGGTTGCTCAGTTGGGGGGTGGGACAAAGAACCGAATGTGGGTCTCTGTCAGAATGCGATTACGACCTCTGCCGGCTGATTAGAGGCACCTGTACAGAGATGAGGAAGAGTGCCCTTAGGGTGTGTCTCTCCGCATGCAACGCTAGGTGGCGCCAAACTCGTCAATGTGCGGGTGGCAAAAATGCATCCGGCTGCTGCGCATGTTTGAGGGGATATGGGTTAGCTTCGATCTCCTCGGTCAGGGCAGAGTTCGGCATAGACAGAGAGGAAGCACAATGCAAATTGAACAATTGGATGCGCTAAAGGGGGAGAAAAGAGGGAAAAATTTTTTTTGAAGAACCCTCATTACATAGATATAAACAAAGCCCATTAATAAAAAAAAAAGACCTGCCACCAAAAATTATCTTGACTCAGAGACAGAAGTAGGCAAAGGCTTCACGTTTGTCAGATACAGTGCCTAGCAAAAGTATTCGGCCCCCTTGAACTTTTCAACCTTTTGCCACATTTCAGGCTTCAAACATAACGATATGAAATTGTAATTTTTTGTGAAGAATCAACAACAAGTGGGCCACAATCGTGAAGTGGAACGAAATTTATTGGATATTTTAAACTTTTTTTAGAAATAAAAAACTGAAAAGTGGGGCGTGCAATATTATTCGGCCCCCTTGCGTTAATACTTTGTAGCGCCACCTTTTGCTGCGATTACAGCTGCAAGTCGCTTGGGGTATGTCTCTATCAGTTTTGCACATCGAGAGACTGAAATTTTTGCCCATTCTTCCTTGCAAAACAGCTCGAGCTCAGTGAGGTTGGATGGAGAGCGTTTGTGAACAGCAGTTTTCAGCTCTTTCCACAGATTCTCGATGGGATTCAGGTCTGGACTTTGACTTGGCCATTCTAACACCTGGATACGTTTATTTGTGAACCATTCCATTGTAGATTTTGCTTTATGTTTTGGATCATTGTCTTGTTGGACGATAAATCTCCGTCCCAGTCTCAGGTCTTTTGCAGACTCCAACAGGTTTTCTTCCAGAATGGTCCTGTATTTGGCTCCATCCATCTTCCCATCAATTTTAACCATCTTCCCTGTCCCTGCTGAAGAAAAGCAGGCCCAAACCATGATGCTGCCACCACCATGTTTGACAGTGGGGATGGTGTGTTCAGGGTGATGAGCTGTGTTGCTTTTACGCCAAACATAACGTTTTGCATTGTGGCCAAAAAGTTCGATTTTGGTTTCATCTGACCAGAGCACCTTCTTCCACATGTTTGGTGTGTCTCCCAGGTGGCTTGTGGCAAACTTTAAACGAGACTTTTTATGGATATCTTTGAGAAATGGCTTTCTTCTTGCCACTCTTCCATAAAGGCCAGATTTGTGCAGTGTACGACTGATTGTTGTCCTATGGACAGATTCTCCCACCTCAGCTGTAGATCTCTGCAGTTCATTCAGAGTGATCATGGGCCTCTTGGCTGCATCTCTGATCAGTCTTCTCCTTATTTGAGCTGAAAGTTTAGAGGGACGGCCGGGTCTTGGTAGATTTGCAGTGGTCTGATACTCCTTCCATTTCAATATGATCGCTTGCACAGTGCTCCTTGAGATGTTTAAAGCTTGGGAAATCTTTTTGTATCCAAATCCGGCTTTAAACTTCTCCACAACAGTATCTCGGACCTGCCTGGTGTGTTCCTTGGTCTTCATGATGCTCTCTGCGCTTTAAACAGAACTCTGAGACTATCACAGAGCAGGTGCATTTATACAGAGACTTGATTACACACAGGTGGATTCTATTTATCACCATCAGTCATTTAGGTCAACATTGGATCATTCAGAGATCCTCACTGAACTTCTGGAGTGAGTTTGCTGCACTGAAAGTAAAGGGGCCGAATAATATTGCACGCCCCACTTTTCAGTTTTTTATTTCTAATAAATTTCGTTCCACTTCACGATTGTGTTGCACTTGTTGTTGATTCTTCACAAAAAATTACAATTTCATATCTTTATGTTTGAAGCCTGAAATGTGGCAAAAGGTTGAAAAGTTCAAGGGGGCCGAATACTTTTGCTAGGCCCTGTATATTATTCATAATGCCTTCTGCAACATTTTACCCAAAATGCTTCTTTCCTTTTTTCCTTTTAGCAGAAGGACATACACAGATGAAAAATATTGCTTTAGTAAATATTAACAATAATTAGAAATATCCCACCTAGTTTTTATTATTGTTTAGGGGTCAAAACACAACCTCAATCAACTAGTCTGACCTAGTTCTGTTATCACTAAGAGATCTGACTTGAAATCAAACAACAGTTCTTATGGCTTTTACAACAGGCACATTAAAGCAACAAGTAGGAAACAGTGAAACAATGCACAAAGCAGAGTCAGTATAAGCAATTATTTGCTTATAGACAAAGGGTATCCATTAAAACCAGAGGCTCTAAAAAAAGCAACAGAACAACTTTACTGGCAGCATGTCATGAATATTACAGTCTCTGCATATTGCTGAAAGAATCTAAAATAACCCAGAGATTCACTGGCTTCTTATAAGTCGAGTTCCAGAATAACCTGAATGCATTAAGCATTTGCATTTAAAACAGCAGATGGCACTGGGGCCTTAATGCCTTCTCTACACCTTGTTAGGCAAATCCTTAACCTCAGCTGAACAAATAACAAAGCACTTATTTGCAGATGAACCTCTCAATGTTTTATGTTCACAGAGCTGCTGAAACAAAAGTCTGGACTACTAAAGTCTGAATAGCATTTAATACAAACTTAACTGATTTGGACTAAAATAAATGTTTACACCAGCACTTAAGACAGAGAAACTGCCTGTGGAAATATAAATAAATATATAAATAAATAAATAATAGCCTGTATGGCTTGTTATATCTATGACAGAAAAGAACCATGTGACCACGTGGAAATAAACTATGGAAATTGCCAAAGTTTGAATACCACTAATTACATTATTAAAAAAAAAAAAAAAAAAAAAAAAAGGGGAAACCTTCACATTTAAATGCAGACATCCAGATGCAACCAAAATAAATGATTCACTGCTGACCTTCACAGCATGTTCTGTGGCTTTGAGAATAGTTCCTCTCGCTCAGATAAGCTCTGAAACACTCAACATCCCCCTCATGTGCACCTGCCATGTTCAGCTAGATTTCTCAAAACACAAGTTCCACTAGCACAGATGGTAAAGAGCAAAGCAAGCAATACTTAAAACGGGATACAACTGAAAATACAACAATGCATATAATTTAATAACTTAAACTCCTTGATTGGGAGAGACTTAAAGATGAAGTGACGACTGTATAGAAAAGCTTTGTAAATTTCCAAATCTAATGCAATTTCAAGCAGAAATGGGCACGAGTACTTGAGCACCTAAGTACTTGTACTAGTAAAGGATCAATCATGTAAGAGCAGACATTTAGATTTTGCAGACTTTACTGTGACTGAAAACAAAGCAAGCAATTAAGGCTTAAAAGTCTTGCTTAACAGGCTTGAACCAGGGACCTTCTGAATTAACACTTTCCTGACAATGTTCTACACCTCCTAGCTCATGTGTTTAAACACACTTATTGCTACCATGTGTATAAAATCAACTATATGCTTCAGAAATTAAAGTTACACATAACTATTTACAGCATTTAGTACCAAAGTCCCCTTTATGTCAGTTTTGTAAACATTAATTAGATGTTTTACAACCCCAAATCAGAAAAAGTTGGGACACATTACATTTACTTTGACTTTTATTTGATTGCAGACAGTTTGAACCCAACAATATTTCATATTTTGTCTGGTCTAAATCAATTCACTTCTTAATATACACTATATTGCCAAAAGTATTCGCTCATCTGCCTTCACACGCATATGAACTTGAGTGACATCCCATTCTTAATCCATAGGGTTTAATATGATGTCGGCACACCCTTTGCAGCTATAACAGCTTCAACTCTTCTGGTAAGGCTTTCCACAAGGTTTAGAAGTGCGTTTATGGGAATTTTTGACCATTCTTCCAGAAGCACATTTGTGAGGTCAGACACCAGGTCAGATGTTGGACGAGAAGGCCTGGCTTGCAGACTCCGCTCTAATTCATCCCAAAGGTGTTTTATCGGGTTTAGGTCAGGACTCTGTGCAGGCCAGTCAAGTTCTTCCACACCAGATCCGCTCATCCATGTCTTTATGGACCTTGCTTTGTGCACTTGTGCGCAGTCATGTTGGAACAGGAAGGGGCCATCCCCAAACTGTTCCCACAAAGTTGGGAGCATGAAATTGTCCAAACTCTCTTGGTATGCTGAAGCATTAGGAGTTCCTTCCACTTGAACTAAGGGGCCGAGCCCAACTCCTGAAAAACAGCCCCACAACCCAGACTCATCTATCGGATTGCCAGACGGAGAAGTGTGATTCGTCACTCCAGAGAACACGTCTCTACTGCTCTAGAGTCCAGTGGCGGCGTGCTTTACACCACCGCATCCAACGCTTTGCATTGCACTTGATGTAAGGCTTGGATGCAGCTGCTTGGCCATGGAAAACCATTCCATGAAGCTCTCTACGCACTGTTCTTGAGCTAATCTGAAGGTCACATGAAGTTTGGAGGTCTGTAGCAATTAACTCTGCAGAAAGTTGGCGACCTCTGCGCACTATGCGCCTCAGCTTCGTGGCCGAGTTGCTGTTGTTCCCAGTCGCTTCCACTTTGTTATAATACCACTGACAGTTGACTGTGGAATATTTAGTAGCGAGGAAATTTCATGACTGGACTTGTTGCACAGGTGGCATCCTATCACGGTACCACGCTGGAATTCACTGAGCTCCTGAGAGCGACCCATTCTTTCACAAATGTTTGTAGAAGCAGTCTGCATGCCTAGGTGCTTGATTTTATACACCTGTGGCCATGGAAGTGATTGGAACACCTGAATTCAATTATCTGGATAGGTGAGTGAATACTTTTGGCAATATAGTGTACCTCCATTCCTGCATTTCAGGCCTACAACACATTCCAAAAACGGGTGGCACGGTGGCTAAGTGGGTAGCACTGTCGCCTCACAGCAAGAAGGTCCTGGGTTCGATCCCCAGGTGGGGCGGTCCGGGTCCTTTCTGTGTGGAGTTTGCATGTTCTCCCCGTGTCTGCATGGGTTTACTCTGGGTGCTCTGGTTTCCTCCCACAGTCCAAAGACATGCAAGTGAGGTCAATTGAAGACACTAAATTGTCCATGACTGTGTTTGATATAACCTTGTGAACTGATGAACCTTGTGTAATGAGTAACTACCGTTTCTGTCATGAATGTAACCAAAGTGTAAAACATGACATTTAAATCCCAATAAACAAACAAACATTCCAAAAACAGTTGGGATGGGGGCAATTTAGAGCTAGTAATGAGGTGAAAAAACTAAATAATGATGTGAACCACTCACTCATGTTAAATAGTAGACAGTACACACCTGTCACCTAAGCATACCACCACATCACCTAAGAATGCCTTTACCAGAAAGTGATCAAAGTTTTGGAGTGGCCTAGCCAAGCCCCAGACCTAAATCCAGTTTTAAAAAGGATGTAGAATGACCTTATAAGGGCTGTACACAGATGCTCTCATAACCAAACAGATCTAACACTTCTGAAAGGAAGTGTGGGCAAGGCTTGCCAAATTAAGATGTGTCATGATAAACGCCTACCCAAAAAGACTGCATGTTAAAGCATTGTTTGATTTTATGACAGCATAGTAGAAGTTTAAAGGTCTGCATATTTATGCAACCACAATATTGAACGTTTATTTACAATTAAATTGTACAGATAGGTGACATCTTAGTAGGGCTGGGCGATGCGACAAAAAAAAATAGGTATCTCGATATGCTTTTGAGAAGTGGCGATATATGACACAATGGCGATATATGTACAATAGCAGGCCACTGCCTGTATTTTATTATGTATGTAATTCTGTCTAATTACAGTGTTTATATTTTGTATTATTACAAGGCTGTATTTGTATTAATATTGACAATATTTATATCAAACAAACCAGCAAAATTTCACAATAAAATTTATGCGGTCCGTTTTACTTAAAATAAATGAGCATCAAAATAAATCCTGAAAAAGTTCAATATTTGATCATTTTCTGATATCACTGCAAAATGAAAGTGCATGGTAAACAGCAGCACCGTGACCCAGCTCAACCTCACAGAAGCATAAAATCATAACCGCTGCTTACCTAAGCTTTTCTTCTTCAAATTGAAACCAAATCTATATCCATGTGTTGTTCCATTAGGGATATAATCTACTTGTTTTTCTTCTTGGAGGCCATCTTGTTTGTTTCCAGAATATTTCCAGAAACCATATTTTTCCCAGTAAAAAGCTGAAATTGGTAATTCGTTAACTAAACTATCACTTATGCATCTACAACCAGTAAAGAGAGAGATTGAAATTCTGCCCAAAATCTGAATTCGTAGGCTCTGATTGGTTTATACAGCTGTTTATCAAGGCTTGGACCACGACTGAATCTTTTTAACAAATAAACCGATTCATGGAGGAGAGTGCGCACGACACCATAATGAAAGAGAGTGAGCATAACGAATGAATCTTTACCACAAATAAGAGCACAGCTCCCTGATTCAATTCCAATGAGTAATTCATTTGAAAAGAGTCATTTTGGACAGTGATTCAGTGTGAGCTCTGTTAAACGTTCTCAAATGGTAACCTGTATATCCTAGGCATACTCAATATATCAAATATGGACATTTTCAACATCGTAATATCAAATATATCGACATTTGCGATATACCGCCCAGCCCTACATCTTAGTCCAATCTTTTACATCACAAAAATCTGACATTGTAACAGGGGTTGTGAATACTTTTTATAGCTACTGTAAATATATGGGGTGGTAACACAAATCTGAAAACACAAAGTGCCTGAATGAGAGATAAACTTACAACTTCATCTGAGGTAAAGTCAATGAAGCCAGGCAGAATCAGGAAATCACTGTAACACAGAGAAAAATAGCATTACATTGCTGCCATTACTATTCAGTTATGCAGATACATTGATCCATAGTGGCATAAATACACACACATTTGTTTTTGTCAGAGGTTAACCCAAAGCAACTGACAAGAGAATAATTCTGGTTTTATTTTAAGTGCCAATGTTTACTCTTCACCAATCACAAGATTATAGCTTAGGCTTTTAATCAGTAGCTTAAACCCCAACACAGAATTTTTCTGTTTTGACCAGTCATCAGATTTTAAAGGCTCTAAACAAACCTAAGTAGAAAAAGAGAATCCACCAAGAGCTTAGTTTTTGCAAGCAAGGATAGATCATGGTTCATAATTTTGTCTTCAAATTGCAAAAGATTGAAAATAACTTAGGTTTCACCATGTACAGTTCATAATATCAGAAAAGGATTCAGGAAGTCATGGAAAATGTTGGTGTGAAGGCCGAGGACAGAAACCGCTGCTAAACGTTTGTGACCATCGAGCACTTAGGCTGTAGTGTTAGATAAACAGTCATGCTACCGTTATGGACATAGCCACAGGCTCAGGAGTACTTTGGAAAATTGCATAACACAGTTTCAGGGAGTATTTCTTGATACATCGACATACTGTTTTAAGTGACAAAGAGCAAGCCAGCAAGTTCTCTGAACCCAAGGTAATCTAAGATGGACCAAAAAACTGTCAAAACGTGTTGTGGTCAAACAAGTTTTTTTTAACAGACATTAGATTCTGTGTGTCAAACATGTTAAAGACCATCCAGACTGTTACCAATTAAAAACTTTTCAAAACCAGCATTGTGATAGCAAGGGTGAGCTGCATCAATGTGAAGGTACCATGTGAAGGTATATTGGTATTTTGGAGAGATATACGTCAGGACAATGTAATGTATTCCAGGAGAACAATGCCAAGCCTTATTGTGCACAAGTTACTGTAACGTGGCTTTGTAGACATAGCGTGTGCACTTGACTGGCCTGCCTGCAGTCCAAATCGGCCTTCTATTACAAATGTATGGCACATCGTGAAGAAGAGAATCAGAAAACAGTGACCACTGCAAAAATTAGTATCTTAACTTCCCAAACGATTTAAAAATATAATTTAAAAAAGCGATGTGACCCAGTGGTGAACATGCCACTGCCCCAGCTTCGAGTGTGTTGCAGGCATCAATTTCTAAATATTTTTATATTTAACAAATATATTCAGGTTCACTATAAAAAAAAAAAAAAAAAAAAAAAAAATTTAATTCCTTTGTTCTTATGTCTGTTAATTACAGTAAATTGAAGTACAGATTTCAGGGTTTTTTTTCCTTTTTAGGAAATGTCCCAACAAACTGGTTACACTCAAAATAAAACAGACCTTTCCATTATATCACACAGGTTCTGGAACTAAAGACACTAACTGTTAGTTATTATTGCTCATTCTTGAGCTGAACAATGATCAGTCAACAACCAGTCTGTGATCACCACTGTCTGATTCTCCTCCTCATAAAGCTCCATACATCTTAATAAGAGATCTAGACTGCAGGCAGGCCAGTTAAGGACACATACTCTGAATCTATGAAACCATAATGTTATGCATGCAGAATGAGGTCTGGCACTGTCTCACCGAAATAAGCATGAACCGGGAAAAGACATTGTCTTAATAGACGTTGTCTCTCTAAAATCCCAAAATATCACTTCAGATCAATGGTACCTGCACACATCTGCAAGTCACCCATGCCCTTAACACTGATTCACCCTCAAACCATGACAGATGTGGACTTGGTTTCTGAAACCAAGGTAAAATATGTACTCCACCATTTCTTGGTGGACTGAGAAGTTACAATGTGGCCTTATTTATTGCAGTAGCATGACAGTTTCTCGTGCAATGCTGCCTGAGTGCTCAAAAGTAATGCACATTCACCAGTGGTTTCTTACCTTTCCCTACATGATTGTTCCAGATTGCCTAAATCTTTTCACAACATTATGTGTGGTTACTTGCAATATTCTGTGGTGACATGTTCTTTTTAAACTGACTGACAATTCTCCCGTGATTTTTGGTAAAAGGTGGTGAGCCACAACCCATTATTGCTTACACAGGCTGAGCCTTTGGTGGATCCTCATTTTACACCCAATCATGATTCCATCAGCTGTTAACAATTCACCTGCTTAGTGTGCAATGATTTAAAACACTAACATTAATATTCCATAAACGTTTCAGTTTTATTTTGCCTCTGATCCAACTTTTGGAGTGTGTTAAAGGCATAAAATTATAAATGTTTATATTTACATACTACAATGATCAGTGAACACAGTGGAAATCTTTTCGTTCTACTTTTATTAGTCAAATAAATACTTATTGTAAGATAATTAATCACATATTTTTGTTCAACTTTGTCACAACTTTTCAGGAAAGAGTTCATGCAACATGCAGTCTTACACAAAAATTAAACATTGTTTTAGTTTATTATCTAAGTGTATATACACTAATCAGTCATAACATTAAAACCACCTCCTTGTTTCTACACTCACTGTCCATTTTATCAGCTCCACTTACCATATAGAAGCACTTTGTAGTTCTACATTTACTGACTAGTCCAGCTGTTTCTTTGCATGCTTATTAGCCCCCTTTCATGCTGTTCTTCAATGGTCAGGACTCTTGCAGGACCACTACAGAGTAGTGGATCCGACACAGCAGCGACACCTCACTGTCACTGCTGGACTGAGAACAGTCCACCAACCAAAAATACATCGAGCCAACAGCGCCCCATGAGCATCGTCCTGTGACCACTGATGAAGGTCTAGAAGATGACCAACTCAAACAGCAATTGATGAGCGATCGTCTAACTTTGCATCTACAAGGTGGACCAACTAGGTAGGAGTGTCTAATAGAGTAGACAGTGAGTGGACACGATATATATATAAAAAATAAAAAATAAACTCCAGCACAACACACACTAACACACCACCACCATGTCACTGTCACTGCAGTGCTGAGAATGATCCACCACCTAAATAATACCTGCTCTGTGGTGGTCCTGTGGGGGTGCTGACCATTGAAGAACAGGGTGATACCGAATAAAAAAAAAAGTATGCAGAGAAATAGATGGACTACAGTCAGTAATTGTAGAACTTGAAAGTGCTTCTACATGGTAAGTGGAGCTGATAAAATGGACAGTGAGTGTAGAAACAAGGAGGTGGTTTTAATATTATGGCTGATCGGTGTACATACATACATACATACATACATAACATATATGTCAACACACCACATTCTTTGCACATTTGACATGACAATATATTATAATAAACAATAATGTACATAATAAGGCTCACTATATCTCCTTTTCAGTTCAGTTGGCACTTCCTAAATTCACTTCAGTAAAGTGTGCTCGAAATGGCATCAAACCACTAAGCACAATCGTAACAGGAAGGCTGCCAGTCAGCTGAGAGGCAACAGTAATAATATGCAACATAACTGCCTTGTGCCAAAATAAATGTGCATTGCCCTGATGATAGCCTTCTTTACTAATTAAACAATTTAATGACCCCTTGAGACATGTGGGTGAAGATATTACATACATCAGAACATAAATAGTGATCAGACAGAGTAACTGTTTTGATTTAGTGATTTGGCCAATCAGATGTTTAGAGGCTGCCACTGTCACCCAGCCATAATTGTTTCACTTCTGAATTGTATCCAAACCACAGATCGTGTTCACCATTAAAATCCACTATTGTACCTGCAGGCAAGTACAATGCCCCCAAAAGGATGGAATAACTGCATGAAAAGTTTTTTTATTTTTACTTTTGGATGACTTTTTGAACACTATTTATAGAGTCATCACAATCAACAGATTCAGAAGACAGTCAATATGTGATTTTGTCCACAAATCTTTATAAAAAAAAATAAAATAAAAATAAAAATAAAAAAAAAATAAAAAAAAAACCAGAAGTGGCAACTGGCTCTTTGCACTGATTGAACTGACCTTGGTCCCACTGAGGAGCAGAACACTTAATCATGGCCACTTTACACAAACATTCTCGTGGTACATATTATTACAAGAGCACCAAAACAGTGATGTGCTCACACGTACACTGATCAGCCATAACATTAAAACCACCTTCTTGTTTCTACACTCACTGTCCATTTTATCAGCTTACCATATAGAAGCACTTTGTAGTTCTGCAGTTACTGACTGTAGTCCATCCGTTTCTCTACATACTTTTTTAGCCTGCTTTCACCCTGAGTGGATCAGACAGCAGCAGCACTGCTGGAGTTTTTAAATATCGTGTCCACTCACTGTCCACTCGCTGGATATTTTTGGTGGTTAAAAGGTGATTTAAAAACTCCAGCAGCGCTGCTGTGTCTGATCCACTCATACCAGCACAACACACACTAACACCACCTAAATAAGTGGTCCCCAACCACCGGACCATTTATTACCGGGCCGCACAGAAACAATAAATAATTAGAGATCGCTACATCAGCAATGAAAACACTGCTTCCATTTCCAACACACGGGTGTTTATCATCTCACATCACCCCCAGGTGGAAGCAGCGTCTCGTTGCAGCGATAAAAAGCTCATTTGTGAGCAGTATAGTTATTCTATTTTAAATCCCTCCCCACCGCCAGTCCGTAAAATTTTATTTTATATGAAATCGGTCAGTGGTGCAAAAAAGGTTGGGGAGCACTGACCTAAATAATACCTACTCTGTAGTGGTGCTGTGGGGGTCCTGACCATTGAAGAACAGGGTGAAAGCAGGCTAAAAAAGTATGTAGAGAAACAGATGGACAACAGTCAGTAATTGCAGTACTACAAAGTGCTTCTATATGGTAAGTGGCACTGATAAAATGGGACAGTGAGTGTAGAAACAAGGAGGTGGTCATAATGTTATGCCTCATCGGTGTATATAGCCAATGTGGCTCTCCTCATTGTCAAACCAACTTTTACAAGTATTCAAAACCCACAGAAATGCACAGCAGAGCTTAGCAGGCAGGCAGGAAACACAATGCTAGCCAGTAGCAAGGAAGGGACTGAAAAGTAAAAAAACGTAACTATTTCTTAACCAGTATGTGGTTTGGCAAAAAGAAAGGGCAGAATAAGTGTGCTTTTGTTCCACATGACAGACCGAGAGAGAGGACAAACTATATTTGCCAAACACACAAACACAGCAGTGATGTTTCTCTTTTTCTGCTTGTGACGAGCAGACTTAATTTGAAGTCTGCATTCCCACAGTGAAACGGGGAGGGAAATGTCTGGAAAAACCACCTGGTGGTATTTAACACTGTCTGAATCCCTTAAACCCTCCAAAATAGCACAAGGCTAAAGAGTAAACAGCAGAGTTGGATAACTGAGTTTGTTTAAACGCCACAATATTAGTTAAATCGGTAATGCTAGTGTCTGTGCGGTCTTTATTGTTTTATTAAAAGTAAATCTCAACAAATTGTGATTTTTAAATCAGAATCAAGTTTCCTTTTTATTTATTTAATTTTTTCATATATACTTCTCTGATTGCTTCATCTATTGCAAACATTACCTTAAAATAAAGTCCAACAGTTGCATGCTTCATTTTATGTGCACTTACCTGCTCAAGTTATTTATGAGAATACATACAAGGACCACATGTTTTTAACAATAATATGTTGTGTGCTCAAGTCATATTGCGAGTTTAAGCGCTCTTGAACTAACATAAATATATTTAAATATGCATTTAAATGGTTAAAACCCCCTGCACAGCCTTGTAATAATTTGCCATAATCAACATTAAAAACACATTTATGTAGTAATTAATAGTTCTTTTTGGTTTCCTGCCCTTGCTACTCTTTGAAGCTTTACCAAAGTATGGATATACACACAAATTTTCCATGTGCATAGTTCATTATATACATTAGACCCATTAGTTTATAACACAGCAAGCTACTATTGCAGGAAACTAATATAAAAAACATTTGGTACAGTGCACAACAGTCTCACTACAGCCCTAAGTAGGCAGAACTGTCGCCTCACAGCAAGAAGGTCCTGGGTTCGATCCCCAGGTGGGGCGGTCCTTTCTGAGTTTGCATGTTCTCTCCATGTCTGCGTGGGTTTCCCCCGGGTGCTCTGGTTTCCTCCCACAGTCCAAAGACATGCAAGTGAGGAAACTTGGAGATACAAAATGTAATTGATGAATCTTGTGTAACCAGAGACCAAATAAAATGTGTTTATTTTAGCCTCTATAGTGCAATAAAATACCAGCCATTAAGCAAGAGAGTTGTTCTGTGTTTTGTGTTTGTGCAGTAAATATCAGGGGGAAAAAAAAGCTTCATTAGTCTACACTTTTAATAAGACTAGCAGGAGGAATGTAAACAAGCCAGTCTGGTTGTTGTCAGTTGCTATTGAAGTTTAACAATCATTTTATTGTTGATTTTTTTTTTATTAAAATAAAACTGAACAATAAAATTCATACTGTGCCCTAGGGCAGGGTGATATGGATCAAAAATAATATCTTGATATTTTTTAGCTGAATGGCGATATATGATATATATCTCGATATTTTTTCATCCCATAAGGTAATAACAAAAAGACACTTCTGAGACAAAGCTACATGTTCCAAATTTTTTACAGGTACTTTTATTAATATTCATGCTGGGGAAGCTTCACACAAGAACTATTCTAAGAAAAAGTTTGTTGTTTTCTAACGTCTCACGTGTTTGTAATGTGAATTACAAATATATTGTCTGGCTCTTTAAGAATGTTAAGTGCACTATAGGGCGCAGGGAGCAAGTGTGTAGGGAAGAGATCAGAATTGATCGTTTCCGGCTGTGCTCATGTTCTTCTGTTGTTTTGCACTGAGCTTGTATGACATTAAAAGTAACACCCCCCCCCCTCCCCCCCTCCCCCCTTACCTGTTTGGACTTTATACATTGTTTTACATCAGTCGCCACAACATTGACATTTGCATTATTTTATTTATTTTTTTACCGTATAGAACTCAGTTCTGCAAAACAGGTATAACTAATCGTTCATGTTACTGTGTAACTATTACAACATTTAATGCATTTTATTCAGTGTTCTGCTTAATGCACTTTATTATTATTTAACAGATTTATTTGTTGTTTAATTGCTGTTTGCTCCTTGTTTACTGCAGAGTTAGTTTATGCAATTTTATTAATTTTTGGTTGTTTATTGGCTGACAAAAAGAAACACTATAATACAAGATGAATAAATAAATGACATGTCGGACGTCGGGCAATCGTCCAGTATAAACTAACATGATCACGTACAACATCCAGTACAGAAATCCCCATAATGTTTGTTTTTTACAGATAGAGCAAATATATGTACGTCACATATACAAACGCACAGGTCAGAACAACAGGAGACGCGTCGTTCCGTTATTATTACTTTTTCAACACTTGCATGATTTACACTTTTACATATGAAGTAAATACGTGCATGTTTATTTCTGCTTTCCAATATTGGTTTTTGAAACGAATAACGACTCGGTTTCTTGTTTTTCAACTTTGGGATTTGAGTGAAAAACGAATGACCAAAGGTACACGGACCTCAAACTTTTGTCTGGACTTGTTTTCGGCATTCTCTACAGCAGGGGTCACCAACCTTTTCGAGACCGAGAGCTACTTTAAGGCTACTGAATAATGCGAAGGGCTACTTGGTGATACAAACTTCCTGAATAACATAGTTACACGGTTCACCTTTAATGATTATATTATTATTATTATTATTATTATTATTATTATTATTATCAATATTCATATATATGAAGAGACTGTCTGATCATATGTTAATATTAATGATCCCTCAGAATAATTATTAACAACGATTTACCATGTTAGGAAACAAACATTTCAACATGTAACATTATTTATCTCTATTAACCTAAATCTGTCAGAGCGATCACATCTTTGATATTTTTGTAAATATCTGTCTTGACAGTTTTGTATGAATGAGCACATATGTAGCATTTTGATCAAAATTTGATCAAAAAATGATTTTTTTTTTTTTACAAATGATCACACTTATTATGGATTTACTGATCTTTATGATATTTTAATATAAAATAAAAATAAAAGTATTTGTTTAAAAACAAGGTTTGTAAGAGGTAAGGGATGGTAATTTTGTATATAAAAAATAGTTTGACATTAATTCATGAAATTATACAAGATTTTAATAGATTTATTTATTTGCACAATAAAATTATTATAAAATATATATAAAAAGTAATTTAAAAACAAGGTTTGTAGTAGGTGAGGAAAATTGATTGTATATAAAAATGCTAAAAAAAATTATTTAGATCTTTATAGATTTATTCATCTCCATTATACATTGACAAATGTTTTCATACTTTATTGATACTTTAAAATTAATGGAAAATAAATACAAACGTTATTTTGAAAAAAATATGGTTTGTAGTATTTAATGTGTTTGTATAAAAATAGTTTGACATTAATCCATCAAATCATTACAAGACTTCATTGGATTTATTTGTCTGTAATAAGTGCAGAGTAAATGTCTACTACGTTTTTCTGTTAGTTTGATGACGGTCCCTAACGCGTTAGATGAAGTGGGAGCTTGATAAACGGTTTCATTATAACCTTTCTGTAAATAAATACATGTAATCCTAAAATTACCATAAAATGGTTTTTGTAGTATGTTGCCTACTTTTATTTGTGTAAGAAATCATAAATAAAGTGAGTGTTAGGTGTTTTTTCAACCATTTATAAAGATCGAAATGATCGAATGTCAAACGAATGTTGAATATTAAACTTTACCGCAGTAAATACTGTCCTGTTTGTACTTATCACTACCTTTTTAGAACAAATCATGTTTATTATTAGTTATGTACGATTAAAAAAAAATCTGCGATGTACAGGGAAGTTTTTGTAACACGTACTGAAGTGTCTCTCCACATTCCTCCCAATCATTGTGAAAAAAGTACGTTTTTTTTCGCTTTTCGTGTTTTTTTATTATAATTTTTTCATGGTAAAACTCGCATCTCACCCCGTATCATAGCTGCGCATGCGTAGCTCGCTTGTCGTTATGCGCACGTGTTAAAACTCCGCACCCAGGCCATATCAGAGCTCAAATAAACATCCAACATTATTGTTTTTTTAAATGTTATATTCAGTATTTTGTCATTTTCAAATCTACATCAATGCAAGTGTTATTGATTCAAAAAGAACATCAACACAAATACAATTTTTAGACGGAGCTCCATAGTCACTAATGCTATTTTGGAACATGCCCTGCGGGCGACTCACGTGGTCCCTGCGGGCGACCAGGTGCCCATGGGCACCGTGTTGGTGACCCCTGCTCTACAGAATACATTATTCTGCTGCTCATCTGACACTTCTCCACCACTGAATCCGAACCATCTCCAAATAACAGCCATTATTATTCTTTTTACTACCCAGCTCCTCAACAGTCTCCATGCTATCATGGGAGTTAAACTTACAGAAATGTCTTCTGAGGGCAGAAAGAATTGGCGGTGGGGAGGGGTGAGTTGTGTTCAGTGACGGAGAGAGGCGGGGCAGATGAACATGTGCAGAGACTAACTGGGAGAAGAGAAAGACGAACTGTCGGATCTAATTGGAAGGCAACATCTACAGTATATTGATATATTCTTTACCACAGTGATGAAACGTATTAAAAGATGAACTAATTCAACTCTCATTCAAATGGAAGAAGCCACTTTAAGTAACGAAACGGATCTCCACATCAGACTTTGTGTCCAGATGAACTGATTCAACTTTGTGGGACTGTGTACCTGGGTTATTGAACATGCATCTAGACATTTATTTTATCATTTACATTTAGGGCTGGACGATATGGCTAAAATTTATATCACGATATAACTCCTTATTTCGGTCGATACGATATAATTCCGATATCGATATGAATAATACAAATGTCAGAAAAACACCAAAATTGGATGGCTATACCTGCAAACCTCTTTTCTGGTTTCTGGCAAGAAATACAAGCTGAATACACCACTGAATTAGTCCTTCCTCTCTTATCAGCCATTTCGTCTGCTTCTTTTTCAACTGTGGACAGTGGCGGAGCCAGACAATTTTCATAGGGGTGGCCAGACTGAGACCATTGCTCACACAGGGGTGGCACAGAAACTGTCTGATACCATTTTTTTTTTATGTGGCAAGTTGCTGTGGATCTAGTAGTGTTTTGGTCCCTCACTCATTTACCTATACAGGCAGTGAGTGATTACATCAAGCCTAGCATAATAAGCTTTTTATTTTTTCTCATTTTCCCCGACAAGTAAAAAACTAAAATATAGCAACCTTAACATTATGAGGAAGAATTTCAAAGATATTCCTCATTTGACTGCAAACTTGTGTACTGATGAGACTCATCTGAACCCCAGAACATGCTAGCGTGAATGCATGGAAAACAAATTTTAATTTTCTTTCAAGAATATGACACAGACTGACCAACACTATTAAGCCAAATCAGCATTGACAATTGACTTTACTTTTAATAGCCTTCTACAACACTGGGGCTTCTTAAAACTGAATTTTTTTAGATATAGAAGTGTTATTTAACTGCTATTAAATTGTTTTTTTGTTGTTTTTTTAAAACGTCCAATTTAGACGAAAACCGCCCAATCTGGCAACACTGGAACGCGCAGAGCCCGTTGGTGCCTTTACTCGTAGCCTGACACAACTACTAAGCAGTATTAGTACTCAGTAGTAGTACTTCTTCTGTAATTGTGTTGGTGGTTGACATTTATGTTGAGTGTATTACTGCACTGTTTTGGTGGAGAACTACTTGCTTGAGGTGCGCTGTTGAATTGCGTCCCTGTGGGAACACCTGCGTGCAAAAATGCTTCTGCAAAAAAGTAACGCCGGCAAAGCGGTGGTGGGGGATTCATTTATGGTGGCCTTGGCCACCACTGGCCACTCCCTGGTTCCGCCCCTGACTGTGGATGCTCGTTCACTCACAGCTGTTGAACTCACTTTGCCGCTAATATCCACCGTGTTGTAGCGGAGTGTAATCAGAGCGGTAACGCTGAGCACTGGCTTCGTGCCTGTGGCGTACGTCATCACGCACTGATGCAATGTATATTGCTCGAATATGTTTAAAAATCATATCACCGTTATTGAAACATTTTCTATCGCGATATATATCGATATTGAATTATTGTCCAGCACTATTTACATTAAACTGTTACTTTGTTCAAAATCAACCATGGAGTGGAGAATTTAACCACTAAATAGCTTTTTGACTGTGAATGGAACTATACAATTGATTATCGTTTTTACTTTTGCAGTACACTGAAATAATTACCAACACCTTTCACCACCACAAAAGACACCGAAATAGTTTTCACCTGTAACAAAGTCACCTCAACAAGGCAAATGCACCAGATAAAAGTGTGAAATTTATATAAACTGGAACAATGCGCCAAAAAAAAAAAAAAAAAAAAAAAAAAAAAAAAAAAAAAAAAAGACACCTGCATAAGTCATGTAGCACAATTGCGATGCCATAAGAAACAAATACTGTTACATGGACACAAATATGTCAAACAAGTGTGCACTTCACTGAGTATACATGCGTAGGCATACGCGCACACACCCTACTTACTTAAGCCAGCTAGAAAGTCATGAGGCAAACCTCCCTGCATGCAGTTCATTATGAATCACACACATCAGCCCCTGCCTTCAGTTCCCAATTAACTAGGATAATGTATACTAACCGCCTTATATTATTTCAGATTCTGGATTAGCCCACTATTCCCTAACTAACGTATTCCTACTCCAAACTTTTATTCCGCCATTACCACCTGATCATTATTACTATAGAATAAATCTAATTTATGATCTAACTAAAACCAGAATTACACTGTGCAATTTTAGTGGTCTTATAAGATTACCTGCATGACTATGAGATTATTTGAATAGATCCCATCCAATTAATGACATTTTATATCATCAAACAAAACATAGAATATTATGCAATATTATGCCTACATAATAAACAATTTAAAATGCAAAGAAGAAAAATTTGGAGCATTCATGGCTGAGTAAAAGAGGAGAACATGATGCCCATTCTTTGAAATAGAACACGTCATGTGTAACAGTGGTCAGACAGTTAGATTGTTGAGACTACTAGTGAATGGAAAGTTTTTGTTTCTGTAAACGTTTTTTGTCTGTGGCTGGTAACTCATGTGAGAAATGTCTAGTTCCTCATGATCACTGTACAGTACAGACTTGGTGAATGCTGTTTTGTGATTAATACAGACATAATTAATACAGAAGTGGATTTAGCTAATCTTAATGTGTTCAACAGCCAAAATAAACTTCTTTAATTTGGCTAAGTATTAAGATCACGCAAATAAGTAAATTAAAACCACAAAATCACAATTTACCATCAGAGATTGAGCTAGTTTTTCATATGCTTTAATTAGTTCCAGTATTGGGGAGCTCCATGGTATTGGCACCCCACCCTGCATCCACAGAATTAGATGAGAGTTTTCCAAACTTAGTTACCTGAGCAGTGTTTTAGACTTCGACATATTGAACATTTTGACTAACTAATTACTAGTATAACAGACTTTTCTGTGGTGTAGCGTGCTGACAATGTGTAATGTATGTGAGTGTTTACATATTGATTGCATTTTGTCCCTTTTGGGGATTTCATAATCAATAGAAAAGTGTGCTTCTCTACACATGATCATCTCTCTATAGTTTGTGCTGTGCCTCAAAAGAACAAGCCAGTAAAGTATTATGCTCCCGATAGTTTGTCTATGTACAGTTTATTTTTTACTTTATAAACTCAGCAAACTCTGAAGACGCTTGGTTACACTAGGACCGCCTTATAGTGCAAATTAACCAGTAAACGTAAGGCACTTGAATGCCTTAAATTACAGCAAATTGCATATTACACAGGAAAAGGCTCATTTCACAGTCCGTGACACGCTTTAGCGACCGTGAATTGGGTAGGGCCTTACTTATATTGTTTTTCCATGTACGACAGAGACGATTTTACTTGTGGTGACGTATATGAAGTTTTACTCACTTGTATGTCATACCATCGGCTTTAGAGCACAGCTCTTCTGCTGTGAGTCCATCTCGGACAGACTGCATGTCTGATCTGCTGGAAATGCAACGTGGCAGCCCATTATGCACGCCAACGCAGAGCAAAACATCACTATACACATACAAAGCTAACTTACTTGTAGGTGAGTCCATCTCCAATGGAAAAAAGCTGCTGGGCGGACATGCCATCCTCTGGAACATAGCCTGTTCCTCCACTTATCAGGTAATCTGCCATGCTGGGGGAGGCAGAATTGTAAAACTTTAAATATTGTTTTAGAAACAAATAAACATGTAAAAACATTGTGGGTGGAATTTAGATCACTGAAATTTAGATCAGGTAATTCCTGTATGCTGAACTTACAACTGTCTGTAACATTTGACAAACATCAACCAGACTCCCAGCAAGACAGGAGTTTTGTGTTTAAAAAGTCACTCAGGTCAATCAAACCAACAATTATATTTTTCCCATAAGAAATTATGTAAATAGAATTAATCCGTGCCAGACCTCCCAAACCACCCCCTTACCTAACCTCTCTAATGTCTTAAATTGTCTTTGTTATAAATACAGTACATTTTCCCTTAAATCTTAAATTATAGAATAGATAACTGTAATAAACAATAATAAACAACAATACACAAAAGTACTGTACACAAAACATCACATTTCAGTACAGTACAGTACGTGTGCTTTACTATACACCATAATACATTTCCTTCTTTTTTTATAAAATGTATCTACTTCCTATCTATCTATCTCATATATCTATCTATCTATCTATCTATCTATCTATCTATCTATCTATCTATCTATCTATCTATCTATCTATCTATATATTAGGGCTGTCATACGCTGCTAACTGGATATCAGAATACGTTTTTATTAGGGCTGTCGAAGTTAACGTGATAATAATAATAATGAGTTCCAGTGTTGCCAGATTGGGCGGTTATCCGCCAAATTGGGCGGATTTTGTTGAAAAACTATTTAATAGCATTTAAATAACACTTCTGTTTATAAGAAAATATTCAGTTTTAAGAAGCACCAGCATTGTAGAAGGTTATTAAAAGTAAAGTCAATTTTCAATGCTGATTTGGCTTAATAGTGTTGGTCAGTCTGTATCATATTCTTGAAATGATAAAGTATTGCAAAGGAATATCTTTGAAATTCTTCCTCATAATGTTAAGGTTGCTATATTTTGGTTTTTCACTTGTCAGGGAAAATTAAGAGAGAAAAAAGCTTATTATTATCATGCATGTCATATATATAATTTACGTGATCTGCGTATCACGTTACCACTGCGTGTTGTACGTCACTGAGCTGATATGTGTATCAGGTGACCAGCGGGTAACGGCGTGTTATGTTTAAGTGTGATGCTCCAAGTTGTGGATTAAGCAATAAAGACAAACACGTCTCCACATAACTAGTGTCATTTGTATTTCGTGGTTAAGTACAAAACATAACAATGTAGGTCTTCGTGATGTAATTCTACATGGCACTCACTGCCTGTATAGGTACATTTTTCCTGTATAGAATTTGCGTTAACGACACTATTTTTTAAAATCGCGTTAAATTGAGATCGCGTTAATGCGTTATTATCGCATTAACTTCGACAGCCCTAATATATATATATATATATATATATATATATATATATATATATATATATATATATATATATATATATATATATACACAGGGGTTGGACAAAATAACTGAAACACCTGTCATTTTAGTGTGGGAGGTTTCATGGCTAAATTGGACCAGTCTGGTGGCCAATCTTCATTAATTGCACATTGCACCAGTAAGAGCAGAGTGTGAAGGTTCAATTAGCAGGGTAAGAGCACAGTTTTGCTCAAAATATTGCAATGCACACAACATTATGGGTGACATACCAGAGTTCAAAAGAGGACAAATTGTTGGTGCACGTCTTGCTGGCGCATCTGTGACCAAGACAGCAAGTCTTTGTGATGTATCAAGAGCCACGGTATCCAGGGTAATGTCAGCATACCACCAAGAAGGACAAACCACATCCAACAGGATTAACTGTGGACGCAAGAGGAAGCTGTCTGAAAGGGATGTTCGGGTGCTAACCCGGATTGTATCCAAAAAACATAAAACCACGGCTGCCCAAATCACGGCAGAATTAAATGTGCACCTCAACTCTCCTGTTTCCACCAGAACTGTCCGTCGGGAGCTCCACAGGGTGAATATACACGGCCGGGCTGCTATAGCCAAACCTTTGGTCACTCGTGCCAATGCCAAACGTCGGTTTCAATGGTGCAAGGAGCGCAAATCTTGGGCTGTGGACAATGTGAAACATGTATTGTTCTCTGATGAGTCCACCTTTACTGTTTTCCCCACATCCGGGAGAGTTACGGTGTGGAGAAGCCCCAAAGAAGCGTACCACCCAGACTGTTGCATGCCCAGAGTGAAGCATGGGGGTGGATCAGTGATGGTTTGGGCTGCCATATCATGGCATTCCCTTGGCCCAATACTTGTGCTAGATGGGCGCGTCACTGCCAAGGACTACCGAACCATTCTGGAGGACCATGTGCATCCAATGGCGGTGCCGTGTATCAGGATGACAATGCACCAATACACACAGCAAGACTGGTGAAAGATTGGTTTGATGAACATGAAAGTGAAGTTGAACATCTCCCATGGCCTGCACAGTCACCAGATCTAAATATTATTGAGCCACTTTGGGGTGTTTTGGAGAAGCGAGTCAGGAAACGTTTTCCTCCACCAGCATCACGTAGTGACCTGGCCACTATCCTGCAAGAAGAATGGCTTAAAATCCCTCTGACCCCTGTGCAGGACTTGTATATGTCATTTCCAAGACGAATTGACGCTGTATTGGCTGCAAAAGGAGGCCCTACACCAGACCTGGGCATTGTACGGCCCGCGGGCCACATCCGGCCCGCATGAGGTTCGTGGCAATTAAAAATTAGACGTAAATAAATGTACAGTACATCATGCAATACATGCAATATAACAGGATTGTTTTTGACGGGAGCGCTGGGTCTTTAAATATCCGCAAGTTTCGTTTTCGTGTGCGAGAGTATCAGCTTCACCGTAATGCAAAGTTGCGAACAGAACTGAGTGTGACTGACGGTCGAGTTTTTAACAAGACGTGAACTTCTGAAGTATTTATTTACTGAAGTCAGATGTAAAGCTGGTTAACGATCACAATTTAGGCTTTAAATTGCTGTTATGGTACTAAACTGAGAAATACATGAACATGAACGATGCAGAGCGTCACACCTGAAGCTTCACTAACTAAACTGCAAGCAACAAGGACTTTTTATAAAGTTTAACACAAACAGAACTGAAGCAGTCAGGACCAGCTTTGTGATTTTAATAAGAATATGCAACAATAAAAAGGACTGAAAAACAAATGATGTAATTAGACTCAAAACAAAAGTGTAAAGTTTAAAAACCTGCACATTTTGTTCACTTTTTTTTGTTTTTGTTTTTTTTTGTTTAAATAGTAAAATAATGTTGATATTTTTACTCTGCCTACTTCTAATTGTCTGATTGTAACATCTAAACATTAACAGCTTATTAGAACTGTACAATTTACTGCTTTTAATAAAGAGTGAGCAGTTGTAGCCTAGTGCTTAAGGTACTGGACTAGTAACCAGAAGGTCGCTGGTTCAAGCCCCATCACCACCAGGTTGCTGCTGGCCCTTAACTAATATTGAGCAGAATTAAGTTCACCTTATTGGTCCAGCCCTCCACAACAGTCCCAGTTTCTTATGTGGCCCTTTCGAAAATTTAATTGCCCACCCCTGCCCTACACCATACTAATAAATTATTGTGGTCTAAAACCAGGTGTTTCAGTTATTTTGTCCAACCCCTGTGTGTGTGTGTGTGTGTGTGTGTGTGTGTGTGTGTGTGTGTGTGTGTGTGTGTGTGTGTGTGTGTGTGTGTGTGTGTGTGTGTGTATATATATACAGGTCCTTCTCAAAAAATTAGCATATTGTGATAAAGTTCATTATTTTCCATAATGTAATGATAAAAATTAAACTTTCATATATTTTAGATTCATTGCACACCAACTGAAATATTTCATGTCTTTTATTGTTTTAATACTGATGATTTTGGCATACAGCTCATGAAAACCCAAAATTCCTATCTCAAAAAATTAGCATATCATGAAAAGGTTCTCTAAACGAGCTATTAACCTAATCATCTGAATCAACGAATTAACTCTAAACACCTGCAAAAGATTCCTGAGGCTTTTAAAAACTCCCAGCCTAGTTCATTACTCAAAACTGCAATCATGGGTAAGACTGCCGACCTGACTGCTGTCCAGAAGGCCATCATTGACACCCTCAAGCAAGAGGGTAAGACACAGAAAGAAATTTCTAAACGAATAGGCTGTTCCCAGAGTGCTGTATCAAGGCACCTCAGTGGGAAGTCTGTGGGAAGGAAAAAGTGTGGCAGAAAACGCTGCACAACGAGAAGAGGTGACCGGACCCTGAGGAAGATTGTGGAGAAGGGCCGATTCCAGACCTTGGGGGACCTGCGGAAGCAGTGGACTGAGTCTGGAGTAGAAACATCCAGAGCCACCGTGCACAGGCGTGTGCAGGAAATGGGCTACAGGTGCCGCATTCCCCAGGTCAAGCCACTTTTGAACCAGAAACAGCAGCACTGGACTGTTGCTCAGTGGTCCAAAGTACTGTTTTCGGATGAAAGCAAATTTTGCATGTCATTCGGAAATCAAGGTGCCAGAGTCTGGAGGAAGACTGGGGAGAAGGAAATGCCAAAATGCCTGAAGTCCAGTGTCAAGTACCCACAGTCAGTGATGGTCTGGGGTGCCATGTCAGCTGCTGGTGTTGGTCCACTGTGTTTTATCAAGGGCAGGGTCAATGCAGCTAGCTATCAGGAGATTTTGGAGCACTTCATGCTTCCATCTGCTGAAAAGCTTTATGGAGATGAAGATTTCATTTTTCAGCACGACCTGGCACCTGCTTACAGTGCCAAAACCACTGGTGAATGGTTTACTGACCATGGTATTACTGTGCTCAATTGGCCTGCCAACTCTCCTGACTTGAACCCCATAGAGAATCTGTGGGATATTGTGAAGAGAAAGTTGAGAGACACAAGACCCAACACTCTGGATGAGCTTAAGGCCGCTATCGAAGCATCCTGGGCCTCCATAACACCTCAGCAGTGCCACAGGCTGATTGCCTCCATGCCACGCCGCATTGAAGCAGTCATTTCTGCAAAAGGATTCCCGACCAAGTATTGAGTGCATAACTGAACATAATTATTTGAAGGTTGACTTTTTTTGTATTAAAAACACTTTTCTTTTATTGGTCGGATGAAATATGCTAATTTTTTGAGATAGGAATTTTGGGTTTTCATGAGCTGTATGCCAAAATCATCAGTATTAAAACAATAAAAGACCTGAAATATTTCAGTTGGTGTGCAATGAATCTAAAATATATGAAAGTTTAATTTTTATCATTACATTATGGAAAATAATGAACTTTATCACAATATGCTAATTTTTTGAGAAGGACCTGTATATATATATATATATATATATATATATATATATATATATATATATATATATATATATATACATATATACATATATATATATACACACACACACACACACACACACACACACACACACACACACACACACACACACACACACACACAGTGGGGGAAATAAGTATTTGATCCCCTGCTGATTTTGTAAGTTTACCCCCTTACAAAGACTTAAACAGTCTATAATTTTTATGAAAGGTTTATTTTAACAGAGAGAGACAGAATATCAACAAAAAATCCAGAAAAAAAACATTAAATAAAAGTTATAATTAATTTGTATTTCATTAAGGGAAATAAGTATTTGATCCCCTACCAACCAGCAAGAATTCTGACCCCCACAGACCGGTTATGTGCCCATGAGGCACACAAATTAGTCCTGTCCCTGTATAAAAGACTCCTGTCACAGAATCAGTTTCTTCCGTTCAAATCTCTCGACCACCATGGGCAAGACCAAAGAGCTATCAAAGGACGTCAGGGACAAGATTGTAGACCTGCACAAGGCTGGAATGGGCTACAAGACCATCAGCAAGAAGCTTGGTGAGAAAGAGACCACTGTTGGTGCGATAATTCGAAAATGGAAGAAATACAAGATCACAGTCAATCGCCCTCACTCTGGAGCTCCATGCAAGATCTCACCTGGTGGGGTCAGAATGATTCTGAGAAAGGTGAGGTCAGTCCAGAATTACACGGGAGGAGCTGGTCAATGATCTCAAGGAAGTTGGGAGCAGAGAAATGCTGGATATGACCCCAAGAACACCATCCCCACCGGGCATTTCTTTGCCTCCAAACACGGCGAGTGGAGTTGATGCCAAAGAGCTCAATTTTGGTCTCATCTGACCATATCACATTCTCCCAAGCTTTCTCTGAATCATTCAGGTGTTCACTGGCAAACTTCAGACGGGCCTGTACATGAGCCTTCTTGAGCAGAGGCACTTTGCAGGCACTGCAGGATCTCAATCCATTACGGCGAAGTGTGTTACTAATGGTTTTCTTGGTGACTGTGCTCCCAGCTCCCTTGAGGTCATTGACAAGCTCCTCCCGTGTAATAATGGACTGACCTCACCTTTCTTAGAATCATTCTTACCCCACCAGGTGAGATCTTGCATGGAGCTCCAGAGTGAGGGTGATTGACTGTGATCTTGTATTTCTTCCATTTTCGAATGATCGCACCAACAGTGGTCTCTTTCTCACCAAGCTTCTTGCTGATGGTCTTGTAGCCCATTCCAGCCTTGTGCAGGTCTACAATCTTGTCCCTGACATCCTTTGATAGCTCTTTGGTCTTGCCCATGGTGGTCGAGAGATTTGAACGGAAGAAACTGATTCTGTGACAGGAGTCTTTTATACAGGGACAGGACTAATTTGTGTGCCTCATGGGCACATAACCGGTCTGTGGGGGTCAGAATACTTGCTGGTTGGTAGGGGATCAAATACTTATTTCCCTTAATTAAATACAAATTAATTTATAACTTTTATATAATGTTTTTTTTCTGGATTTTTTTTTTTATATTCTGTCTCTCTCTGTTAAAGTAAACCTTCCATAAAAATTATAGACTGTTCAAGTCTTTGTAAGGGGGTAAACTTACAAAATCAGCAGGGGATCAAATACTTATTTCCCCCACTGTATATAGATAGAGAGAGAGAGATGGTTGGGCTCAACGTTGTTCGTGACGTCACGTGTTTCGCGAATTTCGGTTCGTAAACCGAAATTTGTTCGTACGTTAAGTTGAAAAAGATCATTCATACCCAAAATGTCCGTATAGTAACCCGTTCGTAACCCAAGGGTCCACTGTATACACAAACGACTTTGCTGGAACTTGTAAAGTTGTTCATTATTTTGACATCACTACATTTATTGACTCATAAGGAGTCAGTACACATTATGACACCCACCTCATCTTGAACAGTGACACTTCCAATCCAAAGATGGACAGATTACATTTTTAATACAATTTCAGGCTACTATTTACTTGTTCTATCTATGGGGATAGACCAATTAGGCCAAAACTGTAAGCAAAATCTATGTATCAGGTTATGTACATAGCCTAGTAGATAACTTCTCCTGCTTCGGGTAATGCACTATGTATTTTGAAGCAGTTGGGGAAAACATATGCACAAAAACAACATTAAAAGAAGATCTATTTGGCGATTTTTATTCATAGAAATAGAAAAATGCCATAAGGAATTCAACCCCAATGGCAATGTGTTAATTAAACCTGATAAAAGCTCAAGTCCAGTTTTTTTATAGATAAATAATGGACCTCTTGGTTTTAGCCACATGAATTCTTAGGTGTCAAGTAAGAGACTGTTCACCTCCTGCGTGTTACAAACAACAGATTGAGGTTTTATTCGATTTTAAAAAATCAGCCTCAAACATTAAACATGTTGGTTATATGGTCTTTTAAACTAAATAACTAAAAAAGTGTTTGAATGCCTGTTTCTCCTCACTGTATTGAGCAGCATGGATGTGAATTCAAAAAACACACAGTAAACAGCAACGAGTTAGATTCTGACGTTTTATCTTACTGTTTGACCAACACGTTAAACACTAATTAAACCAGGGTGTATTTGTTGTTGGCAAATACTGACCACATTGTTAAAACTGAAAAAGAAATTCAGTATTTGAGTGCTGACGCACTTCCTCTCTGTATGGGCTGCTGACCCACATTTTAGCAACATACACTCAGCGGGAAATGCACACATGTAGTTACATTGCTGGATCTATCTAACAGATCGTCATCTTACATGTCCATGGTTTAGATGAGGCTTCGAGGTTTTGTCTTTCACTCTACGATATGATGAAATACCAAATAAATAGCATCATTTGTGGAGATTAAACCAACTCATACAGCATGAGCAGGGTAACTAGTTATCTGGTCAGTTATTCTTGCACCAAAGCCTTCATATAACTTAGTTTAGTTCCACTGTGCATAAAATAATCAGTAACCTGCACCTATTTATCTTTATAAATAAACGCGTAAATTCGCCCGCAGATGAGATTTGCAGATCAATTCAACATTAAGCGACGCCACACTAGACAGAAAAACATGTGCTTCTCTAAACACACTATGCTTTACTAATCCTAGTAAATTCACATTTACTCTATCCTAACGTTTATGCTCCAGCCCACACGTGGCTCACCCAAGCTCCAAAACCACTTCAAACTGAATCTACATCTGAACTCGGGATCCAAGACAGCACCAAGTGGTCCATGCGTCTCGTCTCTGAGCCAGATCTGACTGTTAACCAGCGCTAGATAGATTAGCTTAACTCGGCTACCACTGCACAAGCGTTTCTCACCCGGTCTTTATATGATCCTGGTCGCCTCTTTGTTCCTGAGGTTCAGGATCTCGCTTGTGAAATCCCTCGCACGCCGTTTTAGCTCCACTGTTTAGGCTTTATGTAGACTGACGCGTCACATCCTTCGACCGCGTGGTAGGATCGCAGTATTCACGTGGTGACTGGGCGCATTAACCCTTCCTCAACTAGACTGCGACTTATTAAGCAGATTCTAAACCGCTTTAACTAAAAAAAAGCTTAAAGTGGCTTAATGTACTAAAACTATGTAGCGTTTTAGTCTCCGATTTTTAACGTGATGGCTACTTTATGTTCTACTGTGATTGGTAGAATGCCTTAAAGAAGCGCAGCAATACTAATGTGCTAAATATATTTTGTAACATAGTAACATCATAAAATGCATAACGTATTCAGAATACATTTTAAATACAGTGTATCCAGCACTAAAATTGCATTTCAGATAATCACGTTTTAAATAAACTCATTTTCACAATGTATTTATTTATTAGGATTTTAACGTCATGTTTTACACACTTTGGTTACATCCATGACAGAAACTGTAGTTACTCGTTACACAAGTTTAATGGCAAACACAGTTACAAACAATTTTCTATCTCCAGTTCACCTCACTTGCATGTCTATGGAGCACCCGGAGGAAACCCATGCAGACACGGGGAGAACATGCAAACTCCACACAGAAAGGACCCAGACTGCCCCACCTGGGGATCAAACCCTGGACCACTGAGCCACCGTGCCACCCAATTTTTCACAACTAGTCTATTTCATTGGTGTAAAGCTGCCCACACTGCTGGATCTGCATGCCTCCAGAACCAGGAAGCGTGCAGAGAAAATCATCACTGACCTGTCTCATCCTGGCCATCACCTGTTTCGGCGCCTTCCATCAGGCCGACGCTTCAGCCACATGAAGACCCGAACGACCAGGCTACAAATAAGCTTTTTTCCAAATTCCATTATGCTCATGAACAATTGAACACTACTGTACTGTTAATGCTTGGGACACTTGCACATCAAAAACTACCTTAATTTATGTAATAGCATACACAGGATTTTCACATTCACTTCCATTTCTTATTTATATATTTTTCTATAGTTTTTATATTGCACAAAACTGCACCTTTTTAAACCCACAATGTGAATTGTACATTCCAATGTTTACAATGTTTTCTGTGTTTACAGGTATGAATGTGTATGTTAAGAAGAGAGTGAGCTGTGTGAATAAGATTGTCTGTATTGTATTTTTCGCGCACTGCAAGCATCTGTGTAACTAAAAACAAATTCCTTGTATGTGTGAGCATACTTGGCCAATTAAGCCTGATTCTGATTCTGATTAATCCTTATGTAAAATGTTAAAAATGCCGAAAGGCTTTCAACAGTTTACTAAAAATAGTACGATTTATAGAGTTCAGTTTGTGTAGTTTATATTTCAATGTGCACTTAAGTTGATAAATTATAAGTTTATAAATCATTGGTGAAGGCCCAAAACCCTAGAAAGAAAATGAAAAATTTATTTATATTATAAACTTTGCTGAGATATAGTTCAAAGTGTCATATTTAGACATTGCCTTAACTGCAGCATGTTCCTCTAAAATGGTAACTGCAGATATAAGCAAAGTACAGATTCTTGTCTTTATTGTGTTTTACAAAATGACCCAACTTTCTTGGAAATTAGATTAGAAGTAAATGTGATTTGCATGAAGAGCCAGTGCCCATCTTTAAACTAGTGTTTTTGTTTAAGCACTATACAGGGCAACTCTGATCAAGATGAAGTGGTTACAAAATATGTTAAATAATAAATCACAATTTTTTAAAATTGTTATTAAACACTTTAAAACTACAGCCATCACATTTAAACAGTAGTTCCTGGTAACAGAGCTGTTCTTTGAAACTGATTCGCCTTTAAAAAATCTAGTAAAATGTTACACTTTCACGATACAGTTCTTATTTCTTTAAACTCACACAACTTTAATGGTCAAATGTAAACCTTTAAATTCTTTCCTTTAAAAAGGAATGTTTTAATGTACATTAATTTATATTTTAAAAAAAGAATTTACTGTGTTTTGCATAAACACTTGTAGACTTTCTCAACAGGTGCCTTTAAACTTCCAATTCAAATAACCTTAAAGTAATAGGTTTTCCCTTATTTGTTCATTAAAGAAAGTGTAATTTTTTTGTCCATAAATCAAGGTTTCACATATAACCCTATTTTTAATAGTTTACAATTGTATTGCAGAGCACATAACCATGGGTCTGGACCCTATTCTGGTTACACTGGAAACAAGGCAGTAACACAAGACATGTCTAATGCAGAGCATTAAACACTCAATCACACAGTTATAGCTTGCTGTAACATTACCTGCTGCACCACTGTTCGGGCATCTATATTCTATATTGCAAAAACATTATACTGTATATTAGGCCTAATAGCCTTACTGCTAGTTTGCTCAATTGCTTTTCTGGCACAAAAAATGCATTACCCCCTTCCTATCCTACATTTTTACATTTACATTTTTGGCATTTGGCAGACACTTTTAACCAAAGCAACTTACAATACTGTGACAGTATATTGTCTAAGCAATTGAGGGTTAAGGGTCTTGCTCAAGGGCCCAACAGTGGCAACCTGGCAGTGGTGGGGCTCTTTGGATTACTAGTCCAGTACCTTAAACACTAGGCTAGAACTACCACCCTTCAGATTCATTATTTTATTTTATTATTTTAGTTTTACCTTATATTATTTATTTGTTCTGAAAAAAAAATACAATTTGTCAAGTACAACAAATTCACATTAGTCATTAAAATGTTAAAATATCTGTAAAATAGCCATATGGATTAAAAATAGTCCTAAATATAAAACATGATATATTGATATTAATACATGCCTCTTCTACATCCAGTTATGATCATTCTTTTAAAGCTAGATCATTAGCGAAGTAATGGTTTTTGTGTATAATTAAAGATAAATGAGTGTTTATTACATAGCCGTGCCAAAATATTATTTTCTAATAATAAATATAGAATAACATTCATTGATTTTGCTTTGTATTCATTTAATTAATACAATTAATAAAAGTTATAAAAACTAATGAAATCCTAAATCACCAGTGACAACAATTTCACATATCAGCTATTTATGTAATGATAGGCTCTAACAGAAGGCCATCTAAAGACATAATATTTCAAATGAATGTTATTGCTAGACAGAAAAGAAAGAGTTTCAGCTAGATGGTTGCTTGAGTAGTCTTAGTGATCCAGAACTACTAGAAAAGAACTTACTTTTTCTGTCCTCTATTTTCCAGAGTGCTCTATCATCATTACAAGTTGACCCAGTAAATGCTGGTCGTTTATGCTTCTCTTGATGTGGGTCAGTAAATATATGTGGGTTTGAGATTCCCCTTGCACAGTGGGCTATTTTTGACTCATATAGACTCGCCTGCCTAAGCTTGTTTGCTTTGTTCGCTTCTTTCTCAAAAACCAGTCGAGGAAGGTGTGATCTGCACCAGGAGAACATCCAAGTCTGTTCTATCTAAGATCTAAGCCACTCAGTTATACATTGCCTGTGATATGAAGCTATAACAACACTATGTTCCTAGACTAGCATTTACAATCACTAGTGATTGCAGTGTCTCCAACTGACATTACAAGATAATTTAGCTTCGAAAACAAACATCCATGCAACTAGGGATGCACCAATCACATTTTAAGAAATTGTTGATATCACAGCTCTTGAGTTTCAGATAATATCAGATGCTTACCCGACACTGACTGTGTCTAAGCTCACTTAGCAAGTCTCTGTTGTTCACACCATGAAATACACCAGAGTAACATGTCAGTACGTATAATCCAATAATGAAATTAAAGACTTTAAAAGGCTTTAGAACATGAACACTTTGGTGATCTTTGAGGCTTACTGAGTAATTCTGAGTTTATTCTGTTAGCAATTACACTTTTTAAAAAAGGTTTCTGAGAGTATGCTGATTTTAAGCATGTTGCTTTTACACTTCTATACTTCTACAACACTTCTATAAGTCATTTTGAATAAGACTGTAAAATGCTGTAAATGTAATGCTAATGTAGTGCCTGCTTAAACTGTAATGTTATACATTTACAATGTTTTTTATTATTTATTCTTTTTGATGAGAATCACAGAGTCCAAAATCTTCCCACAAACACTAAACACAAGGCATAAATACACCTTGGACAGGACGACTAAAAAAGTAATTTAAAGTAAGAGAACATAAAAAACTCCTCACAGACAGTGTCCACGAACAATGTTTGAACTAAGGTCCCTCAGATCCTGGAGTTGTACAGCTCTCACACTACTTGCTGTGCCAGCTGGTATTATTGGTATCTACTGGTGTACTGTGTGTGTTTTGTTTTTAGTGTACGTTTGGTGTGTCCTGTTTTGTTAGATGCCTAGAATGTCCTGGCAAATGTTTTCACTATGGGGAGTAATAACATGATCCTTCTTTTTTGAACTGCTACAATCCTACCCTTTTAAAGAAGCAGCTAAATACAACTAAAGACCCCTAACTTATTATATTAGGTTGTAATATAGAGATGTTATTAATGCCTCTGCAACCATTCAGCCTGTGACGCACCTGTTAGGTGGAAATCCTGCCTGTATGCGTGTTGCTGTGTACCGCTGGGCCACAGTCTCATATCGTTGCCCATGCCAGCCCGCATAAGAAAGTCCACAGTTATTAGGTTCCAAAACAGGGGTGCAAGGTTGCTCTGTACTGTCCATTATATCGTGATGGCTGTTCTCCATGTCAGTCTTGTTTGACACTTTGAAGAGCTGCAGCCTTCTCAAAAACACGCCACCTCTCTATAACCAGTTTGCCTGAGCCGGACTGGTCTCAGGTTGAGGCCAATGCAAATTATGAAACTCTGTGAATCCTATTCAAATCAGCCCGGCAGTGAAATCAAAGCAGTCTTGTGTAGGGAAAACAATGATAAAAAGCAAGAAAAAAGTATCACAACATGCATAAAAACAAGGAAGATTGTAGCCTTGAAGTGTGGAGCAGTTCAGTATTTACTCATGACCCATTTGTTAGATTTGCTGAGGGAAGCAGGCAAAGGAAGCAAGTTCTCACACGAAGGTCTCGAAGGATCATCTGCTCACCCAGAGACGAAATAGTCGCTGCGAAGAAAGTCCCACCTCAGAGTCTCTTCAGTCATTGGGTGTTATGGGTGGATCGAGAATAGTAGGAAAGGAAGAAGGTAGCAACCACTGTGTAAATAAAAAAGCCTCGCAAGGGAGAGTAAAGTGTTTTGTCCTGCTGAGTGCTCTCTCTCTCTCCCAGGCTCAGCTGTGGTGTTGTCAGGAGCACACGTCACTCTTGCAAAGAGGATTGAAGATTTAATGTAAAGTGGGGAGAACCTTGAAAGGACGCACTACATACTGCACTACATACTGCCATTATGTGCATGTGTGCACTTGCTCAGGGCCTAATGGAGAGATAGGGAAATGATACAAAGCGTAAAAGCTCTTTCCGGTGAAATATTACTGAATTCAGGCGGTAGGAATTAAAAAAAAAAATGTTTATATATATACTGACCAAATGCTGCTAAGCTTAATGCCTGTTTCCTTTAAGTATACATTTTTATTTCAGACTTTAAAACAGACTCTCCTGAAGCTCATCTGCAGGTGACAGCACTGAAGAGTCCTAAGCACCACCACACCATGGAAAATCCTCTTAGCCTTTAATGGGGATTATTTCCAGGGTTCTACCTTTAATAAAACAAAACACATTCTACCAAACACAAATCCATTTCTTTAATAAAGTTATTTAACACTTGTGTTACCCTTGTGAAAAAGTACACAATCAGTGCTGGTCCCAGGCATAGATAAAATAAGAAGGGGTGCATCATTATGGGCATCTGGTGTAAAAATTTGACAAATCAGGTATGCAAACTAGAATGATTTGCTGTGACAACCCCTAAATACGGGAGGTCAATCAATTGCCTTTGATTGTACAGGTATATAACGCTGCAATTTCTGGGCATTGCTTAGCAAGTTGCAATCTCTAACACAGACCCAAATATTCACTTCTGCAGCCAACCTGCACAACTGGAAAATAAGTGCACTGCTTGTAGTGCAATTTGGTACTAATGGTGTGACATTATTGTTGAAAGGTATACTGTTTTCTTAACTATGTCAGCATCAAATGTACACTAAACTGTGATGCCGCTCAGGTGGCGTGGCGGTAAAACATGCTAGCACTCCAGAGCTGGGATTTTGAATACATTGTATCGAATCTCAGCTCTGCCATTTGGCTGGGCTGGGCGGCTACATAACAACGATTAACTGTTGTTCACAGGGTGGGTAAGCAGGACCAGGGTTCCTCATAACTGGTGCAATTACGACCTGATGGCACCTGTGCAAAGTTGAGGAATAATGCTGATCAGGGTGTGGCTCTCCGTGCACAAGGCTGATCCGCATATAAACTCGCCTCGTGCAGGTGAAGAGATGCAGTTAATACTGCACACGTGTCGGAGAGGGCGTTTTTCAGTTGCAAAGCTCCTCAGTCAGAAGTGAAGGGTTGTATCGGTCGAGGTGAAGCGTAACGCAATCAGGGTAATTAGATACGACTGGATTAGGGAGAAAATTGGGGGGGAAATTGGAGAAAAAGAAAAAAGTGCTGTAAAAAGTGATTTGCTCCTCACCTGATTTTGTGAAAAAGTAATTGCCTCTAAACTTAATAAATGATTGTAATGAGTCTTTTACATCACTCATTCTTTGCAAAGTTGTTTTAATTCAGCTACATTGAAAGGTTTTCAGGCGTCAACTGCATGTTTAACGTCTTGCCACTGAATCTCAAAGGAATTCAATTCAGGACTTTGACTCAGCCTCTCCAAAACCTTTTTCTTTAGAGCCTTTCAGAGGTTGACTTGCTTGTGTGCTTCTGGTCATTGTCCTGCTGCATAACCTAACTGCTCTTAAGCTTATGGTCACAAACTGATGGGTGGACATTCTCCTTCATTGTTTTCTGTTAAAGAGCATAATTTATGGTTCCATCAATTATAGACAAGCCTCATTGCACTACCACAACCATGTTCAACTGTTGGTATGATGTTCTCATGGTGGAATACAGGGTTAGCTTTGACTAATCAGTCCACAAAACAGTGGTTTGCGCCTTGCAACTCTCCCATGTATGCTATTTTTGCCCAGTGTATTTTTTATTGTGGAATCATGTACACTGACCTTAACTGAGGCAAGTAAGGCCTGTAGGCCTTTACATTTTCCTCTGGGTTCTTTTGTGACCTCCTGGATGAGTCATTGTTGCATTCTTGGTCAAATGTTGGTTGGCCAGACCTTCCTGGGAGAGTTGACCACTGTTTCTCTATTTGTAAATAGTGTCTCCAGTGGTTTACTGGAGTCCTAGGGCCTTAGCAATAGCTTTGTTATGCTTTTCAGACTGGTAGATTTCAATGCCTTTGTTTTGCATCTGTATTTGAATCTGTTTGCAATGTGGCATCATGTGCTGCTTTTTGAAAACTAGCCTGCTACACATTGCCAGACAGATTTTATTTAAGTGATGTTTACAATCAACAGGTCTGGCAGTAATCGTGCCTGGGTGTGGCTAGTGAAATTGAACCAAATTGTCAATTGAATTGAACTGTTTGTTTTAGTAGCTAATGGGTCAATTATTTTTTTAAAAAGGTTCAGCTAGGGCCGGACAACCTTTTTCCTTCAATAAAAGAAATCATCATTTTTTTTACTTTTATTATTGACTTTTATTAATGTCTGTATTGTTATACATTGTACTGTTAATTTGTCTATTTTTGTACTGAGTGCCTTGCTATTCTTTCACTGCTGCGAACACTGTGAATTTCTCCACTGTGGGACTAATAAAGGATTATCTTATCTTTAAAGAAACAGTGATTTTGTGTTTACTTAAGTTATCTTTGTCCTACTTAAGTTATCCTGTCCAATCATGGTCCGAGGTCGAAATTTATTTGGCTCGCGCCTTCTGTCTTAAAATTTATTATTTATGGCCAATTTATGGTCAAATAGAATAAATAAATCATACAAATTCAACATGCTATTCCTTTTTTTATGTTATGGTGGCAGCACTACTGTGTAACTGTCTGGTTGTATGACTTTTGCAGCAGTCATCGCGTCCTTTGCTGGGGAGTTTAACGACAGCTTTAGGGATTTTGCCTCAATTGAAAATAACATGTTGCTACTCTCCTGCAGCTGGAGCTGATTGAGCTAGTGTGACAGCAAATGGCGCAGCCGACACCAGCATCTCTCTCTCTCCCTCATGCATTTTTACTGGCAGCTGGATAAAGGCAGGTTTCCAAAAATAGGAACATTTGCAAAAAAAAAATGCTGAGCTCGTTTTGGTTCTACATATTTGTGTGAGCAGACCTTCTGAAATGTCACATAGGCAAGACTAAGTGAGTCTTGCCTATGTGACATTTCACGTATGTCAACCACTGCTCTCGAACCAAACCTGCCTTGTGTACTGAAATCCAGATCTCAGTATCACCTTTCACATTCATGTTTCTGAGTGTTTTAAATTTTGATTAGAAATTCGGGTAGCTTGCTCTGTATGTTCTGGTTCATCTGATTTCTTACATTTAGTTACTTTGTGGTTTACTGTGTGAAAATAAAATTGTTAAATATCTGTGTGTTTAAATGAATAATTTTTTGTTGAAAATAATGTCATTAGGGACTGTTGGCCCTCAGGCACTTTTACATTATCAAAAATGGCCCTCCTTGAAAAAAGTTTGGACACCCTTGCTCTATAGCATGTATAGCTGCAATCAAAATTATTTAACCACCATTGCAAATTAAGATTATTAGCAAATTTTAGCTGTTTGCAATAAACCAATTAGACAAGAACAATTTAAATAGCTCAACACAATTAATATACAGTATGTGGTTTCTCCAGATTCAACACAAAATGCCACTTTTAACGACAACTGAAGTCTCAGAATTATTCAATCCCCTTAATAGAATACCTAATAATAGCACATATTTGCAAATTAGGTGTTATCTCGGGCATACCTGATGCAACATATCAAGTACCTAGACTGGCTGAGGGTTTGTTGACCGTGACAATTGATTTCATGTTAGAAATATAGATACATTAAAAGAGGTGTCCAAAAAAAAGTTAAGAGATAATTGCTTTGCAAATGCAATGCTGAATGCTCCCAGTGATACAGTTGGAATCATAGTTTGCAAATTCAAAGTTCAAAGAAACACTGCCAACCAATTCAAATAAAAAATCTAGTTTACTGTCTCTTCTCCTAAAGTACTGCAAAAGTTAAGAAATATTAAAATGTTCAACATTCAGCAGACACTAAATGTTGCTACAGGGTTAAAGGCCTTGCCTAACAGTGACAACTTGGCAGTAGTGGGGCTTGAACCAGTGACCTTTTGTACAGTACATTAACTATTAGGCTACAACTGCACCTGTTGTTTCATTCTTTTTTCTCATACTCTTAAATTAGAGGGTTAATCTCATTGAATTACTATTGCTTGGCCCTCTGAAAATCTTTAGCTGAACCACCTCACCAACATTCTGTCCAGTAACAGCAGAAGCAGCTAAATTCTAACAGGCAGACAAGAAAACTTTTTTCTTTATAGAATATCTTAGGCCCTCTCTGAGGGTGTAAAGGGCCCTGACAGTTTCCATCTGCTGGCTACACTACCTGAATGTGGAAAGAGGAGGCTATCACCAGCTGGCACCTAATTCCAGGGGTTTTTAAACACCTGGAAGCTGGTGATCAAAAACTCTGAAGTGACTGCAAAAGATCTGCAGCAAGATTTGGTGGTAGCAAGCACTGAGGTTACAGCTTGCAAAATGATACAAAACTTCAGGCCTTGAAGAGAGCTGAATGTTGGGAAGAGAAAGAATGAATCAGACACTAAAATGAATAGTGATCCCAAGCACACCTTAAAGTCCACCAAGGCTTGGTTTCAGTCCTGGGAGATTCTGGAGTGGCTGTCACAATCGCCCAAAAATATTAGTGAACAGGAAGCCATTGCTGCCAGAAGCTAGTGCCTGGCAATGCATCACGCTTACAGCAGGTCATAACAGCAAAGGTGCTTGTCATAAAGAAATTAAATAATTCTGAAACTAGAGTAGTCATTAAGTCCTATATTTAAGTGTGAATTGAACAAGTATACATAATTTGACAGCTCTGCACTAAAATAACTAATACTGCATCGGTGCTTTTGTGTTTAAGTATATCAAAATTTAACATCAACCCTAAAAAACTTCACTTCAACATAATCACATTTTTGTTGTCCAAAAGGCTATCCATCCATAAAACAATTATTTTGAAGGAAAAATAGATAATGATAAAAGATAACATTCTTTACGGTGGTTCTGCAGAGGCTTAGAGCTTTACAGTGGATTTATGACCCTTTAAAACCCACATTTATTTTAACAACTTGAACAACTACTATTTTATTTATGCAATATCTCTATTTTTACTGATAATTTAACATAGCCAATTAGTCTTCCAATGCTGGGGACCCCGATAACGGGGACCGCGTCTAAAGAGGGTATATTTTGCCTGACACATGCTTCCTCTGACGCGTGTGCAGTCCATGTATATGTATTCACCCATACTTCTGTGAATTTCTCACGTGAGTCAGGCGCTGAACTCCGCATTCCTCCACTTCTATGCAGGCTCCTCAGGCTACTAACCAGGGTCCTTACACAAGATTAAAGACCCCACCCCCTTTTTTAGTCCAATCTTTTCCCACCCAGCAGACTAGTTGCCAATTTTGTCTGCTGCAGGCACTGCAAAACCTGCCAGTTTTTTTTAAGTATTGCAAAATCAATGTGGTAATATCCATCAGAGAAGCATTATGGTTTTTAATACCACAAATCCTGCAACTGTTTATTAAGAAAGGTTTTTCTTAAACTTGTATTATTTGCTGATACATTTTAAATATATTTCACTAGTTGAGCAACACAGTGGCGCAGTGGGAAATGCTGTCACCTCACAGCAAGAAAAACCTGGGTCCGATTCCCCAGACTACTTTTATTTTAAACTTAATTCCTCAACTAGAACTGAGATTTATATAGTTTGCTCCCTGTATATGTATGAATAAACATATGACTGCATATACATGGATGGAATAATTGTTAAAAAGGAGTGGCACGATGGCGCAGTGGGAAGTGCTGGCTTATCAAAAGGGCATGGGTTAGATTTACCAGCCTGACAGCCAGGGTCCTTTCTTTGTGGAGTTTGCATATTCTCCCTGTGCCTTCATGGGTTTTCTTCGGGTGCTCCGGTTTCCTCCCAGAAGTCCAAAGACATGCAGTCAGGCCTGGAGCCCAGCCTTGGAGCTACTAAAAATTAAAAACTAAAAGTGTAAGCAGCCCTGACATGGATAAAGCAGTGGTAAAACATCGATGAATAAATAATTGTAAAATCTACTTTATTTGAAAACAACACAAGGGACTTAAACAACTGTTCTCAAACACTAATAATCATCACAAAAATTTAATTTACAGATGAACTGTTCCCTGTTTAATTCCCATGACTATGGCAAAGAAAATGAGCCTCATGTGGAAAACCTTTTTTTATCTAAATGGAGCGTGTAATAGGTAGGCACATGACATTAAGATCCTCATCAGACAGAGATGGACTGAGATGAACCAAATAGGCATTGTGTAGAGCATTAGTTGAACACACTGTAGTGCGTGTGTGTTTTGTCAGGTGACTTTTGAAGTAAATTATAAAATTAACCATAATGAACAAACAAGAATTTTTATTTAAACCTACATGTGATTTTAACAGAATTGTTTTCTTAAACTATTTGAAGCAAGACTGGTTCAGCTGGTAGTTTGGGTGATGCACAGCTTAAAAATCCTGAAAAGGTGGGTAATCATTTTCTGAAAGGGGTTTGACAAGCTGTAACACAGCTTATCTGATAAAATAGTTTGGCAGTGAACCACCCTATTAGAGTCATGTCTGCCTTTTTGGCCAGCAGAGAGGACACAGACGAGCCGTGTAAGCATTAATTTGCATTAACCTGCTATTTCTCCGAAGCTGTGATACTGGGCTTGCTCTGGTCTGGTTTTACACTGGTGTGTGATGCCAGCCCATTTTCTTTCTAGGAACTCACCCTGTGTTACAGTTGTTTTGGGGTGGATTGACTCAGAGGCAGTGTTGTATACCATTTCCACAGACCCCACCTGTAAAAAGCACAGTTACCAAGTGCTGAGGCACCTCCTACAGACACACTCCAAAATCTTGTAGAAAGCCTTCCCAGAAGAGATATTGCAGCTGCAAAGAAGGAAACAATTTTATATTAATGCCTTTGGATTTAAAATGGGGTGTATTTAAAGCTTCTGTAAGTGTAATGTGTCAGTGTCCCAGTACATTTGTCCATAGTGTAGCGTCGCCACTGGGGGCCGGCACGGGCTTTACCCAGAAAGCCTTGCGGCAGTGGTGTCTAAGCTCACCGTAGCCGTGTATCCCGTTGTTGGGAGTGGGGTGGCTGCGGTGAGGGTTGGGTAAGTAGCATATGTGTTTGACTGTTGTATGATTGTATGTGTGTATGAATGGGTGTCTGTCCCTAAACCACTGAATGAACTGCCAAAGGCAGCTCACTTGCGGTCCTGACGCCATCCTTCTTGCTCGCCGGCGTCACATTGGTGTCAGAAGTGGGATTGTGGCATTTGGGTGGCTCTGGTGGTTTGGTGGGCCAATATGCCTGGTCTGTCTGAGTGCGCTAGCCCAGGTGGCTGTTGGGGCAGGGTGCCCGGTCCAGCAGTGGGTGGAAGAGCGGCTCGGCAGTGTAATGGAGTGCGGTCTGGACATGGAGCCACCCAGTGGACGCTGGTGAGTGGGTCACCGGGACGGTTGACCATTAGGGAGAGGGCAGTGTAGCGTCGCCACTGGGGGCTGGCACGGGCTTTACCCAGAAAGCCTTGCGGCAGTGGTGTCTAAGCTCACCGTAGCCGTGTATCCCGTTGTTGGGAGTGGGGTGGCTGCGGTGAGGGTTGGGTAAGTAGCTTATATGTTTGTCTGTTGTATGATTGTATGTGTGTATGAATGGGTGTCTGTCCATAAACCACTGAATGAACTGCCAAAGGCAGCTCACTTGCGGTCCTGACGCCATCCTTCCTGCTCGCCGGCGCCACAATACAGTGCATGTTGTACATTGAATATCTGAGAATAAAACGTGTGTTTTATCTAAAATCCTGTGTCATTTCAGAGATGTCAAAAATACAATGTTAAATATGATTACAAATGTATTACAGAGTATAGAAAGTGGATAGAACCCACATTTAACAAGGTAAGTCAACAAAGTGTGTACCAAAGGGGGTGATTTAGCACCCTGTCCAGTATTTCCTGCCTTGTGCCAACACTGATAACGTGTGGTAAAGTTAATAAAATGTGTATATTGTTAAAGGGATTTTATTGAAGCTATTATTGCTTAACACAAACAATGTGTGTACCCTTCAGAGGCTTATTTAATTAATATACACAGTGTAATGTGAAAGTACTTTTCATATATACATTTATTCTGTATTGTATAAGGAAACCGAGTAAAAACTACTAAAATGACCAAATAATTAGGTAAAACAATAATTGTATTCCATTGTGAGGTGGGTGTGTAATTTGTTTGGAATTAATTTATGAAGTACTCTGATATGCTGTCTCCATCTAGTGGCAGCATACTTTACGCTACACCTACAATGCTAATGAAGTTTCTAGGTATACAATTACCGACTGTACCAACATACTCCTTCTACCCCCCCCTACCATAGGCCCAGCATTTGGGTGGCCATTTTCAGCACTACATTAACATGGTAATAACAAGGTAGTGTGGGGACTTACTGGACGGACTGGCAAGAAACTGGATGGACTGATGAACGGGACACTTTACATGCACACCAAAATTTAAAAATATATAAGTATTAAGTAAGTATTAAGTATATTGTCATTGATTCAAAAAAGTACTGTAGATATGCAATGAACTGTGCTAACAGCTTCCTCTTGTGGAAAAACTTACACCTGTTAAACATGGGTAATTCAGCAGCTCTATTATGTGTTTCACATTAACAAATAAACAATTTAGGCTATAAAAAGCATCAACATAATTTCCTTAGTTTTTGAATTATATGAAATAAATACATGGGGCCTGTGTGTTTTCTACTAACTGCTTTGTTTTACCTGACGTTAAGGGCACTACATCCAGCATTCTTTTTAAATGCAGGGGTACCTTGTAACACATTGTGTCCTAACTAAAAACCTTCGTTGAGAAATTTGTACCCTTAGACTCATGGTTTCCCATAAACTGCTGCTTTGCTCATTGCTCGGCTTGAGTGGTGCTGTAAAACGTCATGCTAACATGAGACGAACCTGCATTTGTGTGGAATAACCGTTAAATTTTATCTGAAAGCATCCAGCTTATCTCTACTTTTATATGGGATCTGAAGAGTGAGAACTTCACTTCTACAAATATTTAGATTTGATGGTGAACTTGCCCTTCCCAACTTTTTGTATTAGGGTGAAAGACGAATAGGGTGTTCCAAGTACCAAAAAAATAAAATGGTTAAATTGTATAATTTTTTATAATATTGTGCACAAATGTGTCACCTATGTAAATATGTATTTTTTTTTCTCAGCATTTTGCTTATTTGATAATTTTAGTGTTGTTGACACACAACAAGGGCACAAAAATGTCATTCAGTGCAACGACTAATTTATGACAAAATACACACACAAGGAACAATTTTTGCCATTTCAAATTTATAAGTTTAGTATATTTCCTACAAAAGATTTAAAACCAGAAGACACTGTACTTACTCTGTTTTGAATTTTCTGTGCATTGTTTGTACTCTAATGCGTCTTGGGATTTTGTTTATTTGTATACAAGATGTTTTTGCTACACATTCTATTCTATTTAAAACCTAATCAAACTCGGTTTTCTATGAAGCAGGCCTGGATTCTCTTGCATTCACATGAAAAAAATATATAATAATTACTTATTACAGTTATTTTAAGCAAATGTTTTTGTTGCACTGTATGATGATTTTATGTTGCACTGAATGACATACTCCAAATTATCCTGTTACATCAGAATATTCATGACTTAATTTGTTTTTAAGTTCTTTATTGATTAAAGTAGCAGTAGTAGAATGAAAATATGCCACACCAGTGGCAAGTATGTGTTATAATATTACTAGATCATGAAAAAAGTAAGGCAATGAAAAACATAGCTAATGAAGCCATCATAACAACATGTAAGGCACCAGAACAGTGTGGAAGTGTGGAATTTGTGTCATAACACGTGAAAAAGTTGCTGCAGTAAATCTAAATTCATTCAGCCGTGAAAACCATTTGAAGTCGCATTTTATTTCATGAACTGAACAAATGTTTTCCAGTCTTTTGTTGTTAACCTTGAGGTTCTTGCTGTACATGGCTTTGGTTCTGCGATTATGATTTTGACATCAGACTTAAGGTAGAAATTTCATCAGGTGGATTTGGCCACACAAAGGAATTTCTGTTTCAATTTTGTAGCATGCAGCTAACTTGCACCTCATCTCCTACAGACAGCAGTACCTGCCCAATGAATGGCAGGTCATCGTACTTGACAATAACAAAATCTCAGGGACCACTTCATCAAAAACATAATTATTAATATTCATTGTAATTACTGTTCTTATTAAGGAAGACTAGAATGGAAAAAAAGTGGTTTTAATATTTAAAAATCATTTTAAAACATTATAAAGTCAGTATAACAATGTCATTGTCAATTTAGTGCAACAGCGAAATTCTGTTGCACTGAATGACTGTTGTTGTACTGAATGACAGAAATTTTACTTTAGCACATTTTACAGTTATCCCAGTGGTTAGCAAAAGCTAACATTGACCTTAGCTCAAAGACATTTCTACACATATTCACATTTAAATGTTAATAACCTTGTTTGTTTACAAGATTAACCGTAATATTACGTTTTCTGTGTTGTACTGAATGACAACTGAAGATTGGGAAAATGAATATTATTATCCTGAATATGATTAATATTAAAAAACACATCTGATTGAATATTATTTATATCAAAGCAGTAAATTTTAAGTTTTACTTAAGATTAATTAGTTTTTTCTTAATGTTTTATTACTTAAAGAGGTAGGGGGACCGTTGCACTGAATGACATTTTGGGGGTTTCAAGGGTTATTTTTTCAAAAATCATACATTTTCCGTAAAAATTACTTTAGGTTTCAGTAAAGATGTACAAATGGAGTAGATTTAAGGTATATCCACTTATATTAATATAATTGTATATTATTTATCAAGTGGGGACACTTAAAAGTTACGTCTCGTCTTTGACCCATTATTACTGGTCAGCCAATACTGTGAACAACTGTGGTGCAGGCTGGGGTCTCTCTCTTGCTCTCCATCTTCAGTACTCGCATTACTTACCGCCCTGATTCCGTTCAAATTTTAAAAATGTACAAATAACCCACTGGTTCTTTCTTCTCTCCATATTTGGTCTCAATTTAGGTCCCATTTCAAGTTTACATTGTCTTCTACGAGGATGCCCATACTAAATAACCACTTATTTCCCCCGGGCTTAAACGACATGGCATTTAAGTTTTGACAGGAGAGAGGCATTTACCTCTTTTCGGGACCTTTACAAAGATAAAATTTTATGTAGTGTCACTCAGTTATCTCAATTATGCACTGCATCTCCTCTTTATTTTTGAATTATACTCGTCTTTCCTTCAGTCCTGGGATGACCTTTTGGATTTAAACCCCTCTCAAATGTCACTTACATCCAAGATATACACACATCTGATGGATTTAAACCTACATTCCCTTAATAAAATAAAGCATGCAAGGGAGGAGGAACTGGGCTCTGATTTACCCGAACAATGGTGGGAAAAGGCAATCAACAAGGTGCGCTTTAGCTCACCTTGTGCCAGACTTCAGTTAATTCAGTTTAAAGTGCTACACAGAGTTCACCGCTCTAAATCTCAGTTATCGAAATTCTACCCTGGGACAGTTAGTGATCAGTGTGATATATGCTCCATGTCACCATGCAATTTAAGCCATATGTTGTTTTTCTGCTCGAGTGTTAAGAATTTTTGGTTTGATTACTTTAAGATAATGTCGAAAGTCATGGTGTTCCCATTCAAATCTGTCCTTTTATTGCAATATTTGGTCTGTCTTGAGGGCCTTAATCACTCTCGCAGGCCCAGTCAGACGTTATGGCTTTCACATCTTTATTGGCAAGGCGCTGTATCCTTTTGCTCTAGAAATCCCCTAAACCACCTACAATCTTAATGTGGCTCCATGATGTGATATATTTCCTGAAATTGGAGAAAATTACATTCACTTTGAGAGGTGATACCTCAAAGCGTTATTCTAAGTGGAATTCCTTTCTCCCCTATTTTGACCAACTTCAGACTATGCCTTCGAATTAATCGATGAATGCACCCCCCTTTTATTTAATTTTTTTATTATTATTTAATCTAACTCTTACTGTGGCTGGATTAAGTGTTTTGATATTATCTTATTGGAATGGTATTATGGTATTATTACAATTGTATATTTGTGTACTTTATATTTTATTTACAGTTTTGTTGTTTGTTTTGTTTGTGTGTGTGTGTTTGGGAGTAGGGTTTTGGGTTAGGATCAAATTGAAAAAGAAAAACTGAGGAAGTCTAAGAGCTGTTTGCTCTTTATTGCTGGTTTTATTAAGTTTGTATATAACTTGTTGTATTTTGACTTCTCAATAAAAAAAATAATCTGAAAGCCTCGCATGTATCTGTGTTCAGCTGGATTTTTCTCCTGTTTCACTTTTAAACTTGTGTTACAGTCGGGGTTCTGAGAAATTGTAAGAATTAGCTTTTCAGAGAGTGTCTAAAACGCTTATCATTAAAAAAAATTATGTGTTGCCGCTCAGGTGGCGCAGCGGTAAAAACACACGCTGTTCACCAGAGCTGAGATCTCGAATACATCGTATTGAATCCTGGCTCTGCCTGCCGGCTGAGGCTGAGTGGCCACATGAAAAACAATTGGCTTGTTGTTCAGATAGAGGAGGGATTAAGCTGGATGGGGACTCTCTCTCAGACTAGTGCGATTATGACCTCTGCTGGCTGGTTGGTGGCGCCTGCACGGAGATGGGAAAGGAGTGCGGTAGAGGGTGTGGCTCTCCATGCACAGCGCTGTACTGCACTGCACTCGTCAAGTGTAGGTGATAAGATGTTTGATTGCTGTGCACGTGTCGGAGGGGGCGTGGAGCAGCTTCGCCCTCCCCAATCAGGAGCAGGGACCAGCACTAGTGAGAGGATGATTGACGGGCAGAAATTTGATGCACTAAAGTGGGAGAAAAAGGGGGGGGGGGAGTTAATGTATTAAAAGAACGACATATGAAAACACTAAACCTCTCTTAATTATTACTGCTTATTTGTTCTCTCCACTAATTTAAAAGCATAAGAAAACAATAAAGATGTAAAGGTTGATTTTTTTAACTGTTTTTAAAATTGTATTTCAGTGTTTTTATATTATATTTGTGTTATTTTCAGTGTATAAGTGTTAAAAACAACCTCATTATTTTACATTAGCTTAAAATATATGCAGTTCCATGGTACCATGGAACACATTAACAGGCTTCCCATACATTCTTATGGAAAAAATACCTTAAAACTCAACGTCTTTTAAACTCAACGCCACTTCTAGAACCAATTGGCATACCACTGTACAACCCCAAATCAGAAAAAATTGGGACAGCATGGAAAATACAAATAATAAAAAACACAGAGTTTCTTACATAAAATCCACCACACATTCTCTATTGGGGACAGCTCAGGACTGCACACAGGTCAGTCCAGTACCCGTACCCTCTTCTTCCACAGCCATGCCTTTGTAATGTGTGCAGCATGTGGTTTTGCATTGTCTTGTTGAAAAATGCAGTGGATTGTCCCTGGAAAGGATGACGTCTTAAAGGCAGCATATGTTGCTCTAAGATCTCAATGTACTTTTCTGCAATAATGCTACCATCACAGAAGTGTTAATGCGCCCTTGACCTTTATGCACTAAAATTTCTCCCGATTCCTTTAATCGTTTCATGATATTATGCACTGTAGAGGGAGAAATATGTAAATCCCTTACAATCTTTCTTTGAGGTACATTGTTTTTAAACAATTTAATAATTTTCTCACACATTTGTTGACAAACTGGAGATCCTCTGATCATCTTTGCTCATCAAAGACTCAGCCTTCCTGGATGCTGCTTTTGTACCAAACCATGATTACAATCACCTGTTGACATCACCTGTTTGGAATCACATCATTATTTAGTTTTTTCACCTCATTACTAGCCCTAGATTGCCCCTGTCCCAAATATTTTGGAATGTGTTGCAGGCCTGAAATGCAGGAATAGAGGTATATTAACAAATGAAATGAATTTGAGCAGACAAAACATGAAACATATTGGCTTCAAACTGTCTGCAATCAAATAAAGGTCAAAGTAAATATAAGGAACACTGCATTTTTATTTTATTTGCATTTTCCATACTGTACCAACTTTTTCTAATTTGGGTCTGTACTTAATTCACCCCATCCCATGGGTATGCAAGTTAATGCAGTAATTATTTTGCCTTTGAATTAAGTAAAGCTTCGACCTCAATGGCTTTCCACAAGACCAATGTTTTATTGCGTCACTATGCGGAAATTCCCAGCTATTATTCTAGACTGCTGCATTTTATTAAATCGAAACCATATTCGGTGATCCTGCGTTTGGGAAGAATATAGTTCTGGTAAGACTGATTGAATGTGTTTCTGCTCTGTTGTAATGTACTTTATAGAAGTTGTAATGATGTGTGTGTTTTGTTCTTCAGGTGGCTGTGATTATGTCTGTATTCTCACTGCTGACGATCTACTTTGTCGGAACTGCTGTTCGTGTTTTAGCCGCTGTTTACGCCGCGGTGGATTCGGTTGGTGGACTGATGTTTGTCCCAGCAGGCTATAGGGAGCAGGACTGGATGGTGAAAGATGATGTAGCGTCTCAGCCCAGGACAGAGATTCACAAGCACGATGGACTGAGCTGATGATGTTACAGCTGGTTTTGATTAGAATGTGGTTTCTGAACTACTAAGCGATCTGCTGTGCACTGAATACAATGCGACTACTTTTGGGAAGCACATGCTTCGATGGACACACTAATGGACACGAATTTCCATGAACTGTCGCGACTTTCACTGGACGATACAGACTCTAGAAGATTTTACTCTCTATCTGAATCTCTCTCTACATATGGAGTGATAACTGCGTTTTGTTTTATAGTGTAAACTAGATTTTTTTGTAAAATCCTTTTTATGTCTGCCATAAAATACACTTCATATAGATGGGTTATGAATGTGACATCATAACCTACATTTACATTTTCAGCATTTAGCAGACGCCTTTATCCAAAGCGACTTACAGTACAGTTACAGTATACAATCTGAGCAATTGAGGGTTAAGGGCCTTGCTTAAGGGCCCAACAGCAGCAACCTGGCAGTGGTGAGGCTTGAACCAGCGACCTTTTGATTACTAGTCCTGTACCCTAACCACTAGGCTACGGCTTGCCCTAGCAGCGTGCCCTAGCAGCCCACCATATGGAATACAATGCCTTTATTTTTCATATATACACATACAGGTGTACAGTACAATGAAATTCTTTCTTCGCATATCCTAGCTTGTTTGGAAGCTGGGGTTAGAGCACAGCGTCAGCCCCCTTGCTCAGGGGCCCCGAACAGTGGCAGCATGGCAGAGCAGGTATTCAAACTCTCAACCTTTAGATTGATGAGCCAAAGCTCTACCCACTAGACTACCACTGTCCCAAAGTTCATGGCCAGTTCATTTGCAACAATGTTAAATTGATGCTGGTGGTTGTTAGGCGTAAATGCCAGTTTGCAGTAAAATGCCATAGTAAAAGAACACAGTGGGCCAGGGTATCCAGTTTAAGATTTGATTTAAGACTGTTTGAGACTGACATGAGCAACACAGTGTACAAATCCTAAGTGAACTGTACTGCACTCATAGTCGTCAGTACACAATGATCTTTAACAGCTTCAAATTTGTTACCACATTTACAAATACATTTGTAACATTTTCAAAAGATGTAGTAACAACTGAAATATGTAACTTGTTAACTCACTTGAACCTTTATTTAACATAAAAAAGGACAAAAATTTTCAGTGTTTTTAATGACGAACTTAATTGTATTTGTTAAATATAAACAAATTTAGAAATTGATGCCTACAACACAGAGTCAAGTTTTCAACATGGTCACATCATGCTGTATCACTAAATGCCAATAAATCAGTGTTATCTCTTTTTTTACTGTAAAGGTTTTACGGCAAAGTTACTTTGAAGGTCAAGCATGTGGTCTGTTGGTTAAATGTGCAGCTGTCTTCATTTAATATTAAAAGAATAAAGCTTTAATTTTTTTGAGCATAGACACATCAGTTGATTACATTATATTACATGATATTGTGGTGGTCAGAAATTTATGAATTTTATTTAAAAAAAAAAAAAAAAAACTCCAAAACGCTGGCGTATTCATACGCTTTTTGTAACAGTTCCAGACAAACTTGCTGATTATATTATGGGTGTTGCAATATTGCACAAGACTCTAACTAACTAAAACTACCTCTCAAAAGTTTGAATCTTAGTCCTAAAATCCATAACAGTTTAACAACTTAAGGTTGTCACAGACTGAAACACTTCAACTAAGAGCCTGATAAAAATTAATTACATGCAATAGCACATTTATTCTTTTCAAATCTTTTATTAAAATGTTGATATGCCGCTCAGCCGGCGCAGCGATAAAAACACATGCTAGCGCACCAGAGCTGGGATCTTGAATACATCGTATCAAATCTCAGCTCTGCCATCCGGCTGGGCTGAGCAGCCACATGAACAACGATTGGCCTGTTGTTCATATAGGGGTGGTGTATTAAGCCAGATGGGGACTCCTCACGACTGATGCAACTACGACCTCTGCTGGCTGATTGGTGGCGCATGACGTAATCGAACAATTGGACATGCTAAAAAGTTGGAAGAAAAGGGGAGAAAATGCATAAAACAAAATATATATTTTTTTAAATGTTGATGTGTATAATTAAGCAAAAATAACATATTAAAGAAAACATATATTAAAGAGATTTCGACCCCTAGTAACCTGAAGTAAAAGTAAATCTTAAACATATATTTATGCATATGTACACTGTCCCTGTGGACCCTCTAGTATAATTTTATTCCGCATATGCAGATTGGTTAAAATCTGAACGTAGTGTTCGATTTTAAAATAAGACATTTTTTGTGGATTAGATTTATTCCAATGTTTGCTGTTACTATTTATTTTAATGGAGGCTTGTTAAATAATTGGGCCAGCTCAGTGGTTAAGGTACTGGACTAGTAAACAGAAGGTTGCTGGTTCAAGCCCCGCCACCACCAAGTTGCCACTGTTGGGTCCCTGAGCAAGGCCCTTAACCCTCAGTTGCTCATCGTGTTCTGCTCATTGTGTAAGTCGCTTTGGATAAAAGCGTCTGCTAAATGCTGAAAATGTAAATGTAATTGAATAGCAGTTTATACACTGCCTGGCCAAAAAAAAGGTCACCACCGGGATTTAATAGGTAAGAGCCTCCCATTGGATAATTACTGCATGGGTGATTATGTTTCAGCTGGCAACAAGTTATTTAAACTGATGCAGTGAGTAGCTTCTCATTTGTTAAACAACCATGTCGAAAGACACATCCTGTGGTCATGGAAAAGATGTTAATCTGTTTCAGAAGGGTCAAATTATTGGCATGCATCAAGCAGAGAAAACATCTAAGGAGATTGATGAAACTACTAAAATCGGGTTAAGAACTGTCCAACGCATTATTAAAAAGTGGAAGGACAGTGGGGAAACATCATCTTCAAGGAAGGAGTGTGGACGGAAAAAAATCTTGAATGATCGTGATACAGTAGAACTAAACTACAGTAGAACTTAAACTACAGTAGAACTCAGGGATATGTTTAATAGTGAAAGTAAGAGCATTTCCACACGCACAATGCGAAGGGAACTCAAGGAATTGGGACTAAACAGCTATGTAACCTTAAGAAAACCACTGGTCAGTGAGGCTAACCGGCAAAAACGGCTTCAATTTGCTAGGGAGCATAAAGATTGGACTCTGGAGCAATGGAAGAAGGTCATGTGGTCTGATGAGTCCAGATTTACCCGGTTCCAGAGTGATGGGCGCATCAGGGTAAGAAGAGAGGCGGCTGAAGTGATGCACCCATCATGCCTAGTGCCTACCGTACAAGCCTGTGGGGGCAGTGCTATGATCTGGGGTTGCTGCAGTTGTTCGTTATGTGCCCAAAGAATGAGGTCAGCTGACTACCTGAATATACTGAACGACCAGGTTATTCCATCAATGGATTTTTTCTTCCCTGATGGCACGGGCATATTCCAAGATGACAATGCCAGGATTCATCGGGCTCAAATTGTGAAAGAGTGGTTCAGGGAGCATGAGACATCATTTTCACACATGGACCACAGAGTCCAGACCTGAACCCCATTGAGAATCTTTGGGATGTGCTGGAGAAGACTTTGCGCAGTGGTCCAAATCTCCCATCATCAGTACAAGATCTTGGGGAAAAATTAATGCAACTCTGGACAGAAATAAATGTTGAGACATTGCAGAAGCTTGTGGAAACGATGCCACAGCAAATGTGTGCCGCCATCAAAGCTAAAGGCGGTCCAACGAAATATTAGAGTGTGTGACCTTTTTTTTTGGCCAGGCAGTGTATTTAATTACTTACACGGTGCCATAGGTCAAGTGTTTTTGGTGCAGTGAGTAACATGGCATTGATGACTTGAGAAATGAATGTTTATTTAGAGAAGCAAAATATGAACCTGGTTGGTAGCACCCATGAACCATACAGCATTCAGTGCTTCACTGCACCAATAAGCAAGCCCCATTTAAATTACAGCCAAATGCTAACCACTAGTTCTTATGAAACTTATATTACTTAGAAGTGAAGAAATAATACACTAATTAGGACTATCTCTTAGTTCTCCAATTTGGTACACACAATAGTAAAACAGGCCACCAATGCTGAGATCTCGAGCTCTCAAAAGCTTACACAGACACACAACTGGCTATGTGTCTATAAGGATCAGGGAAATGGCTGAACAGGGTTTCCTCAGACTGCTGCAGTTGTGCCTTTTGCTGGCTGATTGATGGAGTCTGCTTTATCTGATAGTGTAAGATGGAGTGAATGGAAAGTTTGAAACCAGTTCTGTAGAACGCTGGTGTGTGCGGCACACCTTCTTTCTGCTGCTCCATAGAAATTTTGAAACGTGTTTTTTTGGGGAAGCTCATAAAAATAACTAAAACTAAAAAAGAAAAAGGCAGGTCTGTTGTTTAAGAGTGGAAAAAAAGATTTGGTAATATTTTCTGAATAGATGCATTTTTCTCATTTCATTTTTATTTTTTACCACCATCCAGTTTTACTGGAATCACTGGGTGCAATGCACTTACACGCTCCAGACAGGATGGCAATTTTAAACAAAGGGAGGCCATATGTGTCTGAAAACTTTCCCCAAGTCCCTTTCAAAGCACTTTTCATGTTAAAAATTGTTTTAAAAATGTGTTCATGCCACAAATGCACCAATCAACCAACATACACCAGTAATGTAACTTTTAAGTCAGTATTATGTCACATTATGTGAGAGGAATGGATTAAAATGTTTATGCAACATTTTTTTTTAATCTAATTCCAAAATCAGATGCAACTGGGCAGAACCAAAGTGATGTGATACCTGGTGGCGTTATTGTCATATATTAATATTTTAAAAACTTATAGCTGGGCGGCCTGGTCGCTCAGTGGGTAGCACTGTTGCCTCACAGCAGAAAGGTCCTGGGTTCGATCCCCAGGTGGGGCAGTCCGTGTCCTTTCTGTGTGGAGTTTGCATGTTCTCCTCGTGCCTGCGTTGGTTTCCACCCACAGTCCAACGTCATGGAAGTAAGGTGAATTGGAGGTACAAAATTGTCCATGACTGTGTTTGACGTTAAACTTGTGAACTGATAAATCTTGTGTAACAAATAAGTGTGTGAAACATGGCGTTAAAATCCTAATGAATAAGTAAATGTCTTACAAACTCAAAACTCAAACTCAAAAGAAGCTTTATTGGCATGACAAATAAGGACATTTGTATTGCCAAAGCAAGTTACAGGGAAATATAAAAATAAAAATAAGAAAGAACAAAAATATACAGAATAGTGACGTGCAAAAATATTATAAAATAGAATAAAATATTAATAAAAACAGTGCAAAAATAATAACAATAAAAATTATAATATTTACATTAATGAGGTAGAAAAACGATCAGTTTGTGTGTGTGTGTGCGTGTGTGTGTGTGTGTGTGTGTGTGAGACATGGTCACCCACTGTCCCTCACCTGGTGACAGGTGTGTGTATAGAGTGCTGCTAGTGTGCAGTTCTCTCTGTGCTCCCCCAGTAGGTGGGGCAGTTTGTCGGGGTCTGGGAGGGAGGTAAAGTTGGGGATGATGTTATTAAATTTAGGGAAGAATTGGGAGCGGATGTGGTGGTACTTGGTACACCGGGTGAGGAAGTGCAGCTCCGTCTCTACTGTACTGAGAGTGCAGTGCTGACACAACCTCTCCTCCCGGGGCAGCCAGGACCGGGTGTGTCGCCCCGTCTCCACGGCCAGGTCGTGTGCGCTCAGTCTGTACCTCGTCAGGGTGTTTCTTAATTTAGGGTCGGATACTGTGCTCAGATAGTCTGCTGTACTGTAGTGTCTGTTTAGGGCCAAATAACACTGCATTTTACTTTGAGATTTAGTTTCAGTTTCCCAATAATTCAGATATTTAGTTCTGAGTTTTTGTGTAATTTGGTTTATTCTAATTGGGTTTACAGATTTCTCCTGTTCCTGAGTCTTTATTGTGTTAGTGTGTGTTAGTGGTGTGTCGGCGTGTGTTATTACAGTGTCTGTGTGTGTTAGTGGTGTATCTGTGTGTGTTATTACAGTGTCTGTGTGTGTTAGTGGTGTATCGGTGTGTGTTATTACAGTATCTGTGTGTGTTAGTGGTGTATCGGTGTGTGTTAGTGGTGTATCTGTGTGTGTTAGTGGTGTATGGGTGTAGTGACTCAGGACCAGTTGGATGAGGGGACTGGTATGTTTGCTCAGCTCTTGGTGTTTCAGGGCTTTATAATGATAAGATTGGGGGTCGCTCTCATTTAGATGGTTCCAGAAGTTGATTGCTCTTCTCTGTATGTTGATAATTAATGGAAATCGGCCTAATTCTGCCCTGCATGCATTGTTCGTGGTGTGTCTATGCACCTTTAGGATGCTTTTACAGAACTCTGTGTGCAGGGTCTCTAATGGATGTTTGTCCCAATTATGGAATTGATGGTGTGTAAGCGAACCCCAAACTTCACTGCCATATAGAGCAATCGGTTCAATTATTGATTCAAAAATTTTAAGCCAGATTCGAACTGGAATTTCCACGAATGTTTGACGTTTTATGGCATAGAAGGCCCTGCGAGCTTTTTCTCTCAGTTCATTTACTGCCGGGTTAAAGTTTCCTGTGGAGCTGATGTTCAGTCCGAGGTAAGTATAATCTTTAGTGTGCTCAATTTCATGGTTTCCTAATTTAAATGTGTGTTTGGTTCCCTGAGATCTGGCTCTTTTCTGGAAGGTCATAATTTTGGTCTTTTTGAGGTTGACGGTCAGGGCCCAGGTCTGACAGTACTGCTGCAGCAGGTCCAGTTTGTGCTGGAGATCCTGGGTGCTGGGGGACAGCAGGACCAGATCATCTGCATATAGCAGGAGTTTAATCTCTGAGTCGTGTAGAGTGAGACCGGGCGTGGCTGAGTGCTCTAACATGGAGGCCAATTCATTAATATAGATGTTAAATAGAGTTGGACTTAAACAGCAGTCCTGTCTCACTCCACGCTCCTGAGAGATGAGATGTTCTCTTACTGCCAATTCTTATTCCACACTGGTTTTCTGTGTACATGGATTTAATAAGATCATATGTTTTACCCCCTACACCACTCTCCAACATTTTATAAAACAATCCTTCATGCCAAATGGAATCAAAAGCTTTTTTTAAATCAATAAAACATGCAATTATTTTGAACTACATATTTTTCGATCAGGGTGTGTAGGGTGTAAATATGATCGGTAGTGCGGTAATTTGGTAGAAAACCAATCTGACTTTTACTCAGGACATTGTGTTGGGTAAGGAAGTGTAATAATCATGAGTTAATTATACTACAGAATAACTTCCCCAGGTTACTGCTCACACAGATGCCCCGGTAATTATTAGGGTCGAATTTATCTCCACTTTTGTAGATGGGTGTTATGAGACCTTGATTCCAGATTTCAGGGAAGGAACCGACACTCAGAACCAGGTTAAAGACTTTTAACATTGCCAGGTGAAATTTGGAGCTGCTGTGTTTGATAATTTCATTCAGGATCCCGTCAGGTCCTGATGATTTCTTTGATTTTAGTTTTTTAATGTTGTCTTTAAGTTCCTGCTCAGTAATGAGAGAGTCTAGAGGATTCTGGTGGTCTTTAACAGCCCGTTCCAGTTCCTCTAACTTACTAATAATTTGATTTTGTTCAGGATTTGAATCTAATTCTACATTTTTAAAGAGTGATTGGAAATGGGTTGTCCAGATATCCCCATCCTGAATGGCCAATTCTTCCTGTTCTCTATGTTTTAATTTGTTCCAATTGTCCCAGAATTGATGTGTGTTGATTGATTGTTCAATAATTGTTAGTTGTTTTTGGGTGTACTGAGCTTTTTTGGTTCTGAGTGTACGTTTATATTGTTTGAGGGTTTCACAGTAAATAAGTCGAGTGTTACTGTTGTTTGGGTCTCTGTGTTTTTGGTTTGATATTTTACGGAGTTCTGTTCTTAACATTTGACAGTCTTTGTCGAACCAGCTGTCATCTTTTGTAGATTTAGGTTTTGATTTAGATTTTATTTTTAATTGAGCTTTATTTGCTGTATTTTTAAAGATCTGATTAATATTTTTAACTGCCTGATTTACTCCTTCTTTACTGTGAATGTACGCAGTGTCCAGAAAGTTATCTAAGCTAGTTTGGATTTCTGTGCTGCTAATTGCTTTCTGGAACTCCTCTGCGCTGTTCTCAGCCCATCTGTAGGATCTGGGGAGGTTGTACAGCTTACTGGGCCGTGTGTGTGTGGTGGGGTTAGTTTCTGTCTTTTTGATGAACACAGTAATTTGGCTGTGATCAGACAGAGGGGTTAGATGTTTAACAGTAAATGCACTGAGAGAGAAAGGGTCTAGATCTGTTATTGCATAGTCTACTGTACAGTACAATTACCAAGAGGTGAGCAGAACGTGTACCTTCCTAATGAGTCTCCTCGAGTCTTATAACCAGACAGTAGAGGGCACAGTTGTACAGCATTAATGAAACCCCTTTGCTTAGCCACACTTATACGGACAAGTGACCCTGTTGTATGTTTGGTCAGGTCGATAGCACCATATTGGATTTGAACCCGAGAGTGAGAGATCTCAGCAGTGGTGGGCTAGCACATTAGACTGTGGCATCACTCAAGTGCCAATTCTCCCGAACCTTTAAGTAATCATCAAACGTACAATGAAATGATTTCAATATTTTTTTATTGACCATCGTAATTTTATTTTGTAAATATAAACTCTCTCATACATGACAAATGTTGGATTTTGCACTTTCCCTGTTAACAGACTGGATGGTCTTGTTAAGTTTTCGTCTGTTTTTCCCAAAAATAAGCTGAAGCATGGGCTCTTCTGACCACAAAACAGGTTTCCACAGTGTTGCGGTCTATCTGCAGTTGTAGCCTAGCGGTTAAGGTACTGGACTAGTAAGCAGAAGGTTGCTGGTTCAAACCCCACCACTGTCAGGTTGCAACTGTTGGGCCCTTGAGCAAGGCCCTTAGCCCTCAATTGCTTAGACTGTATACTGTAAGTCGCTTTGGATAAAAGTGTCTGCTAAATGCTGAAAATGTATCTGTAGAATTGATGTATGGCATAATAGAAATTTTTGGTTGCAGTCATCAAATGTAAAATGTCTTAATATTTACAAATTACAATCAAGTTGGTCAGTTATTTACTTTTAAAGTAATTTACTTTTGTCTCTTAAAACGATTAAGAAAATAAATTCTTGTTAATAAGAATAAGAATGTATTGCATTTTACAAAATATTATTTTAATCAAGGTAACAATTGGCCAACGAACTTGATAATCTGTGTCTAATTGGTAATCTGTGAATACCCAAGGAAAAGTATTGTTTTAGGATAACATATTTTTTAAGATTAGATCCGGCCCCTCGTAAGGAGGTGCACAGAATCTGATTGCTACAACGGCGTATTAGGGCCACTGTAAAAAATATTTTTTAGTTTTGATTTTGAGAATAAAGTTGTATAAGTTTCGATTTCGAGATTAAAGTCAAAATTATTTTGAGATTAAAGTCAAAATTATTTCGAGATTAAAGTCAAAATTATTATAAGATTAAAGTCAAAATTATTATAAGATTAAAGTCAAAATTATTTCGAGATTAAAGTCAAAATGATTATGAGAATAAAGTCAAAATATTATGGCCAAAGAGTGTGCAGCCGTCGCAGGCTTGTCAGTTCAGAGAAGCACGGGTCTCAGTACCTGGATCGGCACGCAAGCGCCGAGGGCAGCTTATAATGAGTATTAATGTGGTTATTTTTAACCCGCGATTATTTTTGTATTGTACACTTCCATCCACATGACATGACGACTAAACCCATCAATGCAACCATTTATAGCGATGCCATATGGCTTTAGTGTATCGTACGAGTCCATAAGGCTCGGTTGAAGTATACTGCTGACGACGCAGAAGCAGAGCACACCGTTGGCGCACGTTTTTCTAAATAAACCCAGTTTATTACAAAGCTGTTTCATTGTCTTTATACTAATAACAAACTGGTGCTGATGTGCAGGAGATTGGGGATTTCTTTATTTGTGAAACCAATATGAAAGTATAACAAATCATGAACATCCCTCATTTTAACACAAGGAGGTTGCTATGGCCATAATATTTCGACTTTAATCTCGTAATTATTTCGACTTTAATCTCGTAATTATTTTGACTTTAATCTCGTAATTATTTTGACTTTAATTTAGTAATCATTTCGACTTTAATCTTGAAATCGAAACTTATACGACTTTATTCTTGTAATTATTTCAATTTTAATCTCGTAATTATTTCGACTTTAATCTCGAAATTATTTCGACTTTAATCTCGAAATTATTTTGACTTTAATCTCGTAATTATTTTGACTTTAATCTCGTAATTATTTTGACTTTAATCTCGTAATTATTTTGACTTTAATATCGTAATTATTTTGACTTTAATCTTGTAATTATTTTGACTTTAATCTCATAATCATTTCGACTTTAATCTCGAAATCGAAATTTATACGACTTTATTCTTGTAATTATTTCGACTTTAATCTCATAATTATTTTGACTTTAATCTCGTAATTATTTTGACTTTAATCTTGAAATCATTTCGACTTTAATCTCGTAATTATTTGTACTTCAATCTCGTAATTATTTTGACTTTAATCTTGTAATTATTTCTACTTTAATCTCGTAATCATTTCGACTTTAATCTCGTAATTATTTCGACTTTAATCTCGTAATCATTTTGACTTTAATCTCGAAATAAAAATTTATACAACTTTATTCTCAAAATCGAAACTTAAAAGAATATTTTTCTTTAAAGTGGCCCTAATACGCCGTCGTAGATTGCCGTATATGTTAGGCTTTTCTGATAACATTACATCGGAAATTTGGGGACGTGGCAAGGCCAAGCCTAACCTTATAAAAAATCACCAGTTGCAAATCGCTGTAGCTACTTACAACTTTCAATTGGATACTGGAAACCTGCTGACCAATAAGACCTTAAAGCGTGCAGTGTGCGTTGAATTAAACAACATTGGGTGGTTGCATTACGTTTTTGTCATGCTGAAGTGGACCAATAATTTAGCAGGTACACTGTACTCACGCCCTGATTGGTCCGCATCCTCCACGGAGCAGAGGCAGGGCTGTGTGGAGGAGCGTTGCTGGTTGTTTGATAACGCTTATGGTGACTTAACGGGTCATTCTCAGCGGAACGGTGAACATGTGAGTACAGTTACTAAATAAACAGTGGATAGTATCGAATTGTTGTTTTATTGCGTGTTAATTATGTTAATAGGTTTTACCTTGTTAAAATACACATTTATCTAACGGTATGTTAGAAATAGAGTTAGCTTTAGAGATGCTAGCTAACGGGCAAGAGGCAAAAAATCTCAGTTCGTGACTTTTCCTATACGCTATTTGATTCTTTTCTATTGCTTTTATTGTTTGGTGCATCATCTACAGTTATAATATTCTGCTGTGTGGTGGATCTCTAGTAAAACCTGCTGATTCCCACCCAGTCGCTCTCTTTACATATTATAGTTACCCTATAGAAACAATACTAAAAGTAGGACGTGACGTTACTGACACTAGACACTGGGCACAAGGCAGTTTAATGCAGGGCATCACTACCCGTTAATTTACGTACATATAGGGTCAATTTAAAGAGCCCCTAGGTGGCAGTACCCAGAGAAAACCCATGTTGCTGGCTGGCACTTAAAAAAACTTATAACTCAACGTCCCCTAAACTCAACATCTTTAAAACTCAACGCCCTTCGTTAAGACATTTGTACCCTTAAACTCAACGTGTTCCATTTCTTTTTTTAAAAATATATACATATTTATTTAATTTAAAATTAACAATGACCAGTCGCTTTGTTCAGCGCTCGGCTTGAGCGGTGCAGTAAGATGTCATCAAAGTGCGCATATGAGACGAATCTGCATTTGTGTGGAATAACCGTCAGATTCACTCTGAAAGCTTCCACATGAATCTGTTTTTAGCTGGATTTTCTCCTGTTTCACTTTTTAAACTTGTGTTATAGCTCAGCGTTTTGAGAAATTATATGAATCAGCTTTTTTTTTGAGAGAGTCTAAAACGCTTATTGTTAGAAAGCAGCACAAGGGCAGCTCAGGTGGCGCAGCGGTAAAAACACACAGTGGAACCAGAGCTGGGAACTTGAATACATCTTATTAAGTCTCAGCTCTGCCGGCTGGGCTGAGCAGCCACATGAACAACAATTGGCCTGTTGTTCAGATAGGGGTGGGATATTAAAAAGCTGGATAGGGACTCTCTCATAACTAATGCAATTACGACCTCTGTTGGCTGATTGATGGCGCCTGCACAGAGACGGGAAAAGAGTGCTCTCAGGGTGTGTCTCTCCATACACAGTGCTGATCCGCATTGCACTCGTCAAAGTGTAGGTGACAAAATGCATACGGCTGCTGCCCACGTGTCGGAGGGGGCATGGGTTAGCTTCGTTCTCCTCAATCAGTGCGGGGATCGGCAATGGTGGAGAGGAAGCATGACACATCGGGCAATTGGACACGCTAAAAAGGGGGAAAAAATGCATCAAAACAAAAAAAATTAAATATTTTGAAAAAGCAGCACAAAAGCTAATGTGCTTCTCATGTGAATGCACCTTTACTGAACAGAATCTGGTATTCCAAGATAAAGCATCTTCACAATTAAGAAGCATAAGGAAACAATTAAGAATAAAAGGTAAAGTGCAGGTTTTATTGTATTTTTATATTAATTTTTACATGTTTTTCAATTGTATTTCAGTATTCGTATATTATATTTGTGTTTTCTTTAGTGTATAAGTGTCAAAAACAACCTCATTATTTTACATAAGCCTAAAATATGTGCAGTTCCACGGGACCATGGAATGCATTAACAGGTTTTCCAAACATCCTTATGGGAAAAAATACCTTAAAAATAAGTCTTGTAAACTTAACGTCTTTTAAACTCAACGCCACTCCCAGAACCAATTGACGCTGAGTTTCAAGGTACCACTGTATGTCTTTCCTTATGGGAAAATGCGAAGGATTTAAAATTTTGCCACAACTCTTACTGTTTAAAGAATGACCAAAATCTTAGTTGCTTATAGATGACGACTGTGCAAGACAATTTGATTTGAAGACTTTGATGTTAAGGGTGATATTGTGTAAAATTTTGTATCTCCAATTCACCTTACTTGCATGTCTTTGGACTGTGGGAGGACACCGGCGCTCCCGGAGGAAATCCACACAGACACGGGGAAAACATGCAAACTCCACACAGAAAGGACCTGGACAGACCTTTCAGGTGGCGCAGCAGTAAAACACGCTAGCACACCAGGACTGACCTTTCGAACTCATGGGTTCGAAACTCTGCTCTGCCATCCAGCTGGGCTGGGTGGCTACATGAACAACGATTGACTTGTTGTTCAGGGTGGGTAAGCCGGAGCTGGGACCTCATAACTGATGCAATTACGATCTCTGCTGGCTGATTGACGGCACCTGCACAGAGACGGGGAAAGAGTGCGTTGATCAGGGTGTGGCTCTCAGTGCACAAAGCTGATCCGCATATGAACTCACCTAATGCGATCGGGTAATTGGATACGACTACATTGGGAGGAAAATTGGGGAAAAAATGCAAAAAAAAAAAAATGCGACAGTGCTGAGCCATGGTGCTGCCCACCCAAGTTATTTATAGTGAAGACAAGTCAGGTTATATTTTCATGTCAATTTGCATTATTTTTGCAGAAAAAATCCAATGGAGATCAGGCCTCTGTTGATTTGCTTTGTGCTGTGCGTGGTCTATGCCAGCAGCAAGCCCACAGAGAAGAAAGACCGTGTGCATCATGATGAGCCATTAAGCAGCAAGGAACACAATGATGGAGAGAACTTTGACTATGACCATGATGCCTTTCTCGGTGAGGAGGTGGCCAAATCTTTCAATGATCTAACTCCAGAGGAGAGCAAGCATAGACTAGGGTAAGGCCTTTAGTATTTTTAACGTCTGGATAACGTCATGTTTTACAGTTTTTGACTGTTTACATTTATGAGAGGACAGTTAGTTACAGGTTACACATGATTTATCAGTTTAAGTTCAATGTCAAACACCATCATGGGCAATGTTTTATCTCCAATTCACCAAACTTACATGTCTTTGGATGCTTCCAAGGGAAACCCATGCAGACATGGGGAGAACATGCACACTCCACACAGAAATTGCTACTTGTTGTGAGTCGACAGTGTTAAAAAAGTACAGTTTTTAACAGTAGTAGGAATACTAACAACTGCTCCAGATTAATATATCATTTTGGTGAATGCTGTTTTATTTGAGCAACGAAGGAGTGGCTCCGTAAAAAGCATTTCAAGGTCCTGGAGTGGCCTAGCCAGTCTCCAGACCTCAACCCCATAGAAAATGTGTGGAGGGAGTTGAAAGTCCATGTTGCCCAGCTACAGCCCCAAAACATCACTGCTCTAGAGGAGATCTGCATGGAGGAATGGGCCAAAATACCAGCTACAGTGTGTGCAAACCTGGTGAAGACTTTTTGACCTCTGTCATTGCCAACAAAGGTTATGTTACAAAGTATTGAGTTGAACTTTTGTTATTGACCACATACTTATTTTCCACCATAATTTACAAATAAATTCTTTAAAAATCCTACAATGTGATTTCCTGGATTTTTTTTCTTCTCATTTTGTCTCTCATAGTTGAAGTGTACCTATGATGAAAATTACAGACCTCTCTCATCTTTCTAAGTAGGAGAACACAATCAGTGGCTGACTAAATACTTTTTGGCCCCACTGTATATTTAAATTAATTCTGCCACTGTAACCTTTATAGCCAGTGCTTGAAACTATAAACGTCTTATCAAAACCTTTGTTGGGTTTGTGCTTCTGTTAACCAAATTAGCCAAATTACCACCATGTTGTTTGCAAAATGAATTCAATATGCTTTGAAGTGTGGAGGTTTTTTTTATGTTTGATTCTGTATTAAAAGCAAAGTCACCAGGTACAGGAGAGATGTTGGATTTGGCATTGTGGTTACCTTTGAGTTGCGACCTTTCAGGTGCTCTATGTAAAACACATTAATAGTGCATGTTTTTTATGCTTTCTTATTTTCTCCCACACAGCAAAATCGTGGATAAGATTGATGATGATGAGGATGGTTTTGTTACTGAGGATGAACTGAAGGCGTGGATTAAAAAGGCACAAAAGAAGTACGTCTATGAAAATGTAGAGCGGCAGTGGAAAGATTTTGACATGAACAATGACGGCATTATTGCCTGGGACGAGTACAAGAACGTCACGTATGGCAGCTACCTCGGTAAGCCAAAGAACATTGTACAGTGTGTCCCAAATGCCTAAATACACAGCTGTTAATACAACTCTTATACTTTTTCTTTATTTGGAAAAAAACACTACCAAATCCTTTCATAATCTAGCACAATAATTTAAAGTAAAAATCAGATTCTTAATTAGCAATCACGCACAGCAGTTGAGGTGGGCGCTGCAGGACTTTAACCTCGCCTCTACAAGTTTCGCTGTTCCTACCTTGTGCCTAATGTTTTTTGGTGGTGTGTAGGGACCCTGGTTGGCTGATAGAGAGGCACCTGTGCAGAGTGCATAGGTGAAAAGGGGTTCCGCTAAGGACTGTGTGTGGGTCGGAGGAGGCGTGAGCAACAATATGCCCACCTCGACTGCAATCAGGGATCCCCCAGCAGCAGAAGACTATGCTAAAATGGGAGAAAATGCAAAATATGACCCAAAATCAAAATGACCCAATAATTGGCATCTGTGAGTTTATGTAAACTGATTGACGCAACACTCTCCTTCAAGCACATTAGCTCCCACACTATCTCATTGTTGGATGTTGCACAGAAACTTAGCTAGGTGGGAATTGACTGTGACTTTATTCAAATCTGTTCATAGACGACCCTGAGCCAGATGAGGGCTACAATTACAAGCAGATGATGGCCCGTGATGAGCGACGCTTCAAGATGGCAGACAAAAATGGAGATGGCATTGCGGATAAAGAGGAGTTTACTTCTTTTCTTCACCCTGAGGAATATGAACACATGAAGGATATTGTGGTGCTGGTAGGTGTAAAATCATTTATTGTCACATGTAGGCGTATTTTTATTTATATATATATACAGTGTATCACAAAAGTGAGTACACCCCTCACATTTCTGCAAATATTTCATTAGATCTTTTCATGGGACAACACTATAGAAATAAAACTTGGATATAACTTAGAGTAGTCAGTGTACAACTTGTATAGCAGTGTAGATTTACTGTCTTCTGAAAATAACTCAACACACAGCCATTAATGTCTAAATAGCTGGCAACATAAGTGAGTACACCCCACAGTGAACATGTCCAAATTGTGCCCAAAGTGTCAATATTTTGTGTGACCACCATTATTATCCAGCACGGCCTTAACCCTCCTGGGCATGGAATTCACCAGAGCTGCACAGGTTGCTACTGGAATCCTCTTCCACTCCTCCATGATGACATCACGGAGCTGGTGGATGTTAGACACCTTGAACTCCTCCACCTTCCACTTGAGGATGCGCCACAGGTGCTCAATTGGGTTTAGTCCATCACCTTTACCTTCAGCTTCCTCAGCAAGGCAGTTGTCATCTTGGAGGTTGTGTTTGGGGTCGTTATCCTGTTGGAAAACTGCCATGAGTTTTCGAAGGGAGGGGATCATGCTCTGTTTCAGAATGTCACAGTACATGTTGGAATTCATGTTTCCCTCAATGAACTGCAGCTCCCCAGTGCCAGCAACACTCATGCAGCCCAAGACCATGATGCTACCACCACCATGCTTGACTGTAGGCAAGATACAGTTGTCTTGGTACTTCTCACCAGGGCGCCGCCACACATGCTGGACACCATCTGAGCCAAACAAGTTTACCTTGGTCTCGTCAGACCACAGGGCATTCCAGTAATCCATGTTCTTGGACTGCTTGTTTTCAGCAAACTGTTTGCGGGCTTTCTTGTGCGTCAGCTTCCTTCTGGGATGACGACCATGCAGACCGAGTTGATGCAGTGTGCGCCGTATGGTCTGAGCACTGACGGGCTGACCTCCCACGTCTTCAACCTCTGCAGCAATGCTGGCAGCACTCATGTGTCTATTTTTTAAAGCCAACCTCTGGATATGACGCCGAACACGTGGACTCAACTTCTTTGGTCGACCCTGGCGAAGCCTGTTCCGAGTGGAACCTGTCCTGGAAAACCGCTGTATGACCTTGGCCACCATGCTGTAGCTCAGTTTCAGGGTGTTAGCAATCTTCTTATAGCCCAGGCCATCTTTGTGGAGAGCAACAATTCTATTTCTCACATCCTCAGAGAGTTCTTTGCCATGAGGTGCCATGTTGAATATCCAGTGGCCAGTATGAGAGAATTGTACCCAAAACACCAAATTTAACAGCCCTGCTCCCCATTTACACCTGGGACCTTGACACATGACACCAGGGAGGGACAACGACACATTTGGGCACAATTTGGACATGTTCACTGTGGGGTGTACTCACTTATGTTGCCAGCTATTTAGACATTAATGGCTGTGTGTTGAGTTATTTTCAGAAGACAGTAAATCTACACTGCTATACAAGCTGTACACTGACTACTCTAAGTTATATCCAAGTTTCATGTCTATAGTGTTGTCCCATGAAAAGATATAATGAAATATTTGCAGAAATGTGAGGGGTGTACTCACTTTTGTGATACACTGTATATATATATATATATATACAGTGCCTTGCAAAAGTATTCAGCCCCCTTGAACTTTTCAACCTTTTGCCACATTTTAGGCTTCAAACATAACGATATGAAATTGTAATTTTTTGTGAAGAATCAACAACAAGTGGGACACAATCGTGAAGTGGAACGAAATTTATTGGATATTTTCAACTTTTTTTAGAAATAAAAAACTGAAAAGTGGGGCGTGCAATATTATTCGGCCCCCTTGCGTTAATACTTTGTAGCGCCACCTTTTGCTGCGATTACAGCTGCAAGTCGCTTGGGGTATGTCTCTATCAGTTTTGCACATCGAGAGACAGAAATTTTTGCCCATTCTTCCTTGCAAAACAGCTCGAGCTCAGTGAGGTTGGATGGAGAGCGTTCGTGAACAGCAGTTTTCAGCTCTTTCCACAGATTCTCGATGGGATTCAGGTCTGGACTTTGACTTGGCCATTCTAACACCTGGATACGTTTATTTGTGAACCATTCCATTGTAGATTTTGCTTTATGTTTTGGATCATTGTCTTGTTGGAAGATAAATCTCCGTCCCAGTCTCAGGTCTTTTGCAGACTGCAACAGGTTTTCTTCCAGAATGGTCCTGTATTTGGCTCCATCCATCTTCCCATCAATTTTAACCATCTTCCCTGTCCCTGCTGAAGAAAAGCAGGCCCAAACCATGATGCTGCCACCACCATGTTTGACAGTGGGGATGGTGTGTTCAGGGTGATGAGCTGTGTTGCTTTTACGCCAAACATAACGTTTTGCATTGTGGCCAAAAAGTTCGATTTTGGTTTCATCTGACCAGAGCACCTTCTTCCACATGTTTGGTGTGTCTCCCAGGTGACTTTTTATAGATATCTTTGAGAAATGGCTTTCTTCTTGCCACTCTTCCATAAAGGCCAGATTTGTGCAGTGTACGACTGATTGTGTCCTATGGACAGAGTCTCCCACCTCAGCTGTAGATCTCTGCAGTTCATTCAGAGTGATCATGGGCCTCTTGGCTGCATCTCTGATCAGTCTTCTCCTTGTTTGAGCTGAAAGTTTAGAGGGACGGCCGGGTCTTGGTAGATTTGCAGTGGTCTGATACTCCTTCCATTTCAATATGATCGCTTGCACAGTGCTCCTTGAGATGTTTAAAGCTTGGGAAATCTTTTTGTATCCAAATCCGGCTTTAAACTTCTCCACAACAGTATCTCGGACCTGCCTGGTGTGTTCCTTGGTCTTCATGATGCTCTCTGCGCTTTAAACAGAACTCTGAGACTGTCACAGAGCAGGTGCATTTATACGGAGACTTGATTACACACAGGTGGATTCTATTTATCACCATCAGTCATTTAGGTCAACATTGGATCATTCAGAGATCCTCACTGAACTTCTGGAGTGAGTTTGCTGCACTGAAAGTAAAGGGGCTGAATAATATTGCACGCCCCACTTTTCAGTTTTTTTATTTCTAAAAAAAGTTTAAAATATCCAATAAATTTCGTTCCACTTCACGATTGTGTCCCACTTGTTGTTGATTCTTCACAAAAAATTACAATTTCATATCGTTATGTTTGAAGCCTGAAATGTGGCAAAAGGTTGAAAAGTTCAAGGGGGCTGAATACTTTTGCAAGGCACTGTATATATATATATATATACAGGGGTTGGACAAAATAACTGAAACACCTGGTTTTAGACCACAATAATTTATTAGTATGGTGTAGGGCCTCCTTTTGCGGCCAATACAGCGTCAATTCGTCTTGGAAATGACATATACAAGTCCTGCACAGTGGTCAGAGGGATTTTAAGCCATTCTTCTTGCAGGATAGTGGCCAGGTCACTACGTGATGCTGGTGGAGGAAAACGTTTCCTGACTCGCTTCTCCAAAACACCCCAAAGTGGCTCAATAATATTTAGATCTGGTGACTGTGCAGGCCATGGGAGATGTTCAACTTCACTTTCATGTTCATCAAACCAATCTTTCACCAGTCTTGCTGTGTGTATTGGTGCATTGTCATCCTGATACACGGCACCGCCATTGGATGCACATGGTCCTCCAGAATGGTTCGGTAGTCCTTGGCAGTGACGCGCCCATCTAGCACAAGTATTGGGCCAAGGGAATGCCATGATATGGCAGCCCAAACCATCACTGATCCACCCCCATGCTTCACTCTGGGCATGCAACAGTCTGGGTGGTACGCTTCTTTGGGGCTTCTCCACACCGTAACTCTCCGGGATGTGAGGAAAACAGTAAAGGTGGACTCATCAGAGAACAATACATGTTTCACATTGTCCACAGCCCAAGATTTGCGCTCCTTGCTCCATTGAAACCGACGTTTGGCATTGGCACGAGTGACCAAAGGTTTGGCTATAGCAGCCCGGCCGTGTATATTGACCCTGTGGAGCTCCCGACGGACAGTTCTGGTGGAAACAGGAGAGTTGAGGTGCACATTTAATTCTGCCGTGATTTGGGCAGCCGTGGTTTTATGTTTTTTGGATACAATCCGGGTTAGCACCCGAACATCCCTTTCAGACAGCTTCCTCTTGCGTCCACAGTTAATCCTGTTGGATGTGGTTTGTCCTTCTTGGTGGTATGCTGACATTACCCTGGATACCGTGGCTCTTGATACATCACAAAGACTTGCTGTCTTGGTCACAGATGCGCCAGCAAGACGTGCACCAACAATTTGTCCTCTTTTGAACTCTGGTATGTCACCCATAATGTTGTGTGCATTGCAATATTTTGAGCAAAACTGTGCTCTTACCCTGCTAATTGAACCTTCACACTCTGCTCTTACTGGTGCAATGTGCAATTAATGAAGATTGGCCACCAGGCTGGTCCAATTTAGCCATGAAACCTCCCACACTAAAATGACAGGTGTTTCAGTTATTTTGTCCAACCCCTGTATATATATATATATATATATATATATATATATATATATATATATATATATATATATATATATATTAATATATAGTGGCACCTTGTAACTCGACATTCCCTAAACTCATAATCTTTGAAACTCAACGCCCTTTGTTGAGAAATTTGTACTCTTAAACTTTTTTTAAATTGGACATTAACAATGAACAGCCGCTTTGTTAAAAAAAAAAAGCTAAACGTGACTTAATGTATTAAAATTATGACATAGAAATAAACCTGTCTAAATTATTACTGTTCATAAGTTCTCTCCACTGATGAAATTCCTAGCTTATTTTAGTACAATAAGTCATGTTAAGCTTTGTGCAGTTAGTTAATAACAGTTAATTTTTAACTGTTTTCAATTTCAGCATATTTTAATATTATACTTATGTTATTTTCAGTGTATAAGTCTCAAAAACAACCCTATTATTTTACATTAGCCTAAGTTTCACAGAACCATGGAACACATTAACCCAGCGTTTCCCAAAGTGTGGGGCACACCCCCCCTGGGGGGGGGGGGGGCGCAGAGGCATGACGGGGGGCACGCCTGACTGAAATTAAGCGCGGAACCAATGTTTTAACGTCGGGATCTTTTTTACGCTGGACAATAAACAAATTGTATTCAGTAACCGTAGCAGTATTCATTCTGACAGAGAGTCTAGATCAGGGGTGCCCAATACATCGATCGCTCAGTACACGCTGGTAGATTGCGCTTCATTTAAACAGGTCAGCGTGACTGACATGAAATGTGGCCACTGTTTGTTTAATTTTTGGTTTGTTACCATAACTACGCCTCAGCCCGCCTAAAGCACTGCTAATCTAGAACGTTTTCTAACAGGAGAAATTTTAACCCTACAATCTGACATTTATTAAAGCAATAAGCCACGAGAGGCCGTGCGTTCCTGTGATTTTAGCACGCCTAAAACTTCTTTCCCCGTGCTAAAATCATAGCAGTAACGAGTGGCTTATTGCTTTTATAAAACGGCGGTCAACATAAAATACAATAAATACAACATTGTTTAATTCATAAATGTATTTATTGTGTATAAACTTACAATAAAGCATTCTTCCGCGACGCCAGGTAGTTCCATTAACAGTGTTGCTAGGCAACATGAGGGCGAAAATAACATTAACTTTTTCTTTTCAGTGGCGTATTAATATGGAATGATGTGAGGTGGTCATAGGTGTGCGTTTATCGGGGATTTTACAACGGCTTCGAACGCGGCTCAGCCAATCAGATTTTAGGACCGGAACTATCCGTTTTATAAATGAAGTTAGGGGTCTCTGCTGGACAATTTGAAACTTCCACATATTTGACTGCCACATATTTGACAGCTTTTTCGGATCAACCTACTTGTGTGAATCAGCCTTTTCCCACATGAAAATAATGAAGTCTAAATATGGGCCCACCCTTACTGATGAACACCTGAAAAACTGCTTGAGAATCAGCAGCTACTGTCCAGACTACATAAACCTGACTGATACCATTTAGAGCAAATAATCAGAATAAGGTCAGTGTGAATTTTCAGTCACTTGCTCTGTAAAGCTGAACATCAATCCAGGAACTGAAGCGCATTTAAAAAGCTTCAAAGCTTTTTTTGAAAAATGTTGAGGCCGACCTTAAAAAGTAGATCATGATGACCTGTAGACTAAAACAATAGATCTCAAGCCATGAAAGTGTGGACACTCCTGGTCTAGATTTACAGAATGGAGAGGTATTTGACAGGAATGAAAAGAAAAACAGTCACTAATACAGTGATAAGACTTGAACTCTCACAAATGACTTTTTTGGCACAGATTCAAGTTTATCTTTTTTTGCAGTGTTTGCAAATTTTTTGTTTCTTTTTTTTTTTTTAAATAGTAGACTGATTGAAGGAGCAGTTCAGTGATATGTCAAAAAGTGGTTTGATAAAGTCAAGTACAACAGAAATGACTGAAATAAAGGTGAAATGAACATTCATGATCTTTGATGTTATTTCAACAAAGTTAAAATTGGCCTATTTTTGTCAGCATTTTGTTGGGACGGGTGGGGGGGGCACGACAGATTTTCATCTTCCAAAGGGGGGCATGACAGAAAAAGTTTGAGAACCACTGCATTAACCGGTCTCCCAAACATCCATGGGCAAAAATACCTTGAACTCAACGCCTTTTAAACTCAACGCCACTCCCAGAACCAACTGATGTTGAGTTTCAAGGTACCACTGTAATTTAATGTGACTTGAAAATCTGGACTAATTTTGACTGTTTTCAGCATGTGATATGACTGATTTTTCTATACATGTCCCTTTAACTGATGCCTTTCTTATCTGTTTTTTTAGGAAACCATGGAGGACATTGATAAGAATGGGGATGGTTTTATTGACCTGGAGGAGTATATTGGTGAGTACCAATGGCCTGGTAAATTCAGTCACGGGAAATTGAACAAGTTCATTACATTTGTATTTATTTAAACTTGTTTTTAAGCCAATAATGATGCAAGGTAGTTCAACAAAGCTACAGTCCTACTACCTGTCTAGCTAATGTTATAAAAAAAAAAAAGGTCAGAAAAAAGTCATTTCAAAATGCTTAACTAAAATGAATTGTACTATTATAATATGTATTATGTATTGTTATTTAATGTATTTTAATCATTTATAGTACACACAAATTTGCACTGAAATGTTCTAGGATTAAAACACATCTGGATTCCATTGGTGTTAACTTTTACACAACAAAGCTATATGGAACAAACAGTAACAAACGCGATGCTTGTGAATTATTTTTAAAATGTTTTCCTTTTCAATTAAAAACACGTATTGGTTAAACCCTACCTAGTAGTTAGTAGTTTCTAGTAATTACCTTATTATAGTGAATAAAATGATTTATGTTTTTATAAAGCTGACCTGACCTAACTTCCAAAATAATTTAGTTCTTTACCATTTTATTTCTTTTACATACTGACTTAGAGTTTAGGGGCTTTTATTGGTTACATTCAAACAAAAAGGTACAATGTTACTGGCTCATAACCCTGGATGTGGTACAACATACACCGATGAGGCATAACATTATGACCACCTTTCTAATATTGTGTTGGTCCCCCTTTTGCTGCCAAAACAGCCCTGCAACTGCGACGTACTGTGTATTCTGACACTTTTCTATCAAAACCAGCATTAACTTCTTCAGCAATTTGAGCTACAGTAGCTCGTCTGTTGGAACGGACCATACGGGCCAGCCTTCACTGCCCACATGCATCACTGAACCTTGGCCACCAATGACCCCTGGACCACTTTTGATAGATACTGACCACTGCAGACCAGGAACACCCCACAAGAGCTGCAGTTTTGGAGATGCTCTGACCCAGTCGTCTAGCCCAGTGTTTCTCAACCTTTTTTCAGTCATGGCACCCTTTAAAAGTATGCAAAATCTCAAGTCACCCCAGTCTAAAATGTATTTAAAAACTTACACTCTGCATCCCTCGGACTGCTAACACACGGACACACACCATAAGGTATCATTTAGGGAGGGAGGGGTAAACATGACTTCCTTTTAATGGGAAACCTGAGCCTGGGACGATGCACACAATCGCCCTATTCTGGCAGGGATGGATGAGAATCAGACACGGAGCTCCTGGTCCAGAGCCCTAAGTCGCCCCCTGTACTTGTTCTTGATGCAAGTTACGCTCGAAAAGCTCAGTTCACGCCATGAACGAATCAGATTTACCATAATTAAACGCCATGAACGAATCAGATTTACCATAATTAAACAAGTTTATAGTTTATTTCTCAATTATTTGTCATTATACTAAGAGCACTGCTTCTTTTCTGCATGTTCTCTCTGTAGCTCGGTTACGGCTCTCTCAACTCAAACTCAAAAGAAGCTTTATTTGCATGACAAATAAAAACATTCGTATTGCCAAAGCAAGTTAGAGAGAAATAATAAAAATAACAGTAAGAAAGAACAAATATATACAAAACAGCACTTTGGATGTAAATGTTCTTTATAAATAAATTACTTACTTACTAAAACAGTTACAGGTGCAAAAAAATATTATGTTAATAAAAACAGTGCAAAATAATAACAAAATTATAATATTTACAGTAATGAGGTAGTAATAACGATCAGTCTCTCTCTCTTTCTCTGTGTGTGTGTGTGCACATTAACTGATCGTTATTACTACCTCATTAATGTAAATATTATAATTTTTATTGTTAATATTTTGCACTGTTTTTATTATTATTTTATTCTATTTTATATTTTTGCACATGTACAGTGTATCACAAAAGTGAGTACACCCCTCACATTTCTGCAAATATTTCATTATATCTTTTCATGGGACAACACTATAGACATGAAACTTGGATATAACTTAGAGTAGTCAGTGTACAGCTTGTATAGCAGTGTAGATTTACTGTCTTCTGAAAATAACTCAACACACAGCCATTAATGTCTAAATAGCTGGCAACATAAGTGAGTACACCCCACAGTGAACATCTCCAAATTGTGCCCAAATGTGTCGTTGTCCCTCCCTGGTGTCATGTGTCAAGGTCCCAGGTGTAAATGGGGAGCAGGGCTGTTAAATTTGGTGTTTTGGGTACAATTCTCTCATAGTGGCCACTGGATATTCAACATGGCACCTCATGGCAAAGAACTCTCTGAGGATGTGAGAAATAGAATTGTTGCTCTCCACAAAGATGGCCTGGGCTATAAGAAGATTGCTAACACCCTGAAACTGAGCTACAGCATGGTGGCCAAGGTCATACAGCGGTTTTCCAGGACAGGTTCCACTCGGAACAGGCCTCGCCAGGGTCGACCAAAGAAGTCGAGTCCACGTGTTCGGTGTCATATCCAGAGGTTGGCTTTAAAAAATAGACACATGAGTGCTGCCAGCATTGCTGCAGAGGTTGAAGACGTGGGAGGTCAGCCTGTCAGTGCTCAGACCATACGCCGCACACTGCATCAACTCGGTCTGCATGGTCGTCATCCCAGAAGGAAGCTGACGCACAAGAAAGCCCGCAAACAGTTTGCTGAAGACAAGCAGTCCAAAAACATGGATTACTGGAATGCCCTGTGGTCTGACGAGACCAAGATAAACTTGTTTGGCTCAGATGGTGTCCAGCATGTGTGGCGGCGCCCTGGTGAGAAGTACCAAGACAAATGTATCTTGCCTACAGTCAAGCATGGTGGTGGTAGCATCATGGTCTTGGGCTGCATGAGTGTTGCTGGCACTGGGGAGCTGCAGCTCATTGAGGGAAACATGAATTCCAACATGTACTGTGACATTCTGAAACAGAGCATGATCCCCTCCCTTCGAAAACTGGGCCTCATGGCAGTTTTCCAACAGGATAACGACCCCAAACACAACCTCCAAGATGACAACTGCCTTGCTGAGGAAGCTGAAGGTAAAGGTGATGGACTAAACCCAATTGAGCACCTGTGGCGCATCCTCAAGTGGAAGGTGGAGGAGTTCAAGGTGTCTAACATCCACCAGCTCCGTGATGTCATCATGGAGGAGTGGAAGAGGATTCCAGTAGCAACCTGTGCAGCTCTGGTGAATTCCATGCCCAGGAGGGTTAAGGCAGTGCTGGATAATAATGGTGGTCACACAAAATATTGACACTTTGGGCACAATTTGGACATGTTCACTGTGGGGTGTACTCACTTATGTTGCCAGCTATTTAGACATTAATGGCTGTGTGTGGAGTTATTTTCAGAAGACAGTAAATCTACACTGCTATACAAGCTGTACACTGACTACTCTAAGTTATATCCAAGTTTCATGTCTATAGTGTTGTCCCATGAAAAGATATAATGAAATCTTTGCAGAAATGTGAGGGGTGTACTCACTTTTGTGATACACTGTAACTGTTTTGTATATATTTGTTCTTTCTTACTGTTATTTTTATTATTTCTCTGTAACTTGCTTTGGCAATACGAATGTCCTTATTTGTCATGCCATGCTTCTTTTGAGTGTGTGTGTGTGTGTGTGTGTGTGTGTGTGTGTGTGTGTGTGTGTGTGTGTGTCTCGCTCGCTCTCCGCTTTCCGTTTTCGGATTTGAATTTCGACAATAAACAGCTTTTATTATGACTGATTAATTCCCTTCACTGATGGAAGCAGAATGGGTGGATTACAGTCGATAAGAATTGCGCAGAAATAAAAAGATATACATATATAGCGGATTCCAGAGGAGTGACTCGGTTCCTTTTGTTCATTTTAAAGCTAGCTCAACTAGCTCAACTCCTTGCAGCTTCACCTTTCTCCTGCCCCACTTTCTTCCTACTTTATTACTCTTGCTATTTTTCATACCCCTTCTCTTCAGTGCATACCTCCATCTTTCCAGGCTCTCCTCAAATCACAATGTAATTCCTGAACATCATAGTCCATGGAGACTCCTGCCTAAGCTTGTTCCTCAGCCTGTCTATGACCATTGCAAACAAGAAAGAACTCAAAGCTGATCCTAGATGCAGTCCCACCTATATGTTAAATCTGTTTGTCATTCCTAGTCACTGCTGTCACATATCTTGCACCACCCTTACACACTTCTTTGCCATTCCTGATTTCCTCATACAATACCACAGCTCCTTTCTTTGCACCCTATCATAAGCGTTCTTTAGATCCACAGACATAATTCCACCCCTTTTGGCCAATATGCTCACAAATTCTCTTCTGTAGTTACTGCAGCTCTGTACATCACCCTTGTTCCTTAATTCACCCTTGTTCCTTAATTTATTTAGTTAAACTCCACTGTCATCTCTCCTAAATATTTCCATGCCTCCACTGGTATGTCATCTGGGCCAACTGCCTTTCTACTCCTCATTCTCTTTATAGCTACCCTCACTTCCACCTTGCTAATCTGAGGCACTCCCTGGTTTACTGTCTCTACATCATCCAGCTTTCTCTTTTTCTTGATTCATCAGCTGCTTAAAATGCTCTTTGTACCTTCTCAATGTGCTTTCCTCATTAGTCAGTACATACACATGCACCCTTCACTACAGTACTATAACTTGTGGATTTCCTTTTCTAGCTTTGTTCCTGAGTTTGACCAGTCAGTCCAAGTCCTTTTTTTACCTTTCTTGGTATACAACCTCTCATATGGTTAGCCTTTTTCTTAACCTTTCTTCTAGTTCTTTTTTACCAACCTCTTTTTTTCTTCCTTTCTTTCTCCAGAGGGTCACCTAAGTACCTTCCTAGCTGATTCCCTTACCACTTTTGAACAGCTGTCTAGCACCCATTCACCACAACCCAGTGCCTTTCTCACCTTTCCCTGAATCTCACGCAACAGTCTTCTTCCTTTATCCTCCACTATCTGATCCTTGGTTTCACCCTCACTCTCTTCCTCTTTCACCTTCAAAGACCTTCATTCTACAGAATTCATCTGGTGCTGTTTAACCTTCCTCTTCCACCACCTTACAGGTTTTAAAATCTTTCAGGTTACTTCTCCTGTACAGTATGTTGTTCGGCTGTGTGCACCTTCTGTCCACTCTAATGTCACCCTGTGTTATTCCTTCCTAAAATATGCATTCTACAGTTATTTCCATTCTTCTCTACCGGTTTCCAGCTTCACACTCATCACTTCGTCAGACAGACACTCTCCTCAACTTTACTACACTGTTGATATACTCTTCCTTAAAGATTACCCCACCCCATTTCTCCTACATTGTACACCATGGTCGAAGTGTTTAAAACCACCACTGATGCTCTAAGCCCTATTCCCTTTTCACTTGGTTTCTTGTACACAGTATGTCTACCTCTCTTCTCCTACCAGTCATGGTGCCCTTGTTCAAATTTTCAGCTCTTGCCTACACCTTCCTACCCTTTCGCCTCCCTTGTTCCCTTAGAACATTCCTTTCCTCTCTCCTTCTCCTCACTGGCCCAATAGTAGCTTAGTTTTTACTGGTACCCTGCTGGTCAACAGTAAGAGTGGCAGTCGTTATTAATTCAAGCATTGACTGATTCAGTATGTAACTCTGACTTTTGATCTGTGTATTTCATTTGCCACAATTTTTATGCCAGATGCCTTTCTTGGCGAAAGCAAATTCATCTGTGCTTGGGGACAGCACTAAGACTGCACAGATATGTGTATTTTTGATAGGTGTGCTTTCCCAATGGTTAGGTTAATAAAATTGTGATTAATGTAATTAATAATAACTGCTGTGAAGTAAGTAAATGCATTTGTGCTCATTGACCAATTCTCTTACCTTGTCTCTTAATACCAGGTGACATGTACAACCACGAAGATGAGATGGATGAACCAGAATGGGTAGCTACAGAGCGTGAGCAGTTCTCCGAGTTCAGGGATAAGAACAAGGATGGCAGGATGGACAAGGAGGAAACAATGGACTGGATTTTACCAGCTGATTATGACCATGCAGAGGCAGAAGCCAAGCACCTGGTTTATGAGTCAGACTCCAACAAGGTGGGTTTTTAATGTAATAAGCAAAAATTCTGGCCTTTTCTAGTCTGTAAAACAAAAGACTTAGTGAACAAGCGAGATCAATCATAAGACCTGCATTTTAAAAACAATAGTCATACAGTATAGGTTTGGTGATTACACTCTGTTCATCACACACTGATGTAAATGTATTGCAAAGTAGGGATGTCCCGATCACATTTTTTTGTTCCCGATACCGATCCCGATTATTAATTTTGATCCCGATCCGATACCGAGTCTCAAACCGATACTTGTATTTTCTAGATATTGTCTAGATAAGAACTGGATAATACTGTTCACACAGTGCACACTTCAAGTACATTACAATTATTCAAATTAATCCAGTGTATATGTTTAACAACTAAATAGCTCTGCAGTGCTGAAGGGAAAAATGCTGCATCCAAACTATTGCTTAATGTTTTTGTATTTTTACAAAATCAATCAAAATGAGTGAGATAATTAGTTTTACTTTAAACTTTACATTCAAAGAAAAAAAATCTATTTAATGCAGTGATACACTAAAAATGAACAGAAATCTGTGTAGCAGCTTAACTTGAATATAAGAAAAAAAGTTACTTAAAAGCATTACAGTAAAACCTGAATACCAAAATAAAATGGAAAGGCTCTTTTGTTATGAAGGAAAGCCAGTTCTTAAAGTGCTTGTATTGTGACAGTGGTTTGATGGACGTTTGTACACGAAGGGGGTGTGTTTTGACCCTTTAGGCCTTCCATAGAACATGAAATAGCGTGCTTGACTCAACTGTCGGCTATTCGGTACCGTAACAGAAGAAGTTAATAAAGTGTTCTGCTCCCGACAATATGTGAATATACTGTGCATTTATTTCTTTATTAAACGAGTGCATCACTACGTTGTTTTGTAAACCGGTGTGATCCTTAACTCACACACACTCTCACACATGAACGCAGCTCTGCTCCCACCGCCTCGTGAAACGCTCACACTGCAGACGTTACACTTCACTGTTGGACTTGTTTTACTTTTCAATTTAAAGTATTTCCACACAGCGGACGTGCTGACGTAACACAAAAGATCGGGATTAAGATCGGGTTTAGTAAAGCCGATTCCGATCAATAAAAAAATGCCTTGATCGGCCCCGATCCCGATCTTTGAGATCGGATCGGGACATCCCTATTGCAAAGTGAAATATAGAACTTCTGCTTTTGATATACACCAACCAGGCATAACATTATGACCACTGGCAGTGAAGTGACGTGAATACCACAGATTATCTCTTCGTCATGGCACCTGTTAGTGGGTGGGCTATATTAGGCAGCAAGTGAACATTTTATCCTCAAAGTTGATGTGTTAGAAGCAGGAAAAATGGGCAAACTTAAGGACTTGAGCGAGTTTGACAAGGGCCAAATTGTGATGCTAGACGACTGGGTCAGAGCATCTCCAAAACTGCAGCTCTTGTGGGGTGTTCCCGGTCTGCAGTGGTCAGTATCTATCAAAAGTGGTCCAAGGAAGGAACAGTGGTAAACCTGCGACAGGGTCATGGGCGGCCAAGGCTCATTAATGCACGTGGTTCTGATATAAAGGTGTTAGAATACACAGTGCATCACAGTTTGTTGTGTATGGGGCTGCATAGCCACAGACCAGTCAGGGTGCCCATGCTGAACCCTGTCCACCGCCGAAGAAGGCAAGCCGGCGGAGGCAGTGTGATGCTTTGGGCAATGTTCTGCTGGGAAACCTTGGGTCCTGCCATCCATGTGGATGTTACTTTGACACGTACCACCTACAGTGGTGTTCAAAAAAATAGCAGTCCAACACCATTAACCTGATAAATCACTGTTTTTAGTAGAAATGCTATTTCTACATAGCAAAAAATTTACTTGAAAGTGTAGTAGAGTATTGAAAACAAAACAAACCCAACAATTAGGACATGCATGCCGTTCATTCTGAGTAATCGAAGCATTGATTGAAAGGGGGTTGTTCAAAATAATAGCAGTGAGGAGTTCAATTGGTGAAGTCATTCATTCTGCAGAAGAATGGGGGTCAATTTTGGCCCTTATTTAAGGTAGGAGGGTGGCAAATGTTGCACAGGTTGGTCATAGCGCATTTCCTTCTGAAATACTGGGTAAAATGGGTTGTTCCAGACATTGTTCTGATGAACAGCGTACTTTGATTAAAAAGTTGATTTTAGAGGGAAAAAACATACAGAGAAGTGCAGCAATGATAGGCTGCTCAGGTAAAATGATCTCAAATGCCTTAAAGTGACAACCAAAACCTGAAAGACGCAGAAGGAAGCGTGGAACTACTGTTCGAATGGATCAAAGAATAGCCAGAATGGCAAAGGTTCAGCCAGTGATCACCTCCAGAAAGATCAAGGAGCATCTGAAGTTCCCAGTGAGTACAGAAGATGATTAAGTGAAGCCAATTTACCAGCAAGAACTCCTTGCAAAGTCCCGTTGTTAAGAAAAAGACACGTCCTGAATGGGTTCAAATTTCCCAAAGAACACATTGACTGGTCCAAAGAGAAATGGCTCAACATTTTGTGGACTGGTGAAAGCAAAATTGTTCTTTTTGGGTCAAGTGGCCATAGACAGTATGTCAGATGACCCTCGAGCACTGAATTCAAGCCAAAGTACACTGTGAAGACAGTAAAGCATGGTGGTACAAAACTATGATATGAGGATGTTTTTCATACCATGGTGTTACGTCTATTTATCACATACGAGGGATCATGGATCAGTTTAAATATATCAGAATACTTGAGGAGATCATGTTGCCCTATGTCGAAGAAGAAATGCCCTTAAAATAGGTGTTTTAACATGACAATGACCCAAAACATCTTGGTTGCAGACAAACAAGATTGAGGTAATAGAGTGGCCAGCCCAATCCCCTGACCTCAATCCCATAGAGAACTTGTGTTCTGATATCTGAAACACATTTTTTTTTAGGCAAAACCCAAAATTGCAGAAGAACTGTGGAATGTAGTGTAATCATCCTGGACTGGAATACCTGTTCAGAGGTGCCAGAAGTTGGTCGACTCCATGCAACACAGATCTCGGAAACAATTGTTATGCCACTAAATATTAGTTCAGTAATTTAAAGTGAAACCTCAAACATTTTTAGTTTATAGATACATTTTTTGAGTTTTTAAAGAAAAATGCTGGCACTGCTATTTTTTTGAACAGCCTAATATTCATTTTTCTTAACTTTCTGTAAAGGATTAACACAAACTGGCTAAATGTTGTTAATGTTTTGATTTAGAATTAAAAGTGTAGTATTTTCAGTGCATTTGCATTTATGGAAATAAAAGTTATTATAATGATTTTGTGCTTTATTCACTTTTTTAGAATCACTGCTATTTTTTTGAACACTACTGTACCTAAGCATTGTTGCAGACCATGTACACCCTTTCATGGAAACAGTATTCCCTGATGGCTGTGGCCTCTTTCAGCAGGATAATGCGCCCTGCCACAAAGCAAAAATGGTTCAGGAATGTTTTGAGGAGCACAACAATGAGTTTGAGGTGTTGACTTGGCTCCCAAATTCCCCAGATCTCAATCTAATCGAGCATCTGTTACCCCTTTTCCACCGACGCGGCACGGAGCCCGTTCCGGTTCCCGAACTTGACTTTGAACCGGTTCCGCATGTTTCCACCAGAAAAAAGAGGTTCCAGACAGTGAACTAGCGGGCCAATCTGGCACCACAGAATACTTGGTTTTTCAGCCCGAACCGTGACGTAACCTGTGGGCGTGTCATGTTGTACAGCATAGCGACAGCAACAATGCCGTCAGCTGTTGTCTCGTATGGAGCTTAATGCTGCATTTATCTTTTAAAGTTCACCTGATTACATTTTGAGCCAGTTTGCCACTGATATTTTCAAAGCTCCTTTAAAAAGGTGAATTGTGTGATATTACGTGATAAAAGTGACCCGGACAGAACGAACACCGCTTAACGTGAAAAATAAAGCGTGAAGCTTTTTCAATTCCCCCGAGTTGCATAAACACACGTGAAGTAAATCCAGTTAAACACAGATACATGTTGTATTTTAGAGTAGATTTGATGTTTATTTCACACAGATGGATGTTCGTGTTGTGGAACTTTTGTGATGTTTCACCGCTCGCGCTGAGCTAATTGGCTATTTGCGCAGAGAGTCGCGGTGAAACCGAAGCGCAAAACTCTTCTCACGTTAATGAACTAAAGAAAACAACAACTAAAACAAACATGTCACGTCTTCTTATCACCGATTGTTAGATTGATGCTTTTTACATAAAAACAAACATCTGTAACAGCAGCACAAATGCTCGCACATAATCCACACACTCCGCCATGTTATTACTTCTCTTAACTCTTAGTAAGTAACGCCCACCGATGATGATGCTGTATGGTTCTCAAAAACTGGTGGAAACGCGTGTCGGTTCTCTACAAAACACCAAGGTTCAGAGAAACCCGAACAGAACCGGTTCAAGAACCATGTTTTTTTTGGTGGAAAAGGTGTAAGACTGATCCATGGAGGCCCCACTTTGCAACTTACAGGAGTTAAAGGATCTGCTGCTAACATTTTGGTGCCAGATACCACAGCACACCTTCAGGGTTCTAAAGGAGTCCATGCCTCGACGGGTCAGGGCTGTTTTGGCAGCTAAAGGGGGACCAACACAATATAACTCAATGTTATGCCTGATCGGTGTATTATGAGAACTATTTATTGTTGTGGACCTTAGGTTGTAATTATTAAATACACAGGAAATATTATCTGCAAAAATTAGATGTTTAATTATATTAATATACATAGTTAATATAACTCATTAGTCTGCATTGACTTGTTTCTGGTTTCTTTCAGGATGGCAGACTGACCAAAGAAGAAATACTCAACAAGTATGACCTTTTTGTGGGAAGTCAAGCAACTGACTTTGGAGAAGCATTAGTACGACATGATGAGTTTTAACTTTTGTTTGTAGTTGACTAGCTAAAAAATTTTTATCTTTATTTGTCACTTTAAAAATAACAGGGTGGTGACTGATTTATTTCATATGACACTAAAGCAGCATTAAAAGAAAGTAAACTCTTGTGTGCACAGTCTCTTGTGCACAGTGTTTTTACTTCTCTCTTGGTTTTATGACCTAAGATCAGTGTTTCAAGATGAAAATAATTTACATTAGTATTGTGTATGATTTTGGAGGCATTACCATAAATGGAAAAGTTTAGGATTGTTACCCTAAGTGTCACACTGCTATGTTAAGACTGAACAAATGGAGCCTGCACTAGTTTTTGTGCTTGTTTTCTTGCACCAATTTTTTAGACAGTCCAGTGTTAATGATACATTCTCACTGTGCCTTTTATTTTATATTTTTATTTTTAAATGATCATGTAGTCATTGACTTGTCTAGTTTCTCATGGTCATACTATAACTGAAAAAAACAGTGAGAATTGTCTGTGTATTAGAAGCAGGTTTAGTTTATTCCAAAGATAAACAGGAATGCGTTTTGCTGAAAATGTGCTGCCGTCAGTCCTTGATCATGCTTAACACACCATGATTGAACTCACTGCATGATTTCAGTTGGATTTTAATATGCTGTACATTACTGGGGTCCAGTTTGGAACAATGTTTTCTATATGTATATGCACACAAAACACAATGTATGATTTTCTAAATATTTGAAATGACAGCAGTTTCTCATTAAAATATTATTAAATACACTAAATAGTTGTTTGATTTACTTATCCTCTTCTTAAATTGTGTGTTATTGTCATGTACAGTGTATCACAAAAGTGAGTACACCCCTCACATTTCTGCAAATATTTTATTATATCTTTTCATGGGACAACACTATAGAAATAAAACTTGGATATAACTTAGAGTAGTCAGTGTACAACTTGTATAGCAGTGTAGATTTACTGTCTTCTGAAAATAACTCAACACACAGCCATTAATGTCTAAATAGCTGCAACATAAGTGAGTACACCCCACAGTGAACATGTCCAAATTGTGCCCAAAGTGTCAATATTTTGTGTGACCACCATTATTATCCAGCACTGCCTTAACCCTCCTGGGCATGGAATTCACCAGAGCTGCACAGGTTGCTACTGGAATCCTCTTCCACTCCTCCATGATGACATCACGGAGCTGGTGGATGTTAGACACCTTGAACTCCTCCACCTTCCACTTGAGGATGCGCCACAGGTGCTCAATTGGGTTTAGTCCATCACCTTTACCTTCAGCTTCCTCAGCAAGGCAGTTGTCATCTTGGAGGTTGTGTTTGGGGTCGTTATCCTGTTGGAAAACTGCCATGAGGCCCAGTTTTCGAAGGGAGGGGATCATGCTCTGTTTCAGAATGTCACAGTACATGTTGGAATTCATGTTTCCCTCAATGAACTGCAGCTCCCCAGTGCCAGCAACACTCATGCAGCCCAGACCATGATGCTACCACCACCATGCTTGACTGTAGGCAAGATACAGTTGTCTTGGTACTTCTCACCAGGGCGCCGCCACACATGCTGGACACCATCTGAGCCAAACAAGTTTGTCTTGGTCTCGTCAGACCACAGGGCATCCCAGTAATCCATGTTCTTGGACTGCTTGTCTTCAGCAAACTGTTTGCGGGCTTTCTTGTGCGTCAGCTTCCTTCTGGGATGACGACATGCAGACCGAGTTGATGCAGTGTGCGGCGTATGGTCTGAGCACTGACAGGCTGACCTCCCACGTCTTCAACCTCTGCAGCAATGCTGGCAGCACTCATGTGTCTATTTTTTAAAGCCAACCTCTGGATATGACGCTGAACACGTGGACTCAACTTCTTTGGTCGACCCTGGCGAAGCCTGTCTATTGGAACCTGTCCTGGAACCTGTCCTGGAAAACCGCTGTATGACCTTGGCCACCATGCTGTAGCTCAGTTTCAGGGTGTTAGTAATCTTCTTATAGCCCAGGCCATCTTTGTGGAGAGCAACAATTCTATTTCTCACATCCTCAGAGAGTTCTTTGCCATGAGGTGCCATGTTGAATATCCAGTGGCCAGTATGAGAGAATTGTACCCAAAACACCAAATTTAACAGCCCTGCTCCCCATTTACACCTGGGACCTTGACACATGACACCAGGGAGGGACAATGACACATTTGGGCACAATTTGGACATGTTCACTGTGGGGTGTACTCACTTATGTTGCCAGCTATTTAGACATTAATGGCTGTGTGTTGAGTTATTTTCAGAAGACAGTAAATCTACACTGCTATACAAGCTGTACACTGACTACTCTAAGTTATATCCAAGTTTCATGTCTATAGTGTTGTCACATGAAAAGATATAATGAAATATTTGCAGAAATGTGAGGGGTGTACTCACTTTTGTGATACACTGTATATACAGATACTTATTTAAACTTTGCTATAAACAAAATAAAGGTAAACAAAATGTCATTTGTTACTGTATATACATTATTTTTTTCATTGCAACTAACCTTAGTATTTAACTTATGATTTTAATACAAGTTACTAGTCTTTCGGGCAAGCATTGGAGAGGAATGAAAAAATCTGGATAATCAATTCTGTGGAGTTACGAATTTTAGTTGTGAAAGTAGGTAGTTGTACCTTGTAACTCAATGTTCTCTAAACTAAAAATCTTTGAAACTCAACACCCTTCATCGAGAAATGTGTACAGTTTCTTTTTTTAAATGTATTTCATTTCAAATTAACAATGAACAACTGTTTTGTTCAGCGCTTGGCTTGAGTGGTGTGGTGAAACGTCATCAAAGTGTGAATATGAGATGAATCTGCATTTGTGTGGAATAACCGTCAAAATCACTCTGAAAGCTCCACGTGTATCTGTGTTCAGCTGGATTTTTCTTCTGTTTCACTTTTAAACTTGTGTTATAGCTCAGGGTTCTGAAACATTGTAAGAATCATTGTAAGGCAGTTGTAGCCTAGCGGTTAAGGCGCTGGACTAGTAATCCAAAGGTCACCGGTTCAAGTCCTTCCATTGCCAGGTTGCTGCTGTTGGGCCCTTCAGCAAGGCCCTTAACCCTCAATTGCTCAGACTGTATACTGTCACAGTACTGTAAGTTGCTTTGGATAAAACCGTATGATGTAAATGAATCAGCTTTTTTTCGAAAGAGTCTAAAATGCTTATTGTTTAAAAAAAAGCTTAAAATACATTTTAGACTTAATGTATTAAAAGAACAACATAGGAACACTAAACCTCTCTTAATTATTACTGCTCATAAGTTCTCTCCACTAATGAAATTCCTCAGTTGTTTTAGTACAATAAGTCACATTAAGCTTTGTGCATCGGCAAGCTCTCAGTGTTAGAAGGGCGCATTCGGGCGTTAGAACAGACTACTACTAGTGAGGGCTTAGATTCAGCTGTAGCAGTCCCGAATGCCAGCAGTTCAGGTACAGAACCCCAGACTCCGGCATTAGAGCCCTCACAGCGGGGCGACTGGGTGACGTCTCGGCGACATAGTCGTAGGGAAAAGCACCGACCATCTCAGTTGCACGTGTCCAACAGGTTTTCCCCACTCAGTGAGCCACCCGCTGAGAAGCCTGTTAATGTAAGTGCTCTGGTTATAGGAGATTCTCAGCTCCGACACGTGCGTATTGCAACCCCCATAGAGACACCAGCAACCATAGTCACTTGTATTCCGGGGGCCAGGGCGCCTGACATCAGAGCAAACCTGAAAGTGCTGGCTAATGCTAATCGTAGATTTTCGAAGATTGTTATCCACGTCGGCACTAATGATGTTCGTTTACGGCAGTCTGAGGTTACTAAGAGTAATGTTAAAGAGGTGTGTGAGTTAGCTAGGTCGATGTCTGAGGCAGTAGTGTGCTCTGGCCCCTTACCGATTCGACCCAGTGGCGAAACCTACAGCAGGTTGTTGTCGCTGAACCGCTGGATGTCTAAATGGTGCTCAGAAAACTGCATTGATTTTGTAGATAACTGGTCCACCTTTGAGGGAAGGCCTGGTCTTTTGAAGCGGGATGGTGTCCACCCCACGTGGGAGGGTGCTGCTCGCATTTCTTGCAGCATAGGTGACAGGCTTTACCACCGCGTTAGTGTAGCGGCAGATAGTGTTAAATGACTATCCAGAGCCAAGACCAGGCAGCAGACTAACAGGCCTAACCGACTGTCTGCGAGTCGCCATCGGACGTCACCCGGAATCCTTAGGTCACAAACCATTGAGACTGTGTCTGTTTACCGTGGCAGGTGTAAGCCAAAACAAAATCAAAAAGTATGTCATAATAACTTAATTAAAATTAATCTAAATGAGCATCATGAAAACCCTAGTAAAGTTAAACTAAAGTTAGGACTTTAGTGACATCAGGTCACTTGCATGCAAAACAGTAATTGTAAATGAAATAATTACAGATAATTGTCTTAGTGCCCTGTGTTTAACCGAGACCTGGGCTAGACCTGATGAGTATCTAGGTTTAAATGAAGCATCTCCTCCGGGTTACAGTTATGAACATAAGCCACGTCTTAGCGGTCGTGGTGGAGGAATAGCCGCAATTTATGATAAAGACATAGGTCTTACTGTAAAATCAACTCCCATAACAAACTCGTTTGAAGTTCTTATCTCTGACATAACCAATAAATGTTCATCTGATAAAAATAGTATGTTTAAACTGGTTACTGTTTATCGACCCCCTGGTCCTTACTCAGAATTTCTTAACGAATTTGCCGATTTTCTTTCTAAATTAGTCTTATCAACTAAGAAAGCTCTAATTGTTGGTGACTTTAATATTCATTATGAGGATAAGTGTAATCCACTCAAAATTGCGTTTGATTCTATTTTAGAATCCTTAGGCATCACCCAAAATGTAACAGGACCCACTCACCGCTGTAAACATACCTTAGATTTAATACTTACTTATGGTATAAACATAGACAACCTGGAAATTGTGCCACAGAATGACTTAATCTCTGATCACTCCCTACTAATATATGAAGTGTCCCTGTCCAATAATATACAGCAACCAAATCGTTTTAAATGTAAGCGCACTATTACATCTGCAACTGCAGCAGCGTTCATAAACTGCCTACCAGAATTACCAAATATATCAGCATCAGAACCTAAAGAACTAGATCAGGCAACTCAAAACCTAGAGACCGTACTGCGCACAACCTTAGATAACGTAGCCCCACTCAAAACTAAACTGATTAGGGAGAAAAAACTTGCTCCTTGGTACAATGACCACACATGCGCACTTAAACAAGCAGCACGGAAATTAGAACGTAAGTGGCGTCACACTACACTGGAGGTGTATAAGATTGCTTGGAAAGATGCTCTAACTGAGTATAAACATGCACTTATAAAAGCTAAATCTGTATATTATTCATCCCTAATAGAGAAAAATAAAAACAATCCCAGATTCCTTTTTGAGACAGTGTCCAAATTAACTAAAAACGTCAATGAAACTGAATCTAATATACCACCCGACTGTACCAGTGATGATTTTTTTAAATTCTTTAATGACAAGATAGAAAAAATACGACTTCAGAGTCAGAGTGTGTCACTTGCCAATGTTAAGTATGGACTCACTCCGAGCAGCATTGGTGATAATAGTAACGAGTTAATCCAACTAAATTCCTTTAATCCAATCTCCCAAAAGGAACTAACTGTGTTGATTAAATCATCGAAGTCATCATCGTGTATACTCGATCCTGTTCCAACTCGTTTACTTAAAGATTTACTCCCAGCTATTGTAGAGCCCCTGCTTACATTAATCAATGCATCCCTTAGCCTTGGATATGTACCTAAATTGTTTAAAAGTGCTGTTATTAAACCCCTGATTAAAAAACCTAATCTTGATCCACATGTTTTATCTAATTATAGGCCAATTTCAAACCTTCCTTTTGTCTCAAAGATATTAGAAAAAGTCGTTTCCAAACAGCTATGTTCTTATTTGAATGAAAATTGTATTCATGAAAAATTTCAATCAGGATTTAGACCCAACCATAGTACCGAAACCGCATTAATTAGAGTAGTTAACGAGTTGTTAATGTCTTCTGATAATGGATGTGTCTCTTTTCTTGTTCTATTAGATCTTAGTGCAGCGTTTGATACGGTCGATCATAACATTTTACTGGAGAGGCTAGAAAATACAGTAGGTGTTAAAGGACTCGCTCTCTCTTGGTTTAAATCATATCTGACTGACCGCTCTCAATTCGTTTATGTAAATAATAAATGCTCAGAAACTACAAAAGTAAAGTGTGGTGTTCCACAGGGGTCGGTACTTGGACCGCTATTATTTACACTCTATATGCTTCCACTAGGTGAAATTATTCATAAACATGGCATAAACTTTCACTGCTATGCAGATGACACACAGCTGTATATATCAGCCAAACCAAATGATACTGACACAATCAGTAAGATAGAAGATTGTGTAAACGACATAAAAAACTGGATGTCGTGTAATTTTCTTTTACTTAATTCAGATAAAACTGAGGTTTTACTTGTTGGCTCTAAAGCTGCAAGAGACAAGTTGTCTAACCTGGTGCTAAACTTAAACACGTTCTCTGTTACTCCCAGCCCAGATGTAAAAAACTTAGGTGTCACAATAGATTCAGATCTCTCCTTTGATACACACATTAATAATATTACTAGAGTTGCTTTCTATCATTTGCGTAATATCTCTAAAATAAGAAATATACTATCTGTTAATGACGCCGAAAAACTGATCCATGCGTTTATAACTTCTCGGTTAGATTATTGTAATGCTCTTCTAACTGGATGCTCTGGTAGATCCTTAAACAAACTCCAGTTAGTTCAAAATGCAGCAGCTCGAGTGCTAACTAGAACTAAAAAATTTGATCATATCACTCCTGTTCTATCATCTCTACACTGGCTGCCAGTTAAATTTCGCATTGATTACAAAATACTTTTACTAACCTATAAAGCGCTACATGGTCTGGCTCCACAGTATCTGAGTGAGCTTATTAATTACTACAACCCAGCACGTCCACTTCGTTCACAAGATGCAGGGTTACTTATAGTTCCTAAAATTAAAAAGACCAAAGCTGGTGGAAGAGCATTTTCTTACAAAGCTCCACAACTTTGGAATAATCTTCCTGCCTCTGTTCGGTATTCGGACACAGTCTCAATGTTTAAGTCTAAACTGAAAACATATTTATTTTCTCAGGCTTTTGATTAATATAGACAAAGGCGCAGGGCTTGGGGGTTCTTGGTCATAGAAACTTGTGGTGATCAGGGATGTTGGGTCGCTGTCGTTCTGCCTCTCTTGTCCAATCACTCTGGTTTGGGTAGGAGAGGTGGGCGCTGATGTCCTGTGAAAGTCTTCATGACCTTGTTACCTGCTCGCTCTCCCTTTTAGTTATGCTGTAATAATTAGGGCTGCCGGAGTCTAAAACTCTCTGTAAAACTGTTTGTCAACTAGCATTGTACATTATTAACTACATTCTCTGTTGTTTTACCCCGAGGGCATTCTGATGGAAACCTGTTTACCCGCCGAGGTTAAGGATTAAAGTCGAGACTGCCGGGACAACGATGCTGCTCCTGTCAGATGTGACGGGTCTGGAGTAATTGCAACGACAAGAAATCACTACAGACTTTATTGAAGACTAGAGCGGATAACAACTCTATTATTATTTAATTGTTTATTTATCTATTTATTACCACTGTATGACTTTTAGATCATTCAATTCTGTGTTTGTATGATTTGTGTAAATCGTGTATTTATTTAAAGTATCCTCCAGACCACCCAAGAAGGATGGGCCCTGTTGAGTCTGGTTCCTCTCAAGGTTTCTTCCTGTAATTTTCAGGGAGTTTTTCCTTGCCACAGTCGCCCTCGGCTTGCTCAACAGGGGTTTTTGTATCTGTTGGTCCTGGATTTTGTAAAGTTGCTTTGAGACAATGTATATTGTAAAAAGCGCTATATAAATAAAGTTGACTTGACTTGACTTGACCATAGGAAATAACGGGACAGCCGGCGCAAAAGCCATTGTGCCACTTTTCTAGTGAATGCGCCTTTACTGAACGGAATACTGTATTCAAGGATCAAGCATCTCCATGATTAAGAAGCATAAGGAAACAATAAAGAAGTAAAGGTGAAGTGCAGGTTTTACTGTATTTTTTTGTTCGTTTTTCAATTGTATTTTAGTGTTTTTATATTAGATTTGTGTTATTTTCAGTGTATAAGTGTTAAAAACAACCTCATTATTTTACATTAGCTTAAAATATATGCAGTTCCACTGGACCATGGAATGCATTAACAGGTTTCCCATACATCCTTATGGGAAAAAGTACCTTGAAACTCAACGCCACTCCCAGAACCAATTGACGTTGAGTTTCAAGGTACCACTGTACTTTATACATTTAACATCAGATACCAAGAAAAAAACAAACAGATACCAATTCTCCAGAATGAAATTTGTGTTATAAAAGATACTACTGCTTGTTTTTGTATGGATTAATGAGTAATTAAAAATACATAAAAATGCATCGTCAGACTTGATGTCAGGTTTTACTTCCTATGTTGGCTTATGTTAGTGACCTTTGCTGATCAGACATTACATTAAGGGCTAGATGATCATTAACATTTATTCTGCAAGAAAGTACAACAATGTAATAATGTAAAACAATACACCTACAGTACAAGGTATGTAGTAAAGTTGTACTTTTTTAATGTACCAGAGGTGATTCTGCATATAGTGCCATTGCAATGCATTTTTAACATTCCTCTATTTTGTGTATTCATTAATATGAGGTCAGTTGTAAAGCCTTTTTTTATTGAAGGGTTTGGGGAAGAAAAGTTGCTGCATTTGCCTTTTTTCGTTTGTGTGTGTAAATTTGTCAAACTTACTTCTGTCAGATTATGACTAAATTTAACAATACGTACATTTTGTCTCCCACTCTAGTAATATACAATTACCCTATTACATATTTCAGGCTGTAGTGCTGTAATCTTCCCCTCTGATGTTAGGGAGAACCACAGCCAGCGCACACGCCCCTCAGACACGTGAGCGGAGCTGGCCAACACGAGGCAGGTTCATATGGGGATCCACATCCTGTACAGAGAGTCACGCCACAATCTACATTATCCCGGTCTCATTGTGCAGGCACCCTCAATCAACCAGCAGAGGTCGTTATTGCAACCGTTATGAAAAACCACGTCCGGCAATTGGCAAGTCAATAATTATCCACATAGGTGGTGCCATAGCGCAAGATCCGAACTGGCGAGTTTGAAAGGTCAGCTCTGGTGTGCTAGCATGTTTTGTCATCTTGTACACAATTCTGAATTTGTGAAATGTTATAAAATTTTTAATTTATATATAACTAACATGTCTGGTTGTTCAAAATGTCAAAAAACTTCAATTAAACAGCCAAACATGGTGGTGGTAGTGAAACAGTGTGGGGATGCTTTACTGCTTTGAGACCTGGGTAACTCGTCATAAATAAGCAAACTGTAAATTCTGCTTTCTTCCAGAAATTTGGGATTTTAAAGTAAAATTAAAAGTAAAAAGTTGAGGGAGTGCCAATTTTTTTTTTCTAGACAGAGCCAAATAACTTGTTTTGTTTAGTAAAAAAATGGTTTGTTTTACCAATATGAGGTACATATTGGAAATGTTATCTCATTTTAGCCTTAAGCCTTCAGTCTTAAGTAAATTTCAAGTAGGTAATGTAAGCAGAGACAAGTTTTTAAAACTAATAAGAAGCTCTAGTTTGATATCAAACTTCCAGGTACAAACTTGCAATGACTAAGTGAGAAAATTTTGTTTATTTTAAATAATAAATAACAAAACAGAAAAAAGATTTAAATTTACTACATAAGACTGGTGAAGGTATTTAAAAAAAAAAAAAAGCAACACACTATGTGCCTTCTAAAATACATTTATGTAACAGACGAAAAAAGTATTTTTGCTTAGATTTAGGAGTATTTAACTTGCTAAGATTTAGTTTTTGCACTGCACAGATTTTTCAAGATCAAAAATGTGTGGCATAAAAGAAAAAAAGCTGAAAAAAATGAAAAGGGTGAATATGTTTTATGACTGTGCAACATTAGATGGGCTGTAACGCACCTAACATCAAGTTGTACCTAATTTTTTTTAAATTATAAGCAGGATATTACAGTACAGATATTACAGGATAGACAGTACTGCAATTACGAGCTTATTAAAACTGAATTAAATGTTTTATTTATACTAAGTACAAACTTCATTTCCAAAATAAAAGTTTAGACATTTTGTAAAATGATATTAAACCCATAATCAGTATACAACACTGTGCCAATCAATCCCATGGCATCAGACACTGAAGTGTTAACCCATTCAGTCACAGGGACAACTTAAAGCAGCCAATCCCCCTGTACCATTCTTACCTAGTCCTTCAGGATACTTACATTTTAAGCTAGTGGTTTCTTAAATGATATAAAACTAAAAAGAAACATGGATTATTTTTGTCTACATATACATATACAGTGTATCACAAAAGTGAGTACACCCCTCACATTTCTGCAAATATTTCATTATATCTTTTCATGGGACAACACTATAGACATGAAACTTGGATATAACTTAGAGTAGTCAGTGTACAGCTTGTATAGCAGTGTAGATTTACTGTCTTCTGAAAATAACTCAACACACAGCCATTAATGTCTAAATAGCTGGCAACATAAGTGAGTACACCCCACAGTGAACATGTCCAAATTGTGCCCAAATGTGTCGTTGTCCCTTCCTGGTGTCATGTGTCAAGGTCCCAGGTGTAAATGGGGAGCAGGGCTGTTAAATTTGGTGTTTTGGGTACAATTCTCTCATACTGGCCACTGGATATTCAACATGGCACCTCATGGCAAAGAACTCTCTGAGGATGTGAGAAATAGAATTGTTGCTCTCCACAAAGATGGCCTGGGCTATAAGAAGATTGCTAACACCCTGAAACTGAGCTACAGCATGGTGGCCAAGGTCATACAGCGGTTTTCCAGCACAGGTTCCACTCGGAACAGGCTTCGCCAGGGTCGACCAAAGAAGTTGAGTCCACGTGTTCGGCGTCATATCCAGAGGTTGGCTTTAAAAAATAGACACATGAGTGCTGCCAGCATTGCTGCAGAGGTTGAAGACGTGGGAGGTCAGCCTGTCAGTGCTCAGACCATACGCCGCATACTGCATCAACTCGGTCTGCATGGTCGTCATCCCAGAAGGAAGCTGACGCACAAGAAAGCCCGCAAACAGTTTGCTGAAGACAAGCAGTCCAAGAACATGGATTACTGGAATGCCCTGACGTCTGACGAGACCAAGATAAACTTGTTTGGCTCAGATGGTGTCCAGCATGTGTGGCGGCGCCCTGGTGAGAGGTACCAAGACAACTGTATCTTGCCTACAGTCAAGCATGGTGGTGGTAGCATCATGGTCTTGGGCTGCATGAGTGTTGCTGGCACTGGGGAGCTGCAGTTCATTGAGGGAAACATGAATTCCAACATGTACTGTGACATTCTGAAACAGAGCATGATCCCCTCCCTTCGAAAACTGGGCCTCATGGCAGTTTTCCAACAGGATAACGACCCCAAACACAACCTCCAAGATGACAACTGCCTTGCTGAGGAAGCTGAAGGTAAAGGTGATGGACTAAACCCAATTGAGCACCTGTGGCGCATCCTCAAGTGGAAGGTGGAGGAGTTCAAGGTGTCTAACATCCACCAGCTCCGTGATGTCATCATGGAGGAGTGGAAGAGGATTCCAGTAGCAACCTGTGCAGCTCTGGTGAATTCCATGCCCAGGAGGGTTAAGGCAGTGCTGGATAATAATGGTGGTCACACAAAATATTGACACTTTGGGCACAATTTGGACATGTTCACTGTGGGGTGTACTCACTTATGTTGCCAGCCATTTAGACATTAATGGCTGTGTGTTGAGTTATTTTCAGAAGACAGTAAATCTACACTGCTATACAAGTTGTACACTGACTACTCTAAGTTATATCCAAGTTTTATTTCTATAGTGTTGTCCCATGAAAAGATATAATAAAATATTTTCAGAAATGTGAGGGGTGTACTCACTTTTGTGATACACTGTATATCTAATCTAATCAAATCGAATCTATCTGTACTGATCAGCCATAACATTAGAACCACCTCCTTGTTTCTACACTCACTGTCCATTTTATCAGCTCCACTTACCATATAGACTGTAGTCCATCTGTTTCTTTACATGCTTTGTTAACCCCCTTTCATGCCGTTCTTCAATGGTCAGGACTCTCCCAGGACCACTAGAGAGGAGGTATTATTTGGGTGGTGGGTCATTCTCAGCACTGCAGTGACACTGACATGGTGGTGGTGTGTTAGTGTGTGTTGTGCTGGTATGAGTGGATAAGACAAAAACCAAAAATACAACCAAAAATACTGTATCCAGCCAACAGCGCCCCGTGGGCAGCATCCTGTGATCACTGATGAAGGTCTATAGAGATGACCAACTCAAACAGCAGCAATAGATGAGCGATCGTCTCTGATTTTACATCTACAAGCTAGGTAGGACCAACTAGGTAGGAGTGTCTAATAGAGTGGACAGTGAGTGGACACGGTATTTAAAAACTCCAGCTAAATAATACCTGCTCTGTGGTGGTCCTGTGGGGGTCCTGACCATTGAAGAACAGGGTGAAAGCAGTCAGTAATTGTAGAACTACAAAGTGCTCCTATATGGTAAGTGGAGCTGGTAAAATGGACAGTAAGTGTAGAAACAAAGAGGTGGTTTTTAATGTTATGGCTGATCAGTGTATATAAATATATATACACACATTTAATACTATTTATGTATATGCATATCTATATTTCTACATTTATTTATGCATTTGTTCACTTATTTTATTTATTTTAAATTGTATACGGCTGTACGGAACACCGTGACCTTTGGTAGTTCACGCAGTCGGCTTACTAGAGTTCCTGTGCTGTGTTTCTACCCGAATGAATTTTTTGGGTACACAGCTTTGCAGTGCGGCTGGTTGAGATGGCGCTCAGTGTTTGAGCAGTATAAGGCCCGCGGTATCGTTTCCATTGATAGAGCTTGTTTCGGGATACTCAGAGAAGAGAATGGACGGAGAGAAACCTTCGCTGGCGGTGGTGTATCAGGCTGTGCAGGCGCTTTATCATGATCCCAATCCCGGCGGGAAGGAGCGAGCGTCGGTGTGGCTGGGAGAGCTGCAGCGATCGGTAATGCTGTGATTCAGGGGGAATAGTGAGGGGAGGGAATGCTAACCGGGGCCTGAACAGCGGTATAAACTCTATCCGAAATCTTCCAACATGGCTTACTTTTCTCTTTTAAATAGAATAGTGACTTATTCACACCATGAAGTGCATTGTGTGTTTGTTGGGGAAGTCACTGGTGATTCGGAAGTCATTTGACTACAAAGAGTAAGAGACATGGCTGAAGCTATGGAGCTGAATCTAGACTGTTATGGTAGACACGGGTTAAACTCTTACTTTTATACACGGGCTTCTTTTAATCTTTACTCACACATGGCGACTTTCGTCCTGAGCTATTCAATTTGCGCTGGCCAACATAAACACCAGGAACGGCTAACATGTGCTAATAAGCACGGTAGCATTGACAGCTAACGAGCTAGTTTGCCACTAGTTGAACTGTACTTCTTCCATTAGCCGTTTAGCAACGTTGCTAAGTATACTACAATATTTAATGCAATATTACACTTGTAGTTTGTGCTTACAGTGTTCTGTACACTTTTATACAGAGTGCACATTTTAATGCAATAGCACAGCAACTGGACCAATGATCTCTACCGCTGAGGGCGGGTCCTAGCTACATTTCAAGTCCTGATTGGTGTAATTTCAACCAAAATAAAAACCGTAGCTGTACGGAACGCTGTTAATAGTGAAAGCACCCCATTTAGCGCAGAAGGTAACTTTAGTATAACTAGTACACTGCATGCTGTCATTTTGTACAATACTCCTGCCATATATCGACATGGCAGCTTTAAAGCACCAACCCTGCTGCCATTTTTAGATGCCCATAGACATTTAGTACGAACTAATTTCACACAGGGCGGCACGGTGGCTAAGTGGGTAGCACTGTCGCCTAACAGCAAGAAGGTCCGGGTCCTTTCTGTGTGGAGTTTGCATGTTCTCCCCGTGTCCGCGTGGGTTTCCTCCGGATGCGCCGGTTTTCTTACCACAGTCCAAAGACATGCAAGTGAGGTGAATTGGAGATACTAAATTGTCCATGACTGTGTTTGATATAACCTTGTGAACTGATGAATCTTGTGTAATGAGTAACTACCGTTTCCTATCATGAATGTAACCAAAGTGTAAAACATGACGTTAAAATCCTAATAAACGAACAAACATTTCACACAGAGCGGAATGTCTACTAGGAGACACATGTAATTGTCATTGGTTTATGTCATTTGTGACCACTGTACTGACCACGATATTTACTTGTGGTCAGAACAGCCTATTATACCAGACATATATAGTGTGTTGTTTGAATGTATAAATTAAATTTATGTTTTTTACATGACAATGAAATGAAGCAGTTTCTCCCAGTCTGCTTTCTCATTTATTTATTTTACAATTATACATACTATCATATTGCCCAGCCCTAAGCTAGGTATACTGTAATCAATCTATCCAGAATAAAATTCAGTCGTATGGAACTATCTGACCGACCCCTATTTAAGTGCCTATCAAAGGACTGTTGCTTATTCGTAGATTTATTTATTTATTAGGATTTTAACGTCATGCTTTACACACTTTAGGTACATTCATGACAGAATCGGTAGTTACACAAGATTCATCATCATCATCACAGTCATGGACAATTTTGTATCTCCAATTCACCTCACTTGCATGTCTTTGGACTGTGGGAGGAAACCGGAGCTCCCAGAGGAAACCCACGCAAACACAGGAAGAACATGCAAACTCCACACAGAGAGGACATGGACCGCCCCACCTGGGGATTAAACCCAGGACCTTCTTGCTGTGAGGCGACAGTGCACACATCTAGGCCATCAGTCCTATGTTCATGAAGAACTCTTGGTCGCTCTAGACAGAATAGGCAGCAATTGTGTTGCTTAGGTTTTTTTATTTAGTTTGCAGCCCCAAACCGCAGATATCTTTCTTATCTTCTATATTGAAATCAGAATACCTTGGCTTAATCACAAATTAACTTTAATTTGATTTAGCTGTGTATTTTTCTGCATCCTGTAGCAGAATGTTTATTTTTATATTCGTGTTTATTTCTCCATCCAGGTATTCCTCTAGTTTTGAACATATACAGACGTTTACACCTACACTAACAGTAGCACAGAGTGTTCAATGCATATTAAAACCTTTAAACCCTAACATGATAATACTTTGGTCCTTAACATGTCTTTTCACGCACACTTTGAATGATGAATGACTCACCACGAATGAATGGAAATAATATGCTTGATATAATAAACATTAGTCACAATGTGGGGTTGTGTAGAAAGGTCTAAGTGTTGTGATATACATGCTGTTTGGTGATATTGAAGAGATTTTGCTCTACTGTCGTATAGACAGATTATGAAAGTTATAGTATGAAGTTAAAGGTTTTGCACAAGTTTTTTCCAATCTGAACCGTTTTTAAACGTTATGGCGACTAATGATGACTAATCATGTGGCACAGCTGTCTATTACACCACTCCACCACTGCTGAGATTCAGGTTTGAATCTTAGCAGTGCTTACATTCATAATTGACTATGTCTGAAGGGGGACGACTGAAGCCTGGGATGAATTGGTGCCCTGTCCAGAGGATTCCTGCCTTGCACCCAGTGTTTCCTAGTGGATTTGAATCTGGCCCAACCCCGACCAGTATAAAAATGAAAGCTTAAAAATGAAAATATGAAATTTAACTACCATGGAAAGTTCTGGACACCGACTGCAAAAAAGACCTTTACTTCTTTTACCTTTTCTTGAGAAATATTTCAACAATTCACCACAAACCATATACGACTATGTTGCCATTCAAAGAAAAGTTAATGCTGTTCTGTGGCAAATGGTGCTTATGACATTAATATTAATGAGTATTTTTTCCTGAATCTTCTTTCTCCCTCTGGCACATTCTTTTGTGATTTGTGTAATTTCCCGGAAATTGCAGCATTACAGGACAGCCATTGATTGAATTCTGTAATGTAATAGTCAGCAGCTCTTTTTTTCCTAAAAGTCCATTTTTTTCTTTTTGTGTCCTTTAACTTCAGTATTTTCTCCTGTGGTTACACTGCTGTGCTAATGATTAAAATGATCATACCTAAGGTTTAAACATTTCTCTAACAATGACGACAAACCTTTCTGTGCAGATGTATGCATGGGAGATCTCAGACCAGCTCCTACAGCTGAAGCAGGATGTGGAGTCTTGTTATTTTGCAGCACAAACTATGAAGATGAAGATTCAAACATCTTTCTTTGAGCTTCCCCAGGAGACACACCTTTCTTTACGCGACTCACTGCTCTCTCATATTCTAAACCTCAAAGACCTCTCGCCCATTATTGTCACACAGGTAATAACCATAAAAACATTCTTTGTAAATATGTCATATTTACTGGTACTAACAGCAGCTAAACAATAATACAAATTGAATGAATAAAACTATTAATATTATGATTATCATGATTGTTAGTATTGTATTGTTATCATTTTCTCACTTTTTCCGCTCTTGTAATTGGGTCTGCATACCTAACTTGGCACAGTTTTCCACCAGTTTTATCTAACCAACACTGAGAGTGTGCTGATAATTGCACCTCTAGTTAACTTGCGTATTTTTATGCTGTACCACCTAAGTGCCCAATTTAATTTTAATTTTAGAGATCTTTGTTTATTTTATCATCAGAAATACTTGTGATATATGAACTTTTGTATAACAGAATGAGGCAGTGCTGAATGTTAAGTTTTTAATTGTACTTTTTGTTCTCTTTTCTCCAGCTTGCTCTGGCAATAGCTGATCTCGCTCTACAGATGGCCTCATGGAAGGGTTGTGTTCACACACTCATAGAAAAGTAAGAACCCTCTATTAATAATGCCATTTTAGCCAGTTAAGTTGAGAAAACTATGCAGGACCTCAAAAAATGGCAGTGGTGTAACTTAACAAGTATGTTATGTTGTTGAAAATGGCAAGTTATACCCAGGCAATGCTTGCAGTCCAAGTCGGTGGCTCAGTGAGTAGCACTGCCGGCTCACAGCATGAAGGTCCTGGGTTTGATCCCCCGGGTCCTTTCTGTGTGGGGTTTGCGTGTTCTCCCCATGTCTGCGTGGGTTTCCTCCTGGAGCTCCGGTTTCCTCCCACAGTCCAAAAACATGCAAGTGAGGTGAATTGGAGATACATAATTGTCCATGACTGTGTTTGACATTAAACTTGTGAACTGATGAATCTTGTGTGATGAGTAACTACCGTTCCTGTCATGAATGTAACCAAAGTGTAAAACATGACGTTAAATTCTAATAAACAAACAAACAAACTTGCAGTCCAACTGAGCATAATTGGTTCTAATGTCTAGTGTAAGGTGTAGCATAGGTGGCTCATTCTGTTTAAAAAGATGGCTGATATGTTTTTAGGAAGCATGTGTTAGCTTCCAAAATTCCCAGATTGATAGCTGTAGTAAGATAGGCAGACTTGGTTAGAGTATGAAAGTGGCTTCAACAAAAATGTAAGTCAAATGGAAAAGGAGACTACTAAATTTTAGTCACACATTTGTTGTCTGTAATTGGATTCCAGTTTTGAAAAACAACAATTAATGCACAAATTTGCAGAAGTAAGATATATATTATAGGCATGTTTTATAAAGAAATACCACTAAAGAGTGATGGGGATTTGTGGTCTTCTAATTCCTAATTTGCTCCTTTACCTAATAGCCCAATGTTAGCCCCTGTTTTCTCTTAACCCCTCTCTTCAGGTACAACAATGACGTGACCTCTATGCCTTTCCTGATTGAGATTCTCACTGTGCTCCCGGAGGAAGTGCACAGTCGTAATCTGAGAATTGGTGCCAACCGGAGGACCGAGATCATCGAAGATCTTGCCTATTACTCCACTACTGTGGTCACATTGCTGGTAAGCCTTACTGTCTCACACTCTTATTAAAGGCCAGAAGTGTATCATTTTTTAAACAAAATCAGTAGATGCACCAGGTATATAGATAGTCACTAGGGCTGGCTCGATACCACTTTTCATGTCCGATACCGATACTGCAAATTGGGTATCTGCCGATTCCGATATAAATAACAATGCTCAGACTGTGAAACAAATATTCTAAAGGAATAAATACAGAACCTACAACATCACACTTATACAAAACTGCAACTGTTTTTATTTTAACTTTTACACACAGAACATTTAGCAGTATTTTTGGCTTGTTTAACAAGTGTCTACAATTGGAAGATGTGGATGTCAGTCAAACGCGATGGACCAATTAGAATTGACGCAGAGTTGACATTTTCCATTAAAGTTCCGTCACGTTTTTAGATGATTAAACCCTGCTGGATTTTGAAGAGGACGTCTGTGGCTAAACGGGAAACAGCGTAGTTTGTTTTATTTACTAACACTAATGGATTAATCGTTAAAGATGTGAGAGATCTCCAAGAGATTTATCTCGGGTGAGCAATTTATCATTTATAAAGTGGTTTTTATTGTGTTTAAACAGTGTTTTTAGATGTGGCAGTAGTAGACGATTTTTTTAAATGCTAAAAGTTTAAGTAGATCAGTGTGTTTTAATTTCTGAATGGCTGTTGCGAATGAGTTGTAGATCAGTGGCACATGTTAATAATGTCATCATGTTATGGCAGTTGCAGAGTGAGTAGCAATAAACAGCACACTGTTGGAACGTATTTTTGTGTGTTATTTGCTTTACACACGAACAATGGCCTTATTTACATTAAGTGTTATTTACATTAAGCAACAGTATCGGATCAGATTACATGTTTTTTTCTTCCGATATCCGCTCCAGTGATTTGGGCCAATATCGGACCGTTACAGAGTATCGGATCGGTGCCAGCCCTAATAGTCACCATAGCTGGTGAGTTGCATTTGTAGTGCAGTTGAAATATTAAAATAATAAAATAACTGCCTGTTATGGGGCTGTTGGGAATATGAAGATGTTTACAGAATAAATGTAGCTTTACCATTTATACCACAATACTGAAAAACTATTATGCACCACAGTATATGGGCACCTCACCACAAGCTTTTTAAACAACTGAACAAGATGGATTGGGGTTGGCTCAACAGCGCTGTTAGTTTTGTAATTTAAATACGGTCCTGGTTTTAAAAATTGTTGGTTTTATGTTTGTCAAGAGTTGAGTAGACTGGAGATCATTTGAATGTCTTCCTGGTTGTAGCTTTTTAGGTAGTGATGTTGGTTGACTCAGATAAGGATCTGTTAAAACTCATTCACTGACCTCAGAAAGTATTTGCTTTTAATAAACACCAAATTATTTATGGCAGGTTTATTGCCAAAGTGTTTCTAATGTTGTTGTACACCTAAAATTTAACTAAATGTAAGCATGTTATTCAAAAGGTATTTATATTCTCCTAATATTTCTCCTGCAAATCGTTTCGGCATATCAAACAACAACGTGACTAGATTTATCTCTATAGTCTACTAAATTCTTGAACACCTTTTAACACCTTTTAAGTGTATACACATGATGACACTTTCCATTTTTAGACCATCTGCCAAGGTCTAAAAATCTCCATATAGTGTTATTTAGAAAAGGAGCTTTTTATTAAATACAGCAATAAAACTGGGAAACAACTTTCCAACAATGCATGAAGTGCACAAAGCAAAACGAGCAACAGCAAAAAACAAACTCAGCACTTCGGCTAAATTTTGTTAGCAGTATGGGCGGTACGGTGGCTCAGTGGGTAGCACTGTCGCCTCACAGCGAGAAGGTCCTGGGTTAGATCCCCAGGTGGGGTGATCCGGGTCCTTTCTGTGTGGAATTTACATGTTTTCCCCGTGTCTGCGTGGGTTTCCTCCCACAGTCCAAAGACATGCAAGTGAGGTAAACTGGAGACACTAATTTGTCCATGACTGTTTGATATAACCTTGTGAACTGATGAATCTTGTGTGATGAGTAACTACCGTTTCTGTCATGAATGTAACCAAGTGTGTAAAGCATGATGTTAAAATCCTAATAAACAAACAAACTTAGCAGTGTAGCAGTAAACTGTAATGTTTTCTTGTGAGTCACTTGTGTGATTAATCAATTTCTCTGTTTGTAACCAGGTGACATGTGTTGAGAAGTCTGGAAGTGATGAGAAGATGTTGATCAAGGTGTTCCGGTGTCTGGGTAGTTGGTTTAACCTGGGTGTGCTTGATAGCAACTTCATGGCAAATAATCAGCTGATAATGGTGCTGTTTCAAGTTCTGGTGAGTACTCGAGTCTCTTCTCAGTGTTCACTCTAGCAGTTTTTGCCTATTGTTGCCAGAATTTATGTGATTTCTTTATTTTTAGATCAGTGACCTCTTTAGTGGTCTGACTCAGTGTCTAGCACACTAAATTATTAACAGGTTGAAACTTACTTTATTTCCTTCCACCTCTGCACATTTGCATACTTATGCAAATGGTCAGGCATGTGACATTCATAAAGACACGAATCAAGAGGTTTAGTTACACAGTTCACATCAAATATTGTATAAGGTGCACTTGGGTGTTGCACGCTAGCACACCACTGCAGAGAGTTCAAGCTCACAAGAGCATATCTCAGCAGTGCTACCAACCTTGCTGGGCTTTTTTCTACATTTAAACATTTAATGAAGCTTTTGGCTTGCATTTGTATAAACAATAGTACAGAGAATAAATGACTTAATATTTTGCCTTTGTTAATATTAATACATTTTAAATTTGATGCCTACAACACATGTAAAATAAAGGCTGGGTAAGAGTGTTTTAAATCGCAACTTCTACTATGAAGTAGGGCTGGACAATATGGCTAAAATTTATATCACGATATAACTCCTAATTTCGGTCGATACGATATAATTCCGATATCGATATGAATAATACAAATGTCAGAAAAACTGCCAGGAACCCCAACATTGGAAGGCTGTACCTGCAACTCTGAACCCTGCAAAAGTCTATGAAATCTCACCCTTTACAACTACATAATATTTTAGAAATAATAATAATAATACAAATAAATTAGCTTTTACCTTTTACTTGTATTCAGCATTTGTATACAGACAAAAACACAACATCATTCTCAAATAAACATAAGCTTTGACAATATATAATATAATATATTAACATGTCTTAACCAGAGGTGGAAAGAGTACTAAAATATTGTACTCAAGTAAAAGTACTATTACTTCAATGAATTTTTACTTAAGTACGAGTAAAGTTACTAGTCTAAAAATCTACTCAAGTAAAAAGTAACTGATTTAAAATGTACTCAGAGTAAACTTAACTTCGTTACTTTTTTAACAGGAGGGTGTGTCTCTTCTGTGTAATACAAACATGACAAGTGGATATAAATCTCACAATAGTTGTTTTTATTCAAATATAATAGAAGAAACATGTTGATACAACATTTAAAACATTTAGGGATGTGTAATGTGTCATTTTAGTCCCATAAAACTTTTTCAAACTGTATAACCACTAGTGATGTGTCGTAGAATGATTCGAATCTATTGAACGGCCCTTTAAACTGAAATAAAGGAATCGATTCGCGCTTCTGGGAGTCATTATGTACATATACGGCTCTTTAAAAGGAACCGAGACAAAAGATTCCCGTCGCAGAATTCACTGCAGCAGTTTCCCAGCCGCGATTTCTTTATCGTTTTTATTTTACTCAGTAACGGATCTTATTTAAAATGTAGCGCATTACAATTCCTAATACAAAACATACTTAAGTAAAAGTAAAATTACAGGTTGTGAAATCTACTTAAAAAAGTACAAGTACACAAAAAAACTACTCAATTACAGTAACGCGAGTAAATGTAATTCCACCTCTGTAAATGTTACTTTCCACCTCTGGTCCCAACTTTAATCCACATCATGGACTGATTATTATTTGTATGTAAACATTTTCGAACAAAAGTGCTTAGAGTTGCTGCAGAATTTGCTGTATCAGGTATTGTGCTTGAAGACTACAGAAAAAAGAAAGAGTCTAGTCTTTCCTCTCTTATCAACTATTTCTACTGAACTCATTTAGCCGCTAATATCCACCGTGTTGTAGCGGAGTGTAATCAGAGCGGTAACGCTGAGCACTGGCGTCATGCCTGTGGCGTACGTCATCACGCACTGACGTAAGCATATCGATCGAATTTGTTTAAAAATCATATCACCGTTATCGAAACATTTTCTATTGCGATATATATCGATATCGAATTATTGTCCAGCACTACTATGAAGATGTAGCTGTTCTTTCAGTTGAAATAAAACATCAGCTGTAGGAAATGAATTTGAATTACATTTTTAACCAACAGCATTAATCAACAATTCTTTAGATAGATAGATAGATAGATAGATAGATAGATAGATAGATTCAACTTTGTCATTGCTTAGTACAGGTACAAGGCAACGAAATGCAGTAACTTATCGAAATGCAATAACTTTAGCAGTTATTGGTTAACTGGTATAGGATATAGCATGATTATGAGGAATGGAGTGGTACTTCTCTATTGTCAGGGTATAGTTGATTCTGAGCAGGCAACTTGAATTCATCAGTAAACATGACTATTTTTTTGTTCATTCAGTGTGTTTTAGACCATACAAGAATTTAGCCTTTTTTACACTGATGATAAGCAGATTAGAGACTGTGACTTCTCTTTTGAGACCGCTGCTACATAGCCTGATTTTTGGCCATGCCTTTGTTGAAAGGAGTTACTCACTTTTTATTTAGCACATTCTGTACAGAAGTTGTGATTCTGTATCTGATAGTGTGATCACTTTGAGCTGCCTGATCATGTCTTAATTACCAAATTACCAATACTCCAGTTTTGACAAAGTGTCCTAGTATCATGCACTGCCCCTTAAAGCCTTCAGTTTAGCCATGGTTTGGTGCCGAGAAAGAGTGGACTATTGGACTTCTGACAAACTAACCTAATTTGATGCCTTATTTTCCACTGCTGGGCAGCGTGGTGGCTCAGTGGGTAGCACTGATGCCTCACAGCAAGAAGGTCCTGGGTCAGATTCCCAGGTGGGGTGGTCCGGGTCCTTGCTGTGTGGAGTTTGCATGTTCTCCCTGTGTCTGCATGGGTTTCCTCCAGGAGCTCCTGTTTCCTCCCACAGTCCAAAAACATGCAAATGAGGTGAATTGGAGATTCAAAGTTGTCCATGACTGTGTTTGACATTAAAGGCTTAAACTGATGATTTTCTACTGCCACAATGCTAGAAAATGTTCTGCTGAAAACCAAAAGCACCGCCAAATTTTTTAACATGTGAACAGTATCTACAAATGTATGAACTTAATCTTCTGATGAGTAGATCGAATCCATCTGGTTGTCACCTGATTGTGCTTCAATGACAAGAATAATTTACATGGTCAATATTACATTTGTTCTTTTCAGCACTGCCAAATACTGAAATTGTGAAAATCTTGTTACCATACTTATTTCATGCTTTTTGTGTGTGTATTTGCTCACACACTGACCACAAGTGTCTTTTTTTTGTTATGTGGGGAAGCTGTTTGCAGAAGTTGGAGATCTTGCGATAATATTTTTGCTCACTAACGCTACATGCCTTCTCGTATGTGCAGTGTCTGTAGAACCATTCAGTTTGTTTAGTGCTGGGTCTTTTGACGTTAACCCAAACTTATTCATGCTCTGGGAACAGGAAATGACTAAATGTTCTATTTTGTAAGAATAACTTTTACCAAGTAAGCAAAATGTATTATTGTGTTTTTGTAAATTGTAAAAAAAAACATTATATTGTTTTAACCAATAAAGCAATACATAAAAATACTATTTACACTCATTTGGAAAATCACAGCTCAATATTGACAGCTAAAAATACCTAGTATTGTATTTGGTTTTTCATACATGCAGATAAATATTTACCATTAACATGCACACAGATAACATAATGCAATCTGTCTTAAGTAATGCTGTCTATGCTCAATTTCACACTGCAGGTAATAGTGGGCCAAATCCGTTTCTTAAATCTCATTTGTCTCAAATGGGTCTTATCATGATATTTTGATCAGCAAAATTAAGATCTGCAACTTCATATTTGTTTCTGAAATCCATCAACAGCAACGTGTCTGTAGTCTGAACAGCTAAGTATTAATGTGACATAATAAAACTTCTCTGAGCTGCTGACACCTAGACCTCACAAGATACCTGAAGGAGTCTTGTGGTATCATGTACCAGGGTGTTACCAGCAGGTTTTTTAAATTGCAAGGTGTATCATCCTGCAGTGCTCTCTGGTGCCATCTCTTATAAGGGTAATTGATGTACACGTGCCCACCTGTTCTGATCTCATGCCTGCATGTCCATTGTAGGTGCTTTTAACAGTGTACAAAAGTTAGCAGGGAGACTTTGACAGGTCTGTGACTACGCAGCCCCATACGCAGAAGGGTTTGATGCCTTTTGCTGACAAATTGACCTCATTACCAGTATTAAAATGATCTGCAATTAATAGAATACCCAGGCATTTTGAGGAGGAATGTTACGCCTTCTGTGGTGAAATGAAATCTTTGAATTGAACTTTTCAGCAAGACAATTATTTCCATCACACTTTAATGTTATTTTCTTTTGTGAGCTGGTGTTTTTAGGTTGTTTTTTTTATTTGTCTTGTTTCACTAATGCCAGCAAAGGGATGAGACCTCCACCAACCTGCACGAAGCTGCATCCGATTGTGTGTGCTCAGCCCTCTATGCCATTGAGAATGTAGACACACATGTGGCTCTTGCCATGCAGCTTTTCCAGGGTGTGCTGACACTAGAAACAGCCTACCATATGGCTGTGGCTCGGGAGGATCTTGACAAGTAAAGTAACATACACAAGACACCATTGCTTTACATTTGGCTCTAATTATTGTATGTAATTTTTTATGTCATTTTATTCTTACATACACATGCAGGGTGCTAAATTACTGCCGAATTTTTACTGAGTTGTGTGAGACGTTTATGGAAATCACAGTAAGAACTCCTGGACAAGGTATGGGGGACCTGCGCCCCCTGGAGCTGTTGCTTATTTGTGCTGGACACCCCCAGTATGAGGTAGGTATTGCAATCACCACTCACACATTACTTATTCTGTGTTCTGCATTTGACCCAATTAGTGTTCATTTTTCTTATAGAATAAGTAACAAACGTTTGTCTTTTAAGTGCATGCCTCAATAGTATAAGGAATGCTAATTAAAACAGAAAGCAGTGAGTGGTAAATTGAATTTGACCTGCAAGAAACAAAAGTCAATATCTTACAGATATGCTCATTTTAAATTTGATGGGTGCAACATATTTCAAAGAAGTTGGATTTAGCAACACTAATTTATATTAAAGAATTTATTATCAATAAATCTTGCCTTTGCCTTGACTGTTGACTAATGCATATTTTACATTTGTCCTAAAGAACTGCACTGTAAACTGCACAAATGTATACGTAGTTATCTTATAGCTGTTAGTGTGTTAAAAATATTTTGCAACATTTAGGCATAGAGATCTTTTTATAAAATGATGGAGTGTGTAAATGTGTCTCTTCATGATTGTTTTATTACTGGATAATTTCACCTAGCTAAGCCTTTTTAAAAATACTTAATATACAATAGTTAACACATTCTACACACGTTTTGAGACACAATACTAACCTTTAAATATTGTGGAGTTTAAAATGCTTTGTTCTTACTTTCTTGTTAAAATAAGGTGGTAGAAATCTCATTTAATTTCTGGTATCGACTGGGGGAACATCTCTACAAGTCGAATGATGTGACACTGAACAACGTCTTCCGACCCTACATCCAGAGACTGCTGCACTGTTTGGCACGTCACTGCCAGCTGGACCCAGACCATGTAAGCACAATTGTTGTTTCACACCATGACATATCAATTTGTGTCTGTCATGTACTCCTAACAGTCTTATTGTGATTATTAATAGTAAACATGTAAATGAAATAGGCATCAGTTCCCTGAACTTTGCTTTTGGTAATAATTAAATGGTCCTTTTCCCTATTTGCGTCTATTAATTTTAAAAACAATGTGTAAAGTGTGCTTAGTGACGAAGGTTTTCCGAAGGCATTTAATATAGTTTTTTGGACTGTAAATAGTAATATTTCTAAATTGGACCCATCCCTGCTTGTAAATGAATAAGACTCAAACCAGAGTTAAACCATACATAGAAGACCTAAAACTAAACCACACAGAAAACACCTAAAACTAAGCCCAAACATAATAGCACAGAACCCCCACAACACATTATTCCCCTGGGAAATCAGATCTTATTCGACCCTGCAGACTAGAAGAAAAATACCACAGACCTTGTTTAGAATGTGTTTAACATGGCGTTATATTCCAAACCAACCATTACATACATTAGTTAAAAATTTATTCACACAGTATTGCAAATAACACAGTTCTTTTACCATCCACCATACATAATAGTGTTAAAAGATTCAGGGAATTTGAAGAAATCTCTGTTGAATATGCATGATCTATTGAATATTGAATATGCATGATCTTCTATTGAATATGCATGATATGCACTATTGAATATGCATGATCTTCGAATCCTCAGATTATATAGTATGTAAAACCCTCATGTTGCTGCGAAAGTTTTCTTTATCAAGACAAAAAGGACAATCTAGACTGTTTCAAAAAAAGTTTTAATAGTGTTAAACCAGTATAGGTGCATTTTTAGGGTGAAATGAATATATTAATTCAAGTTTTATTATACCTTGTGTTTACACTGAATAGTTTTGGATTTTTTTGCACTGAATAGTTTTATTACCCTTGCTAAACCTGTACAGGTTCAAATGTACATATAATACCAAACTCAGTACTAGAAATTGAATATTTTATACTAAAATTCAATATTAATATTTATTTAAAATTTTATATTTGTTATAATGTTAATTCTAAAATTTAATTGTAATATTGCCTACTGGAAAAAAAACCTGTAACCTGACCTCTGTTTGAAAAGCTGATTTATGGCTTTATAGTGCAGGCTGGTGCTAAGCTGAGTCCTGAGCAGATGTCTTTTGGAGCTGCTCAGAGACACCCAATTTTAGCTTAAGATACTTACCAACTTCCATACCATAATTGTAATAACTGAACAGGAACATCACCAAACTACACTGTACTTGTGCTTAAATGAAAAAATTTTTTTTCTTAAGATTTAAATGTAGATCCATTACCCAAAATATTGTGTTTTGTATCAAATAAAACATTTGCCAATTATTTGATTGTTATAATTACAGGAAGGAATCCCAGAAGACACAGATGACTTTGGAGAGTTCAGACTGAGGGTGTCCGATCTTGTCAAGGATGTTATATTTCTTGTGGGGTCTATGGAGTGTTTCTTTCAGGTAGTTGCATCTCATAGCCAATGTTATGCTGAGCTAGGCTTAGTTTTTTTCTTTTGCTTACAAAAACTAACCTGGACAGTGGATAGAATGTGCTCCTGCACAATGTTTATTTCCTCACTGTTTTGAGGTTTTTATGTTTGTATGAAATGCGTTTTAAGGTGGTTTAAGTTAAAATTTGGCAATTTTTTCAAAATATTACAATCAAAATATAAATTATGGTCTTTTTCCCTATTTATATTAAAAGTATTACTTGAGCACAACAATATTTTAAAAATAGACTACTGTTATGTAAATATAAGCTTATGTTCATGTAGACATTGATGTTCATTGCTGGTGTGTTTGTGGGAGTTTATTTCTCCCCATATCACTGTCAAACTTAAGTTTTTAACCACATGCAATTTACTACCTAGAATTAAAAGTAGAAAGACCAGGCCGCTCAGGTGGCGCAGCGGTAAAAACACACGCTGGAACCAGAGCTGGGATCTCGAATACATTGTATCAAATCTCAGCTCTGCCTGTCGGCTAGGCTGAGCAGCCACATGAACAACTATTTGGCCTGTTGTTCAGATATGGGTGGACTAAGCCAGTTGGGGTCTCTCTCTCATGACTGGTGCAATTACGACCTCTGCCGGCTGATTGATGGCGCCTGCACAGAGATGAGAAAAGAGTGCTCTCAGGGTGTGTCTCTCCGTACACAATGCTGAGCTGCACTGCACTCGTCAAAGTGTAGGTGATCAGATGCATACGGCTGCTGCCCACGTGTCGGAGGGGGCGTGGGTTAACTTTGTTCTCCTCAATTAGAGCAGGGATCGGCATTGGTGGAGAGGAAGCATGACGCAATCGGCCAATGGGACGCGCTAAAGGGGGAGAAAAAGGGGAGAAATTACATAAAATACAAAAAACACTAATTGTGTACCAGTTGTTGTCATGAATTGTCATGAGTTTTGTACAGAACATGTGTGAAAATTGTGTGCTAGTCAGGAGGATCTTTCAATAGGATCTTTAATTTCAATAGACATTTATCCTTGTTCAATACAATTATAGTAGGCATGGAAACTACTAATAAATAAAAGAGCTTTTCTAATTTTGTGTCTCTCATGCAGCTTTACTCTACTCTGAAAGACGGGAACCCACCTTGGGAAGTGACAGAGGCTGTGCTCTTCATCATGGCTTCAATTGCCAAAAGTATAGATCCGTGAGTGTTCAGAATATATTATTTTACACTATTTATGCAGGTAAAGATATTTTAATGCATGTTTCCAACATGTTTGTAAATCTTAAATGTCTCCTCCTTGATGTGTGTGCAGTGAGAATAATCAAACTTTGACTGAGATGCTGGAGCAGGTCGTGCTTCTCCCTGAGACTGTGCACATCGCTGTGCGTTACACAAGTATTGAATTGGTGGGAGAGATGAGTGAACTTATAGACCGCAATCCTCGCTTCTTAGGTGAGCACAGCTTTGTCAGAATTACAGCATTCATACAATTGCTACAATGGTCATATTGTTGCTTATGTCTGCTCACGGTATTAATCATTTGCATATTATACTGGGTAGGTAAATTTCCAAACCCCATTTCCAGAAAAGTTGGGACATTTTGTAAAATGCAGTAATGAGCAGAATCCGTAATATATATATTTTTTTATCCTTGTGCATCTTTAACTGACAATACTTTGCAGCATTTCAGTGGTCGGTTTCATTGTAGTTTGTAAATATAAACATATTTAGTGCCACATCATTCATCTTATAGATGTACTTGTTCACAAGTCACAAAATACAAGTCCGAGTCAAGTCACAAGTCTTTAGACTAGAGTCCGAGTCAAGTCACGAGTCAATATAATATACACAAAACATACACTACCGGTCAAAAGTTTTAGAACACCCCAATTTTTCCAGTTTTTCTTATTAAAACTCAAGCAGTTTAAGTCCAATGAATAGCTTGAAATGGTACAAAGGTAAGTACTGAACTGCCAGAGGTTAAAAAGAAGTAAGGTTACCCTAAACTGAAAAATAATGTACTGTACATTTCAGCATTATAAAAAATGGCCTTTTTCAGGGAACAAAAAATGGGTTAACAACTTAAAGCTATTCTGAAGCAATGGAGGTTGATCAAGCCTTTAAAGTTGGTGCTGCCAATTCCTAGGGGTCTTCCAATTTTTCTTGATTGCTTACAACCCCCTCTGTCTGCATTAAAGTAGTGTTGGAACACACTGTGGTACCATACCCTTGTGAGCATTATTTGAACAGTATTGTTCTGCAGAAAGTATTGTGTTGCTATAAAAATGGCAAGAAAAATGCAATTAACAATGGAAGAGAGACAGACCATCATAACACTTAAAAATGTAGGTCTTTCCTATAGAAAAATTGCGAAGAAAATCAAGTTGTCAGTGAGTACAGTTTCCTTCATCATCAGAAGGCACTTAGAAACTGGGGGAAACTCTGACAGGAAGAGGTCTGGAAGACCCAAAGCCACAACAGAATTAGAAGACAAGTTTCTAAGAGTCAACAGCTTGCATGGTAGGCGGCAGCTTCAGCAGCTTCAAGCACAGCTTAATAGTGGTCATAGTAAGAAAGTCTCAGTTTCAACTGTGAAGAGAAGACTTCGAGTTGCAGGTTTGACAGGTTGAGTTGCAGCAAGAAAGCCATTGCTAAGATGTCAGAATGAGAACAAAAGGCTTGCCTGGGCCATGGAACACTGCCAATGGACTACTGAAGACTGGTTATGGACTAATCAATCAAAATTTGAAATCTTCGGTTTATCACGCAGGATTTTTAGTATGCCGTAGAGTAGGCGAAAATATGGTTCCTCAGTGTGTGACATCAACTACCAAACATGGAGGAAGAAGCGTGATGGTCTGGGGCTGTTTTGCTGGATCCAGGGTCGGTGACTTGTACAGAGTGAGAGGCACCCTGAACCAAAACGGCTACCACAGCTTTCTGCAGCACCATGCAGTACCCTCTGGGATGCACGTAGTTGGTCAGGGGTTCATCCTACAGCAAGATAATGACCCAAAACATTTATGTCCAATCTTTGCCAGAACTACCTTAGGAAAAAAGAACAAGATGGTAAGCTTGAAAACATGGAGTGGCCAGCACAGTCTCAGATTTAAACCCCATTGAGCTGGTTTGGGATTAACTGGACATGTGCCACACATTTATGGGAACTTCTGCAACAGAGTTGGGAAAACCTTTCTAAAGAATATTTAATTTTCACTGTAGAAAGAATGCCACGAGTGTGTTCAGCTGTTTTATCTTCCAAAGGTATCTACTTTAATGAATCAAACTTTTATAATACATTTTGGTTTATAAATTAATTCCATGATTTATTTTTTTAACTTTTTTTGTTCTATGTCTTCATTTCAGAGTACAATAAGACATTAAACTGCATAAATTTCAATAAAAACTGGAAAAATTGGGGTGTTCTAAAACTTTTGACCGGTAGTGTATATTGGAAATGTAATGTAAAATAAACAAATAATATGTAAGTTCATATAAAAAACAACAGATTAGCAACTGTATTTTGCCATTTTACTTAGTCCCTTTACTTTCCTAGTCATTGTCCAAATTTCCATAACAAGAAGGTACCAGTTAAAAGCTTAAACTGATATGTTTTGTTTTCATTGCAAAACAAAAGCGTGCGATAAATCATGGCAGAGTGGCCAAAATCCAAAACACGGCAAAAAATCATAACCACTGCTTACCTTAGCTTATGTTCTTCCAGATGCTATTAAATTTATAACCGTGTTGTCCCATTAGGAATATAATCTGTTATTTTGTAAATGTGTGCTTATAATTAAAAACCTCCAAACTTTTCCTGGTTGTGAAGTAAAACACGAACTAGTTAGAAAGGAAATCAAGCGTTTCATTGACAATCATCTTTGTGACGCAAACTGAATAAATGCAAATAACAGCATTTCTTACTAAAAATTAAAATCAGAAGATCTAATTGGTTCAGAAAGCGGTCTTTCAGCCATTAGCGTTAATTTTATAGGAGCGATCCATTCATCCCAGTTGTTCCTGTCAAGTGCACTTCGTAGGGTATTCCACCATTTTAAGTGAGATTCCAATCTAAAGGTAACGAAAATGTTCAAATAATTTGAACTTGTCACACGTAACTAATGTTAACACATGCTGACGCTAGCAACTCTTGTTGTTTACGAGTCATTTTTTTGCAAGTCTGAGTCATTTGAAACGAGTCCGAGTCGGGTCTGAAGTCTCTGGTAGAGATGTTCCCCAAGACAACACCAGAAGACTTCTACCACCTTATTTAAAAAAAAGACAAGGAACAAAGCTCTTCAAATTTTGTAATACTTAAAAAATGTGACATGAGGCATGTTAGGCACTGCGTTACCTCAGATTTCCTATTACTGAGACTTAAATAGTTTGAGGGTCTCTAATTCTTTTTTTTTTTTTCTTCCAGTTATGCAAGTAAATTTTTGTTTAATATGAGACAGTTTCTTATTAGTCCGAGGTCACCATTGTCTGATTCTCTACTTGCTGATGCAACATACATTTTCAGTAGGAAACAGATCAGGAGTGGCAGACCAGTCAGACACACACACACTCTGCAACAAGACAATGCCAGCCCTCATACTATACACACTACAACAGCATGGGTTCATAAACACTGTTGCCTATAAGTACTTTCACATCAATGGTACTTTCATACACATGCAAATCACCCATACTACGACAGTTGCTGGCTTTTGCAGCTTTTGCTGATAACAGTCTGGATGGTCCTTTTAATCACAGAGATTTTATTGTCCTTTTTCCAGAATACAAGCTGAAATGTGGACTCATCTAACCTCAGTGCACATTTCCACTGTCTTTCAGTCCATCTGAAATAAGCTTGGGCCCAGACAACACAGGGGTGTTTCTGCATAGAATTGATGTCTGGCTTTTGTTTCTGTAATAGAATTTCAGGTTTCATTTCTTGATGCAGTAGAGAATTGTGTTAAGTAACTTCCGAATCCATGTGGCTATATTTATCACGTTAGCATGAGGTGTCTGAGGGCTTGAAGGTCATGCACTGTGGTGTTTTCTGTTCTTGCTCTACATGAACTGATATTTTTTCTAAATTTCTGAATCTTTTCACAATATTTTATATGATAGGTGGTGAAAGACCAGTATTATTTGGTGGTTGGTGGATCCTCCTTTTATACCCAATCATGCTGCCATCATCTGTTACCATTTCACCTGCTTAGTGTGGAATGTTTCAAAAACTGTACTTTCCATATTCTATCAACCTTTTACTGTTATTTTGCTGCCGTCCCATTTTTTGGAGTGTGTTGCAGGAATCCAATTCTAATAGTAATAGTATATTAACACACTACCATGAACTTGATCTGTAAAAAAAATAGTCAATTAAATAAAGATTCAAGAGAATTACCAAATTACACATGAAATGGGGTTTGTACAAATTAACTTAAGAAAAGGTATTAGGAATTAATACGGAAAACTTATTTTAATAGGTTTTATAGGTTAGACACATGTTACTACTAATGTGAGCCATCAGAATTGGCTGACACTGCTTTTTTGCCATAAGGCGTTTATTACAATTTTGGACTCTTAAAGTGAATTAAATTTTATCCAATTTAATTTCACCTAATAACTGAAGTTGAATAAGCTTTTGTAATTAATCTTATATATGTGCTTAAGGGAGGACTTTAGAAGTGTGGGAAAAGCAATGCAGTCAACTGAATAATTATGTTTTTTTTATCCTTTCGTCTGAAAAGCAGAAAACACTATACATTTAAGACAAGGCTTTTATGATGGGGGAAGTGGCATTATTTATTTGTGCATATATTTAACAACCAGTAATGAACAAACCACAGAATTAGCTATATAAATCGCAATGGTCAAATCTGACCAGTATGTAAAATTGTTTACATTGTATTTTTAATAGTAAAATTATTTTAGACAAGCATTGATCATTATTTAAATTTGTAGCTTTAAAAAAAGAGCAAAATGTAGTGCTCTGAGGGCTTTAGGCAAATTATCATTGACCGACAACAATGAACAACTCTAAACATGGTGCTAACTCAAGGCTTTGTTTGTTTTAGATCCTGTGCTGGACTATTTAATGAAGGCACTACGGGAGAAGCCACTGGCCTCTGTGGCAGCTAAGGCCATCCACAACCTGTGCTCAGTGTGCAGGGAGCACATGCAACAACACTTCCAGGGCCTGTTGGAAATTGCTCGTTCACTCGATTCCTTTGCCCTGAGCTCAGAAGCTGCGATTGGCTTGCTCAAAGGTACGGTCATCACTCATGCCTAAACATATATTGTTTACAGAGAGTGCTCTTTTCAAAGCTTAGAGTTCTTCACCATGTACCATCTTTGTTTCAACTGATAAGTCCTAAGTTTTCTCGCAAGGGCAATATTTAAATAATTTCACTGAAAGGGTATTAGTAGCTAACAGTAGGGCTGGGTATCGCCACCAATTTCCTGGATCGATTCGATTCCGATTCACCAGGTCCCGATTCGATTCGATCTTCGATTTTCGATTTTCGATTCGATTTTCGATCCAATTTCGATTCAACACATTTAGGCATATTTGAGTTACATTAACAGGTTTTGTTTACATATGTACAGATGTTCAGAGAACGAATGTGATAATTGTACAAAGAACACTCATTATTAAAAATATTTGTGTATTTTGTTTACATAAATAATTAATCCAAAACAGAAAACAGTAACATTCAACAGCCAGGTGTATGTTTACATTACATTTACAATGTTGTAGCATGTCAGACAAATGAAATAATAATAAAAAATGAATGTTACTGTTTTCTTCCATTTGTCTGACATGCTACAACATTGTAAATGTAATGTAAACATACACCTGGCTGTTGTACAGCTTATGCCAAGTTTACACTACACGACACTCTGATTAACACGTGGTCACTAATGTTCACACTACACGACTGATCGGCGATGGGGAGTTTTACACTACACCATCCATCACCAGGGGGAATCACAGGCGAGCTTCTCTGGTCTCCAAAACTACGTTTTGTCACGAAAACACACGTGAGAAGTGATGAAAGGTTTAATGATACCACGTCCAAACATGCACATCAACAAGTAGCGAGCAATCAAAGTTTGTGCGCTGATGAAATAAATGAATCTGAGTGGATTTGGCAACACGAGCAGCATGGATCGTTCTGTAGTGAGTTGGAGGTTAATAAATATTTTGTTTTGTAGAGAACGATCTCGTGTGTGCTGATGTATTCTGATAGAAACTATATTGCGCTCCACCACCTGTTTCCAACCTCTCCCCTGTGTTTCCCCTCGCTGTTTCTCACATTGATTGAGAGCCGAGTTTTGATCGCAGAGCGAACACCGAGTTCCTCCCGAATCCAGAGCCGAGCGAAAATCAGTGCAAAAAGTTGTGTAGTGGTCATAACTTGAGCTTCTGCCATGCTAAACTGATGTGCAGGTCAGATCTCGTTGCATGAAAAAACAGTGGCTGGTCACGCGAAATTAAAGGGGGTATCAATAGTAATAGATTTCCGTGTGCACCGTAAAAAGGGGCGTATTTAAAAAATCGATCTCGCATTTATATGAATCGATATCGGATCGTTCAAATAAAGATCGATTAAAATCGAAAAATCGATTTTATAAACCCACCCCTAGCTAACAGACATAAATAAATTGGAATAAATCGTCTAGTACCTCATTTGTCCACACATGCAACACAAGCGTTGATTTCCATGCCAAAATTAATATGGGATGTTGCATATAGAGTTGACTAATTATTTTTATTGTATTTTTTGTGCTGGTCTAGGAAAGATAGTTCACAAAAGGCTTTAGCTTGGATGATTGTGTGTGTGGCATACAGTTGTAAAATGGTGTAACACTGATCAAGTGAAAACAGCATTGCACACACATGCCATGAATTAAAGTTTAAATCTCAAAATAAATGCAGATAATAATATAAATAATATTTTACCTGCATGGTTTGGGCCTACTTGTTTACACTTTCCCTTACATTTAGGGGTCATCGCAAATCGGCTCCAGTCATTTAGCCTTGATCAATATAACAGAACAATGAATATAAAAATTTTTGTGCTCCACCGCTTCAGTACATTTGCAGGAATATTATCAAGGTTGCAGTGGCACAACTTTATTGAAAAATGTCAACATAATGTTGTGGCTGTATGTATCTTGCTCGGTTTAGTGAGAACTTGTATGATGGATTTAGGTATGTCTGTGTACTTTATTTTTCTTTTTTTCTTTCAGGCACAGCCCTAGTTCTGGCTCGACTTCCTCTGGAAAAGATAGCAGAGTGTCTAAGTGATTTGTGTGCTGTGCAGGTCATGGCCTTAAGAAAGGTGTGTGTCTGTCTTCTAGGTGCCAAATGGTATAAAAATGCTAGATGTAATAAAACATGCTAGAAGCTAAAAATCTGAGATCACTAGTGAAAAAGCTTTTATTTTGCATTTTCTTTTAAGTTATTGTAATGTTTTACTTATACATCGATGAGGTATAACATTATGACCACCTTCCTAATATGGTGTTGGTCCCCCTTTTGCGGCCCCATACGCAACAAACTGCGATGCACTGCGTATTCTGACACCTTTCTATTAGAACCAAAATACTCTTCAAGCAATTTGAGCTACAGTAGCTCGTCAGCCTTTGCTCCCCACGTGCATCAGTGAGCCTTGGCCACCCATGACCCTGTCGCTGGTTTACCACTGTTCCTTCCTTGGACCACTCTTGATAGATACTGATACACCCCACAAGAGCTGCAGTTTTGGAGATGCTCTGACCCAGTCGTCTATAACAATGTGGCCCTTGTCAAACTCGCTCAAAACCTTACACTTGCCCATTTTTTCTGTTTCTAACACATCAAGTTTGAGGATAAAATGTTCACTTGCTGCCTAATAAATCCCACCCACTAACAGGTGCCGTGATGTACAGAACTATATAATCAGCGCAGCAATTAAAGTGAAAAGATGAATCTTTGAAATATTAAGCTGAATTCTCACTGTCTTAGTATTTGGCATTACTGACATTTTAATTGTGAAGTGATTTATTTATTTATTTATTTATTTTTGAAAAGTGGTTACTTAACTCGGGCAAAAATATTTACTTTTACTTGCAAAATGAAAAACTCTTCTATGTTCCACAGTATAAAAAATGGCACTTGTATAATTATTTTTTACACACATGGTGGTGCCATTGTTCAGATTAATGTGTGAGTGTCTGTTTTAGCTGCTGTCTCAGAATTCAAATAATGGGAAATCAGCAGATCCCACGGTATGGCTGGACAGATTGGCTGTTATCTTCAGGTAAATCCACACTAAAAACACCAAGATTTTGTGTTAAATATTGCAATGTTATCTAGAGTCTACTGTAGTATAAATATATTTACAACCAAAAACTGGAAGATGCCTTTTTACTCATCCTTTAACTGGGGAAGTAAAAGCACTAATGTCACATCCAAGAAATAAGAAATGAATGAGAAATAAATGAAGGAAAACAGTCTGTTTTACACACACCTGGTTGTATTATTATGATACTGTTATTACACTATTATTTGGCATTTTTTTTAGCATTTTGACTTGACCATTTTCTACACTATAATTTTAAACATTGCTACAAAATAATTAGCTTCATATAAGGGTCCTACTACAGTGAATAAAGCTTAATTAACCACATGCGTATTTTTGATTTTTTTAAAAATAAAATTAATGCACTTCATGGAATAAGCTTGGTTTATTTCTATACAAACTAGTCCTACATGTAAACTGCTCTAGTGCGTTTGCCTTATTGTCTCTTTATTTGCTTCTTATAGACACACAAATCCCATCGTAGAGACCGGACAGACACATCCCTGTCAGAAAGTCATCCAAGAGGTAAAACCGCACATGTTGATCTATTCCTTGTTTGATGAACATGAAGTGTTAACTGTTCCTTTTTATTCTGACTAAGTTGACCATATTGCATTTTTGCTCTTTTCAGATCTGGCCTGTGTTGTCAGAGACGCTGAACACGCACCAGGCAGACAATCGCATTGTTGAACGCTGCTGCCGTTGCCTGAGGTTTGCTGTGCGCTGTGTGGGAAAAGGCTCAGCAGCCCTGTTGCAGCCACTTGTCACACAGGTGTGGAAATGATTGATAACTGAACATCAGTAGACAATGCTACTTGTTAACTTACCATCTTTTACAGTTCCATGGAAAATATAATCAAGTTTCAACAGGGTTTTATGCCTTACTGCATTAAAACAGCTTAACATGGTGAACATGGCCATAGTGTAAAACAATTACATAAATATAAATAAACATATACTGACTGAATGCCCCAAATACTTACGAGAATGACAATGTAAAGCAATACCTAAAACTATGGACAATTTTTTAACCAAGACAAAGTAGAAACAATCCTCAAATTATTGAAAAAAAAAAATGGTCTAAAAGAACGCATATAAAACAACATACTAAACCAACGCTTGACAATGGCTATAGACTAATAAAAATATAACCTACCCTTTCCTGACGTGAATATAACCATTGTGTAAACACAGTGTAAAACATCTAAATAAATACAAAAATAATGTAAATATAAATATTATGACCAGGAATTAATGAGAGGAATTAGTGCCAGGTACAAGTGCAATTACGATAGTGGAAAAATTGTGAAATGCAGTACGTGTCATTGGTTTTTCATAACATAAAAATGAAAAGCAAAACCTCTATTACATTCTTTTTACATGGACCTTTTTACTAGGTGCAATACACAGAGATTTGCATTTTAAAACAAAAGGTGCTAAATTTGTGTCAGAAATGTATACAGTTGACTGTGAAGTTTAATCAAGGCACAGCTTTCTTTGCTTTCCAACATGCAGTGCTTCGAACATGTATGCCTCACTGAAAGTTAAATACAGTGCAGACGAGGCTGTGTTGAAGTCGGACTAATGTGTTGATAATGTTCCAAAATGAAAAGTAAAAGATCCCTTGCACTGATTTAACGTTGCTTGACCTCTTAACAGAAAAAAAAACCCAATACATGTAGGTTTGCATTTAAACGAATGAAATTCTGAATTTGTGTCAAAACTGAATACAAATCTGCTTGAATTGAAATTAACTCACAGCTGCACTACATTTTACTCTGTGGTGCTTAGAATGTGCCAAAACAAAATACAAGCATCATATTTTAGCCCAAGCAGTGCAGTATTTCTGCCACAATACAAATAATTTAATGTCCAGTTGAAATCCCCTATCAAATTTGGGGCTTGGCTGTTCCCAAATGGGCTTAATTGTGTTTTTTGAAATTTCTGGGAAATCTTCGCTGCTGACTCAGAGGATCTGTCCCATTATGTCTAAAAGCCACTCAACTATGAAAAGAATTTAGTTGTCTGTAACTAAACCATTCTCAACTTGTTGAATTCAAGTGTTTATTTCCTCTTTTACTCTGTCCTGAAAAGACTTTTTCTCTGGATTAAGTTACAGCTCCAAGCAATTACTTTTGTCTGGTTTTTCAGCCACGCCCCAACCTTTTTACTGGGGAATAATGCACCTTATGGTTCAAATGATTACTGTAATTAATCTTTTTTTTCTTTATTTGTAGAATTTAAATGTGTAATAGTAATCATGTAAATACATTAAAGTTATAGCTTCTGACACACTTTCTTAGGAGGGGGTACAACTGTAGGCATGGTGAATAATTTTTAACGTCCCACCAGAGTCGTGATGTTTTGAAGTGTATAAAGTTGAGAGCTTTTGTTGATTGTGTGACTATTTGTAATTACCATGGTTGTATGTTTTTTTTTTTTTTTAGATGGTGAGTGTGTACCAGGTGTACCCGCACTCATGCTTTCTCTACCTGGGTAGTATCCTGGTGGATGAATATGGCATGGAGGAGGGCTGTAGGCAAGGCCTGCTGGACATGCTACAGGTACTGTTCACACACACATTAGTGTAACTTTCTTTGTAAAGTATTTATAATGTAAATAGATTAGTGAGAGCCTTAAAGATTCGGACTAACCGCTACCTCCACAGCTTCTTTCCCCAGGCCATTACTATACTAAACAAGGACTATTCCCACATCCCTCCACTTTAACAGAATAAATCTTATCTTATCTTACATGCTGCACATCACACATGCCTCCCACATTTTCCCTTATCTATTTTTTACTTGAAGTCTCAGTGCACTGTACAACTTCATTGCACACTTTGTCTGATACTGTACTGTCTTGTCGCTGCTGTATTGTTTATTCTATTTTTATTCTATGTTTATATATAGTGTTTATTTCATTAGATGTATATATGTTGACACCAAGAAATGGTACATCTGGTGCTTGGCGAATAATAGAGATTCTGATATATTCTTTAGTGTAGCTAAACAACTCTAACCCCATACCTACATGCAAACTCAAAAAACTAGTTTCAGTTTTATAAACATGGGCAAGTTCTTTGTTTCAGTAAATTTTGTATAGTGTATTATTTATGTAATTTTTTTAATCCAGAAGAAATAAGACTATCTATTGAACAATTTTTTACAGTTTTTCACTGTTGCAGCATCAGATTATGATGAATAATTCAGAATGATTGGCCAAGCCCAGTTTCCTTAGAAATTAGACATGTTGACCCATGGCTCTGAGGTTTGTCCTCTTGGCTGAGCACCAGTTCTCGAAGTTGCGCTATGCTGTAAAACGTTCGCGCACTTTTCGGTTTACAGCTTCGGTTTTCCAGTTCTTCTCTGAAAACTCAGCAAATAATCACACAGTATATAACCCTTAGCAGATACAAGCAATTACAATTCTGTCCTCAGTGATAAAAAACTACTTATCTTGTGTTACAATATTGTTGTCTGCTGCTGTTGAGCGGAAACACAAATGATTTTCATGGGAACCAATATTTTAAAGAAGTAAAATAACCTTGTTGTGTCCAACAGAAAAACAATTTTGAAAATTTATCAACATTTGCAACAACTTATAGGCGAAGGTTTTGGCTCAGTGTAGAAATGTGGATTGGCTTATGGTGACATGCATGTGTTTTTTTTGCTTTGTGGTTTCCCAAAACAATCATTAGAAACATAACTTGACTGTAGCAAGTACTTACAACAATGGATTTTCTAACAACAATATTTGAATAGTAGCATAAGCCTGCACATTTTATTTGCATTAATTGTTCAAGAATGGTTCAAGAATTGTAGATGGTTCAAGAATTGTAGATGCTTCAAGAATTGTAGATGCTTCAAGAATTGTAGATGCTTCAAGAATTGTAGATGAATTGTAAATGCTTCAAGAATTGTAAATGCTTCAAGAATTGTAAATGCTTGGTTGTAATAAATTGTGATTTTTTTTTTTTTTCCTGACAGGCTCTCTGTATGCCCACCTTCCAATTGCTGGAGCAGCCTAATGGTTTACGCAACCACCCTGACACAGTCGATGACCTGTTTAGACTTGCTACCAGGTAACTTTTTTTGTGTGTGGTTGCAAGATTTCAGGACAAATTTTATTTGACATTATTTTATAATCCATTGTATCAGACAGGCTGATTTTGTAGAGAATGAAATTAAGTTCTGGGCAGCACAATTTGCATATTGTCTACTCACCAAGCGGCAAGAAGTTTCTTGGTTCAGTTCCCAGGTGTAGCAGTCTGGGCCCTTTCTGTGTGGAGTTGTATGTTCTCCCTGTCTCTGGGTGGGTTGGATGAATTGGAGATACAAAATTGTCCACAACTGTGTTTGGCATTAAAGACTTGAACAATAAAACTTGTGTAACCAGTAACTACCTGTTCTGTCATGAATGTAACCAAAGTGTGTAAAACATGACATGTCTACTCACCTTTGTCCTGCTTACTTTACCCAGATTTTAGCAACTTAACAACTTAACTTGTACTTACAATTATCAGTTGTATGTATGACCAATATTTAAAAATCTATATGGCGCATACTAAAATGTATTTAAAATTTACATTCACAGCATTTAGCAGATTCTCTTACTTAGTGCAACTTACAGAAGTGCTTCCACAATAAACAATTCCTTACAGTAGCAAAAATAGAGTCTAATAGAGCAAGAGTGTAAGAACACAAATCAGTCTAATGTTTATTTGAATGTTAAAATAGCCTTACTGATGTTATTACGTAATTGTCCACTGTGGCAAAAAGCTGATTTTAAAACTTTTTGATTTTTTTAAAACACTGTGAGTGTTGTTAAAAATTAACTTAATTGTCTATTTTTTTCTGCCTCTTTTAGGTTTGTCCAGCGCAGTCCTATCACGTTGTTAGGCAGCACCATCATTGTCCACATTTTGCAGTGCGCCATCGCTGCAACAGCGCTGGACCACAGAGATGCCAACTGCAGTGTGATGAAGTTTGTTAGAGATCTTATTCATACAGGTGTTTCTAATGACGTAAGTAACCAGTGTGTAACAGTAGTTCTTAACTTATTAATAGTGTCGTCTTTTTGTATTCAAATTTAAAAGCCACTGTAAAAAGTACAAATACATTATTGAATTTGAAAGATTTGTAAACATTTTTGCTTTTCTGACCACGTTAAGCAGGGTGGAGCTTTATTGAAGGTCAGGGGCCATAAACATATCTTGAAATATAATTAATAAACACACATTTCTTAAATATTTGAGTTTAATTTATAAACAGTATTTAAACTATGTATGCAAATGCTTGTATAAATAAAGAGCATCTTATTCTGAAGTATAGATATGAAATGTTGAGTAGAATCACAGCCTCAAAATTGTTGTGAATATTATGGAAAATATTGTTTATAATGTACTGTTATAATGAAGATGAGATTTTTAATGAATTTAAGTAAGATGCAGGGTCAAGTTGCCAAGTATAAAAGAAAACTATCTCCTTTTTCTTAGCATGAAGAGGACTTTGATTTGCGAAAACGTCTGATCGGTCAGGCCATGCAGCAGCATGGACAGCAGCTAGTAACACAGTTGATACACACCTGCTGTTTCTGCTTGCCCTCATACACATTGCCTGATGTGGCTGAAGTACTCTGGGAGATTATGATGTTCGACCGGCCGGTAAGTCCTTTAATCACAACCAAGGGAGGGACTGTATCTATAGTGTATCTAGTATACACCGACTAGGCATAAGATTATGACCACTGACAAGTGAAGTGAATAACACTGATTATCTCCATCATGGCACCTGTTAGTGGGTGGGATATATTAAGTGAACATTTTATCCTCAACATTGATGTGTTAGAAGCATGAAAAATGGGGCAAGCATAAGGATTTGAGCAAACTGACTGGGTCAGAGCATCTCCAAAACTGCAGCTCTTGTGGGGTGTTCCCGGTCTGCAGTGGTCCAAAAGTGGTCCAATAAAGGAACAGTGGTAAACCAACGACAGGGTCAAGTTAATGCTGGTTCTGATAGAAAGGTGTCAGAATACACAGTGCATCGCAGTTTGTCGCATATGGGGCTGCACAGCCACAGACCAGTCAGGGTGCCCATGCTGACCCCTGTCCACCACTGAAAGCACCAACAATGGAAGAAGGTGGCCTGGTCTGATGAATCACATTTTCTTTTACATCACGTGGATGGCCGGGTGCATGTGCGTTGCTTACCTGGGGAACACATGGCACCAGGATGCACTATGGGAAGAAGGCAAGCTGGCGGAGGCAGTGTGATGCTTTGGGCAAAGTTCTGCTGGGAAACCTCGGGTCCTGCCATCCATGTGGATGTTACTTTGACACGTACCACCTACCTAAGCATTGTTGCAGACCATGTACACCCTTTCATGGAAACAGTATTCCCTGATGGCTGTGGCCTCTTTCAGCAGGATAATGCGCCCTGACACAAAGCAAAAATGGTTTTGGAATGGATTAAGGAGCACAACAACGAGTTTGAGGTGTTGACTTGCCCTCCAAATTCACCAGATCTCAATCTAATCGAGTATCTGTGGGATGTGCTGGACAAACAAGTCTGTTTCATGGAGGCCCTACTTTGCAACTTAGAGGAGTTAAAGGATCTGCTGCTAACATCTTGGTGCCAGATACCACAGCACACCTTCAGGGGTCTAGTGGAGTCCATGCCTCGACGGGTCAGGGCTGCTTAGGCAGCAAAAGGGGCGCCAACACAATATTAGGAAGGTGGTCATAATGTTATGCCTAATCGGTGTAGTTAATCTTGTATATTTTAGCTTATCAAAGCAACCAAACATCCATGGACTGGATTGGAAAATGTGACAAATTTGGTCTGATTTTAAGCCATCACATTAAATAGATACTGTAATATCAGGCCTGTGTGGTGTAATAGACTTAAGGGTGTGATAGACTACTTGACCACTAGGTGCCACTTAAGATACTTTAAAATCTAACACACTTATTAAAATCTAACACGTAATATGAATTCTCTGCTTTTGTGATGAAGTTAAATAAGTGTTTTTCTGTCCCTGCAAAGACATTTTGCCGGTGGCTCGAAGCTGCATTAAAAGGCCTTCCGAAGGAGATGTCTGGAGCTGTTACTGTCACTCATAAACAGCTCACAGACTTCCACAAGCAGGTGACAAGGTAAGTTTAACTCTTAGCCACCTTTGCATGCATCTGCCTATATACCCAAAGACTATGGCAACTATAGCAAATGTAAAGCAGTGTGTGTGGTTGGGTTTTAATTATCTATAAATAGGCTTATGACTCATTTGGTCCTGGGCTCAGTTGTTGTTTGCCATCATTCTTTGGCAGCAGCATGTTGCAAGAGTAAAGAAACATTCTGGTTCCAAACAGGTCTTTACAAGCATTAAGCACAGGCAAACTGGGCAAGTTTCAACCTGGTCTCCAGATGAGGATTTGGCCCTGACACGCAAATTCATAATTTACTCAACCCTGACACATACAATGACAATGCATGCAGCTCATATTAGGATTTTCCCTGTAACAGAAAGGCAGGTGAAACTCACCCACACATTAAGAATTCCTAGCATCATTTCTTCCGTTTTGTTTGTATTCAGTGCAGAGGAGTGTAAGCAGGTGTGCTGGGCTGTGAGGGAGTTCACCAGGCTTTACCGATAGCTGGGTTCAACCCACACATGCTGCAGTGTTAGGTAAGTAGAGGCTTAACGCATTGTTCACATTCCCATGCGCAATAAACAATTATCACAGGATTTTGACAGTTGCCTTGATTATTTATCCGGTCATAAAAAAGCATACTTTTGATTTCCTAAAATAGAAAAATAGTACTAAACTGACTGAGGATATACATTTTTGGTAATCAGGTTATTCAGTGCCTGTATATTCTATAAGATCTCTTATGGTTCTCTACAACCATGCATGTGCAAAAAACACTACAGAAATATAAGCTTAAGCTTAGTCCTTAACTACATAAGGGTACTAAGTAGTATGTCATATTAGCAGCATCAGTAATGTTATCAGTACCATGTTAACATAATATTTAATATTTTTTAAGAGACGGCCTCAATGTCAGGATAAAAAAAACACAAATATGTACAATTTTTCACTATAAAGACTTTGTAGTACCATCTTTTCTTTAAGGACTTTTACCTTGCACCAAAGACATGCAGAATTCTAGTTTGCCACTAAATTGCCCCTCAGTATACAAGCTCATATTGTAGGGTGATTGACATGTCCTGTGTTGAATTGATGTCCTGACTAGTTCTTCTAGTCCTGCCTGCCTTTCGTTTTGTGATTTATACACTGATCAGCCATAACATTAAAACCACCTCCTTGTTTCTACACTCACTGTCCATTTTATCAGCTCCACTTACCATATAGAAGCCCTTTGTAGTTCTACAATTACTGACTGTAGTCCATTTGTTTCTCAACATACTTTTTTAGCCTGCTTTCACCCTGTTCTTCAATGGTCAGGACCCTCACAGAGCAGGTATTATTTAGGTGGTGGATCATCCTCAGCAATGCAGTGACAATGTCATGGGGTGGTGTGTTAGTGTGTGTTGTGCTGGAGCTTTTAAATACCGTGTCCACTCACTGTCCACTCTATTCGACACTCCTACCTAGTTGGTCCACCTTGTAGATGTAAAGTCAGAGACGATCGCTCATCTATTGCTGCTGTTTCATCTTCTAGAACTTCATCAGTGGTCACAGGACAATGCCCATGGGGTGCTGTTGGCTGGATATTTTTGGTTGGTGGACTATTCTCAGTCCAGCTGTGACAGTGATGTGTTTAAAAACTCCAGCAGCGCTGCTGTGTCTGATCCACTCATACCAGCACAACACACACTAACACACCACCACCATGTCAGTGTCACTGCAGTGCTGAGAATGATCCACCACCCAAAGAATGGACAGTGAGTGTAGAAACAAGGAGGTGGTTTTAATGTTATGGCTGATCAGTGTATATACATGCATACAATACTGTGCAAAAAGCTTAAGCCACCATTAGAATTGTTTTAGCAATGGTATAATGACCAGCTATAATTATTTTCCAGTCTCTTAATTAGAATGCAACCAGAGAATTTTTATGTAATAAAAAAACAGCTTCTATAGGCTAAAGTGGCAAGTATTTAGTGTGACCTCTTTTTACACTTGAGTAACAGCAGGAACAGCTGGCTCTCTTAAACCTATGTTTGCTGTACTATTTCATGTTAAAATGACTGTTGTGAAAAAGGTCTGTTACACCAGGATTGTGCTAGACATGCTTGAGCATTACATACACCTGTTGTACGAGCTTGCTAGTATGTATAATACCAACTTTAATCACATCAATCTATTCAAAATGCCAAATCACAGAATTTGACAGACAAAATCATCATTTGCATTATCAAGGCCACTCTCAAAGGGAAATCAGCAAACAAATTTTGTTATAAAAATCTGAAGAGAAGTTTCTCAGAGTTTTTTTTCCTTAAAAGAGTGGGAGACGTCCAGCAAGACCCTGGCTCAGCACCTGGCAGCTGCATTGGGATGCGTAGTTGATCCTTCTACTGTTTGAAGAAGCTCGATTAGGAATGGTCTTTTTGGAAGAGGGACAGGGTGAAAAAGCTGAGATGTGCTAAAGCTCACAAAGATTAGAATGAAGACCAAATATATGGAATGGTGAATCCAAGTGTAAAATATTTGAGTCTAATTGAGTTGGATAGAACTGGAATTATAGGTGCTTGCAGCCTTCAGTAACACATGGTGGAGTGTCTGTCTCGGTTTTGAGCTGCATTCCTGCCAGTGGTGTTGGCGCCTGATTGGGAATGGTTTAATCATCCCAAGCACACTGCTAATGCAGTGAAATCATATTTTGGAAAGTAAAACAGCTGATAAAACACTGACTGTCATGTACTGGCCTAAACAGAGTCCAAACCTGAATATTATAGAGGCAGTATGGGATCACCTAGACAAAGAAAGAAATACATCTAAATCTAAAGAACTCTGTGAAGTGCTGAAAGAAGCCTGGTACAATCCACTAGAAGATTACTTCAGAAAACTGAAGATTACTTAGTGCCAATGGAGGTCACTCTAAATACTGACTTTTGCCTGTAGATGTAGATATATAATTATATACACCAGAGAAGCAAAGTTCCTTGCCTAAAGCACTAAAGAGAAAATGGTCACATTCAAATATTATGCAGCATAAAATCACTATGAAGCGTAATTCTTTTACTATATACTTTGTTGTTGTTTTAAGTAACTGTTTTGTAGGTGGCATATATACAAACTCTGTTTTCAGAACAGTTGAGACATTTTGCAAAAGGCAGTAAAATTAAGAATCTGTAATTTGTTAATTCCCTTGAACCTTTATTTCACTGACGAAAGTACAAAGAAAAGATTTTCAATGTTTTCACTGGCCAGTTCGAATGCTAATGTCTGCATCAAATCACATAAAAAAATTGGGACAGAGGCATGCATTTTCCATACTGTCCCAACTTTTCCTGATTTGAGATTGTATATAGAAAATGTTTAACTTTATATTTTTAATGTTTAGAACAACAGTTGCATGATGTTTTCCATGCCCGCGTGATGAGTAAACTCAAGTTTTAACAACATTTCAAAAAGGAATCCTAAAAATCTAAATGTGGATTTTTACCTTTAAATGCATAAAGGGTGCCGGTGGCTAAGAGGGTAGCACTGTCTCCTTACAGCAAGAAGGTCCTGGGTTCCGATCCCCAGGTGCGGTGGTCCGGGTCCTTTCTGTGTGGAGTTTGCATGTTCTCCCCATGTCTGCATGGGTTTACTCCGGAAGCTCCGGTTTCCTCCCACAGTCCAAAGACATGCAAGTGAGGTGAATTGGAGATACAAACTTGTCCATGACTGTGTTCGAAATAACCCTGAGAACTGATGAATCTTGTGTAATGAGTAACTACCGTTTCTGTCATGAATGTAACCAAAGTGTAAAACATGACGTTAAAATCCTAATAAACAAACAAACAAAACAATCAAATGCATAAAAAAACTACAGTTTGGAATGTGTTCCTATAAACTTAAACCATTTGACTATATTCTTGTAGTTATAAAGCTACAAAGTGTTACTTAACTATGTGTGTATGTGTTACTTGATTATATGTTTTCTCCCGCCCCCATAGGTCAGATCTTTTTGTTTGCAAACATTGAGACGACTGCAAAGGAGCTCAAGATTGACTGCTTTTGAGATATTAATGGACGGGTGGGACTGTGCGTGCACCGTGAAGAGCTGTTGGGACGCTGCGTAACTTTGGGGTGACCATGGCATCGAGGGTGTGAAAGGAAAAAAATCAAGGGTGTAAAAGGAAAAACTCCCTTTGCTCCCTTGCTAGGCCAGTGCTCCTACGGCTTAAACAAGAAGTCATCTTGTTGGGGAAAGAGAGCAAGAATTACACCCGTCTTTGCCAAAACAGGAATTGAAATCAAGGATGTGCCTGGTTGCAACTCATAATGCATTGTAGAAAAAGACTTGTACGTTTTTAAACAGAGAAATTGAGAGATTTATTTTCATGGACATGTCTTTAAATTGTTGCTGTCATGCCATCAGAAATGAAAGATAGGATACTCGCGCACAGATGACTGTGAAAGGGGAATGCTGGGAAATTTGAATGACCTTTTTAACATTGGAGGACTTTTACGACTTGCCACATAAAGGTAAAATGAGAGACTGATTTATATGAATTTTGTTCTTCCACCTGTTTTGGCATACAGAGCAGCACATCCCATCTGCAGTGTGTAGCCATTTCATGAACAATAAAAGCTAAATGGAGGTGAGGAGCAAAGACCTTGTATGAGCATCATTTCAACACAGTTCCACAGCTTATCGTGTCCAATCACTTCCCCCTTCTTCCTCTGTCAACCTGCTTAACCAGATTTCATTTAAGTAAAGCAACTCCTGTAACAGGTCTTTCCTCTCTCTCAGATACACACACACAAATACATAGGTTAGATTAGGGGTGGGTGTGGTTATTTAAATATCCAAACAGCTGAGCAGATCCTGGTGGTTTATTTAACACTTGGGCATGGTGTTTATGCTTGTGGACAGACAGGCTTTTTTATTTAGGGCAAATTTTAATTATGCTAAAGAAGTTAAGATCATAGTCCATAGTCAATTTATTATAAACATTTAATCATTGACTGTTCCCACTTTAAATCCAACGTGACTTAACAGAGATGCTTCTGTCTGCATTTCTACATTTTATACCTTTTTTACAAAAACTTCCGTATAGACTTCATGTTTAGTTTCTCCATCTTAAAACGTTTACACATTTGTAAATTATTATATAATATTAATATTATTGGTATTATCATAATTCCATAGTGGACATACAACCGTTGTAGGGTAAAACACAATAAATTAGCTCTCTACACTGTTCTTAAGCTAATCTGAAGGCGACAAAGTTTGGAGGTCTGTAGCGATTGACTCTGCAGAAAGTTGGCGCACTATGCGCCTTGCATCCGCCGACCCCGATCTGTCATTTTACGTGGCTACCACTTCGTGGCTGAGTTGCTGTCATTCCCAATCGCTTCCACTTTGTTATAATACCACTGACAGTCGACTTTGGAATATTTAGTAGCGAGGAAATTTCACGACTGGACTTGTTGCACAGGTGGCATCCTACCACGGTACCACGCTGGGATTCACTGAGCTCCTGAGAGCGACCCATTCTTTCACAAATGATGTTTGTAGAAGCAGTCTGCATGCCTAGGTGATTGGTTTTATACACCTGTGGCCATGAAAGTGATTGGAACACCTGAATTCATTTATTTGGAGGGGTAAGTGAATACTTTTGGCAATATAGTGTATATATATACGCACACACAACAGCCAAGTTCACATTAAACAAGTCATGTTTGGATTACAATAGTAAATGTAATCATATTACAAATGTGTGTCTATTGCAAACAGCACATATGTTTACAATATGGGTAAACTAATACATTAACAGAAATGAATAGAGAAAAGACCCTCTAACCAAGTGTGAGAATGGGCAGTGAGAAGTGAGCTCATGGACCGTCTGTGGTGCTAATTGGCAGCGTCAGATGCACTGATCATGTCTAAGAGGTTTTCAATTGGATTCAGCCCTAGTAAAACTGAGGGTTAGTCAATTGTATCAACACCTTAGTCATCCAGGAACTGAGGCCAAGCATTGTCCTGCACCAGGAGGAACCCAGGACCCACTGCACGAGTCTAAGGTCTGACAGTGATGATTTCATTCCGGTACCTAACAGCAGTCAGGGTACCGTTGGCCATCACATAAAGGTTTTTGCAACCCTTGAAAGATATGCTTCCCCAGACCATCACTGACCCACCACCAAATTAGTCATGGTATTGCAGGCAGCACAACATTCACGCTAATATCTCTAGACACTTTTACATCTGTCACATGTGCTCAGTGTGAACTTACTCTCATATGTGAAGTGAACAGGTGAACGTGTTTTTGACAAACGCAAATCGAGCTGCATGGTGCTGCACTGTGAGCACAGTCACCCTCATGGAGTCTAGGAGACAGAGCAAACCTTGTGATAGCATCTGACATCTTGGAGGAGCTGGACTACCTGTGCAACCTAGACAGCTACAGGTACTGCCTCGTGCTAGCAGTGACTAGAACACCAGCAAAAATGCAAAACAGTTGTTAGCCAGATCTTCTTGTTCACTGGTTTTATGACTGAACAGACTCTCAAAATCTTGCGGAAATGCTCTAGGCCTGGTAAGAAAAAAAGTCCTAAGTCACATGGCAGCTGCAGAAGACATGACGAATATATAAGGAATGTTGCTGCATATGGGTCCAGTAAGCAAACCTGTGTGGGGGGAAAAGGTAGGATGTTTAAAAACAGTTGACATAAGACAAAATATACAAGTGAAGGGAAAAAAATGAAGTTAATTAAGAACAATATAATACGTATTTGCAAAGTGTTTTATTCCATTCATCATAAAGGACATTAATCATAGTTAAATGAGTACCATAGCTCTGTCGGGTCCTTTAATGTAAGCCAATCAGGAATAAATCACACAGAGAGAATACAACAGAGGTAGGAAGATGATGTAGCTGATTGGGGCTGATTCATGGTAAGGTGTCCACCTTTTATGTTGAGACAACGTCATGGGAAGATAAATATACACTGATCAGGCATAACATTATGACCACTCCTTGTTTCTACACTTACTGTCTATTTTATCAGCTCAACTTACCATATAGAAGCCCTTTGTAGTTCTACAATTACTGAATGTAGTCCATCTGTTTCTCTGAATGCTTTGTTAGCTCCCTTTCATGCTGTTCTTCAATGGTCAGGACCCCCACAGGGCAGGTATTATTTGGGTGGTGGGTCATTCTCAGCACTGCAGTGACTGACATGGTGCTGGTATGAGTGGATAAGAAACAGCAGCGCTGATGGAGTTTTTAAACACCTCACTGTCACTGCTGGACTGAGAATAGTCCACCAACCAAAAACATCCAGCCAACAGCGCCCCGTGGGCAGCGTCCTGTGAAGATGACCGACTCAAACAGCAGCAATAGATGAGAGATCGTCTCGGACTTTACATCTACAAGGTGGACCAACTAGGTAGGAGTGGACAGTGAGTGGACACGGTATTTAAAAACTCCAGCACAATGCTGTGTCTGATCCACTCATTCCAGCACAACACACACTAACACACCACCACCACCATGTCAGTGTCACTGCAGTGCTGAGAATGATCCACCACCCAAATAATACCTGCTCTGTGGTGGTCCTGACCATTGAAGAACAGGGTGAAAGCAGGCTAGAAAAGTACGTAGAGAAACAGATGGACTACAGTCAGTAATTGTAGAACTACAAAGTGCTCTTTTATGGTAAGTGGAGCTGATAAAATGGACAGTGTGTATAGAAACCAGGAGGTGGTTTTAATGTTATGGCTGATCAGTGTACATCTATATAAAGGCAAGTTATTCAGACTCACAATCACCATCCAGTCACTTCAATTTGCATACATTTTTAATATACTAAATTTAATATAGTTAAACATATGGCTTTTTGGTCCACATATCATATAAGACTATGCATATTTTAACTTAAACTGTTGAAAATTCTATATGTTCTCGTTTAAAAAAAGAAAGGAAAAAAGCATTGGCAGGCAAAACAGCCGAGTTACCAAGGAGCATCAATTAGTGATGCCTGCACTCTAAAATACTGCTGTGGTATTTATTGAAACAATGTTCAAGGAATTGTACAAGCACAAAATACATACACATTTAAAGTTTTTTACACTAAGACATTTGCAAGTGTTTAAGAGTTCAGAGAGCAGTGTTGCTCAGTAGGGGTAATAGTCCTAAATGCTTCAAACTAGTGCTATAGTCTTAAATACTTTAAATTAGTAAATGATTTTTGCTATGTTCAGTTTGGTATGTTCAAAGAGGTTGTTTTGTCATTGCATCAGCACTGTAAGCATATTGCAGTCCAAATTTGTCCAAATCCAGAGACTCAAATGACCTCCAGCTAATGGCTTAAGTGAAAACCAAATGTCAAATATAAAATCACCACCTTTTACTCGGACATGCACACAGTATCATGTGAAATCACAGGCTGCAGTGCATCCTTCAATCCCTCAATAGAATCCATAAGGCACTTACTATAGAAATCCCCTGAACTTAGACATTAGGTATAATTGAGTGTAAAAAAGAGTGGTCCAACCATTTAGGTTTAAGTTCAGTATTGCAAACTCTGCAGCAAGTGTTCATCACTTGAATCAGTAAGAAGCAATGGTGTAACCGAGCGCAGTGAGTTAGTGGATGTTTTGATGCCATGAAGCCTGGGCATGTTGGTTTTGTAGAAGTCTGTGGAGTTCCTTAAATTGCTCCACAGTCTGGTCTTTTAGATCAGGGTTGGAGATCTGCAGACGGATACTGTCTGTGGACCAAGAGAGCTCGCCGGAAAACAACTCAGTGAGGATCCTTGCCACCACAGGTACCACCTGCAAAGAGTATAGAATATATTTCATTAGTACCAAGTCAAACCAGCGAAGGAAAGTTCAGATCTAGTCAAGTTTGCAGTCAAGATATGCAATTAGCAGTATTTCTTTAATCTGAGAGACGATAACCAAATAGTAACAATGACAAGCTCAAGTAACATAGAAATAACATAGAAGTAATGTTTTCTTGACCTACAGTAGATCTAAAAAGTACAGTGGTACCTATAACTCAACATCCCCTAAAGTTATATTTGAAACTCGATGCACTTCGGGGAGAAATTTGTACCCCTTAACAATGTTTTTGATGCTTCTGAAGATTTCAGTTGGCTAGATTTTACTTATTGGCATCTTTAAAAATGACTAATAATGACTAAAATGACCCACCCCTTTACTAAGCATTTAACTGGAAACTAACCCTGCACTTAATAAACTGGGTTTTTTTAAAATAAATAAATAAATAAATACTTATTTCTACCTGTACTTTTGTTCTAACAGAGCCTCAACAGATGTGTTCTTAGAATGTTGTCTATTCTTGCTAGATTAAGGAAATGTTGGAAGCACTTTTGTAAGTCATGTGGATAAGAGTGTCTGCTATATCCTGTAAATATAAATGTGTTGTAAGACTAGTCACAGTTGCCACACACTCATGAGATGCATTTGTGCAAATATTTGTGCTTAGACAAGTACACAATAACAAATACATAAATGCTTATGAGCTCACAGACAAAACAATGAACAAGATCTGGGATTAGTGCTGGGCGGTATCACAGTACATTCTGTATACCGTTTTTTTCAAATACCGCCATACCGTAAAATAGTTCATTTTAACAGCTGTGGGCTTCAGTAGGCAGCAAATCATATAATATTGTCCGCAGCTAAAAGCGCTTTAGAGCGTTGTGCAGATTAGACACAGCTCACGAGTTATCCAGGTAGCATTAGCATAACAGTGTTAACAGATGAGAGAGGTTTCCTCAATATGGTAAAAAATATAAACTAAAACAGATGGAAGATGAAGAAGGGAAGACCAAATATGTACCGGAAGAACCTGCCAAAGAAATTAGGCGTGTTGGCAGTTTAAAACAGACTAAAACACTATATACTGCATGGTTTGTCGAGCCACTGCTGTTGCAAACAACGACATTACAAACTCAGTAACAATCCACATATGCAAGGACACAATTTCTCTATATACAGTCGAGAAAGAAGCTTTTAGAGCAATAATTAAAACACTAGATTCCAGGTATGTCTTACAGGGCGAAAAAACTTTGTCAGTTGCTAAACCAATGTTATAAGCGAACTGGAAGCGGAGATATATAGTCATCCACTTTTCTAAAACAGATCTGTGGTCAAGTTGTGCAGTGGAGTTTGCAAACGTCATTTCATTCATTAAAAGAGAGCTAAGGGTAATTGTACAATGCTTAAATATTAAATAAACAAAAACTGTATTTATTGCAACTGTCACACATACTGATTCCATCATATATTGTGTCATTTTGTGGGGCTAAGCAAACCTTATAGTACTCAAAACCTTCATTATATACATGGTGAAATTACAACTTTTTATGTTCTATGTACGTATGACAGTAAAATAAGCAACAGACATATAAAAAGTCCCAGACATACAAAAAAAACAAAAAAACAAACAAACAGTGAAACCGTCAGAATCTTAAAAAATACCGTAATACAAATTTTCGGTAATACCCCCCAGCCCTATCTGGGGCTTTCTAAAATTTGAGTGGAGAAATGTACAAATTATTATGCTATGATCCCTAGGTTATTTTCAACATGGTAAACAAATTTACAAAACAATAATATCTGCACTGATTGACACTCATTTAAAAAATAATTGATTGAAAAGAGATCATACTTTGCACTGTTGTTGCCTATTGAAGAGTTAGCAAGATAACATATACTAACCACTCACTGCCAAACACAACAGTACATGGGGCATTAAATACATAAACACCTTTAGATATGTTACAGATATCAGCTAACAGGTCGTTTTACATTGAATAAATGACTTTCAATCATACGGACAAAAACTGAGGTCTTTAGAAGCATCAAAAAAGTCACAGCCAATTTTTAAATTGGAAATGAGAAAACAATTAAATCAGTGGGGCAATAGCAGAGCAGGGGCAGGGCAGTTCTACCATTTAGGCCTGGTTAAAAAGGGGATTAATCACATAGTTCTTGTGTCAACTTGACAAGGTAAAAGGGTCACTAAACCTTAGTGTGTATGCTGCACTGTCATGAAAGATCTGTTTAAAATGTTTGCTGCATTAATACAACATAAAGCTCAATAAGCACTCAATAAACGTAAGCAGATTGGCAGCTATTCCTGGTTACTGGAGTGCTTTTAATTACTAACAGATGGTCACCAAAAGATGGTGTAACATTGGCGAACAAATATGGATGAATCATAATGAGTAATATTTACTACAAAACCAAATAACATACATGAAGTATAGCACATTCAGAAACTACATGCCTCATAAAATAAAAGAATCTTGGCAAAACATTGATGAGCGTTCCTAGATTTGGCCATACAGACAAGAAGGTCCTGTTTAGGGTGATAACATACCCAACAATCACTCTAAAGGAGCGCCAAAAGTCTTATGCAGAAATGGGAGACCCATCCAGCACTTCATAAATCAGACTTTTATGGCAGTGGCAAGATTGACACCACTGTTAAGCTTAGCATGAAAAAGACTCTTGCAACATGAGGAAAAAGATTCTCTGCTCTGATCAGAAGAAATGTTAATTCTTTGAAGAGGAAGATTAGAAACTACATGCCTCAATTCTTTGTAGCATGTGCTAGAAATACTCCTGTGATCCTGGTCAATGCTGACAAAATAACATCATGTAATTTCTAACCACTGAAGATTTGTCTGCTGTATATTCATGCTGCAAATGTACTTTTTACTGCATTACATGCCATTGTATTCAGATTAGGGATGGAAATAACTGGTTAACCAATAAGCAACAAAAAAGTAATTGTCTGATTAATGTCTGTTAAAATTGTCATTTAAATTCATGTAACAGCTGATGCTTGAGTCCAATTGAGAGCGCAGCTATAGTCTGTACAACGTCAATTAAAATTACACCCTCACCCACCCTCAATGTGTACGTATGTGCCAGCTCTGAGTTTGAGGTTTATCTGAACAGAAAAATTATAATTCATTTTTATGATTAAACAATCAATAGCAAAACTATTACACATTAAAATCACAAATGGTGAAGCTGTTTTGTATCCGTATGCAGTCTGACAATGTTAAACTCAAGCACATGCGGATTTGTTTGTATTTTTCACTTCTGCTGTATTTCACATCATGCTCCAGTAAAACACTGATTAACACCTTAAAATAACTTCACTAACGTTGTCAGAAAAAGCTTTAAGATACCAGCTGAATCTCTATACAGTTTTATGAATCTGAATGTTGGTTCTGGTTCTGGTAATACTGTTTATCGTACTGTTTAAATAAAGCTTGTGCATCTTCTTAATATGAAACTCGATGTGTTTTTTATACACTTTATATATTACTATACTTTATACACTTTTTATACACTTTATATATTACCATAAGCTTGTCATCATCATCGACCTAATGACTTTCTGTTATTGGTTAAAAAAAAAAAAAAAAGAGCCAAATTTGCATACCTATATCAGATCTATTTATAGGGAAGGCCAATGTGTGTGTATGTACACAGATTTATTACCACCTTTAATGTGACACTGTGATTGCAATCTGTGCAATTTAATTGAAAAACAATAAGCAGCAATAATTTCAAAGGTTTGGTGCAAAAACACACAAGCACATCACCACAAGAATACCCACAGTGAAGCATGGTGGTGGCAGCATTATGCTTTCTTGGTCTGGATCTGGTGATTTAGTCATGGTGGAGGAAATTTCAAACAGAATAGAACTAATATCAGTCAATTTTGGCACAAAACTTTCAGGCCTCTGCTAAAAAGCTGAAGACTAAGAGGAATTTTACCTTTCAGCAGAACAACAGCTCAAAGCATGCGGCCACATAGACAAGTTTTGTAATGGCCCAGCAAGAGCCCAGACCTGAATTCCATTGATAGTCTGTGTGGAGACCCAAAAAGGGCTGTGCACAGGAGATTTAGAGCATTTTTGCAAAAAAAAAAAGAGTGAGCAAGGAGTGCCAAAAGTTCCTTAAAAACTGTGTGCAAGTGTTCCTAGAAAAATTGATGCTGTTTTGAAGGCAAAAGCTGGTCACATTAAATACTGATTTGATTACAAATTCTTTTGTTTATTTTTATTTACTTTTTTTACATTTACATTTACTGTTGATACATAAACCTCTTACTCACAAAAGTATTGTGAATCAGGTCAGGTAAATCAGATCCAAATTATCTATCTAGTATCTAGAACTCAGTGAAGTTTAGCTATGATAATGGAGAGGCACACACATTACTCTATAACAGACCACAATGTATACTGCACAGACAAAAAACAAGCCATTAAGTACATCCGTCTGTGGAGCTATGTGATCAGATAAAGGCAAGGCATAGATCAGAGCACAGATACGAAACAACAATGCCCTCAATAAATTTTAAATGAAAGAAGCTTGGCACAGCCTTGAGCCTTCCTAGTGTTGGCTGGGCCTTATTCACAAAATTAATGAACAACACAAGGGTCACTATAAAATAATTACATTCCTGTAATGAAATGGGAGAATCTGTTGAAAGGACAACCAACCATATCTCCAGCACTCTATGTATCACTTGGAGTTTTGCTAAATGGCATGTAAAGGACTCTGGCAACATGAGAAAAACAGATTCTCTGGTCTCTTTGGCATAAAAACAGACAATACACATCACCTGGCTAATACCATGCATATGGTGAATCAACTATACACACACATACGTACACCAACCAGGCATAACATTATGACCAGACAGGTGAAGAGAATAACACCGAGTATGTCTTCATCACGGCACCTGTTAGTGGGTGGGATGTATTAGGCAGCAAGTGAACATTTTATCCTCAAAGTTGATGTTAGAAGCAGGAAAATTGGGCAAGCGTGAGGATCTGAGCAAGTTTGACTAGGGCCAGATTGTGATGGCTAGACGCTTGAGTCAGAGCATCTCCAAAACTGCAGCTCATGTGGGGTGTTCCCGGTCTGCAGTGGTCAGTATCTATCAAAAGTGGTCCAAAGAAGGAACAGTGGTAAACTGGTGACAGGGTCATGGGCGGCCAAGGCTCATTGATGCACGTGGGGAGCAAAGGCTGGCCCGTGTGATTCAATCCAACAGACGAGCTACTGTAGCTCAAATTACTAAAGAAGTTAATGCTGGTTCTGATATAAAGGTGTTAGAATACACAGTTCATCACAGTTTGTTGTGTATGGGGCTGCATAGCCGCAGACCAGTCAGGGTGCCCATGCTGACCCGTCCACCGCCAAAAGCGCCGACAATGGGCACGTGAGCATCAGAAGAAGGTGGCCTGGTCTGATAAATGACGTTTTCTTTTACATCATGTGGATGGCCGGGTGCATGTGCATCGCTTACCAGGGGAACACATGGCACCAGGATGCACTATTGGAAGAAGGCAAGCCAGCGGAGGCAGTGTGATGCTTTGGACAAAGTTCTGCTGGGAAACCTCGGGTCCTGCCATCCATGTGGATGTTACTTTGACACATACCACCTACCTAAGCATTGTTGCAGACCATGTACACCCTTTCATGGAAACAGTATTCCCTGATGGCTGTGCCCTCTTTCAGCAGGATAATGCCCCCCTGCCACAAAGTAAAAATGCTTCAGGAATGGTTTGAGGAGCACAACAATGAGTTTGAGGTGTTGACTTGGCCTCCAAATTCCCAAGATCTCAATCCAATCGAGCATCTGTGGGATGTGCTGGACAAACAAGTCCAATCCATGGAGGCCCCACCTCACAACTTACAGGAGTTAAAGGATCTGCTGATAACATCTTGGTGCCAGATACCACAGCACACCTTCAGGGGTCTAGTGGAGTTCATGCCTCAACGACTCAGAGCTGTTTTGGCAGCAAAAGGGGGACCAACACAATACTAGGAAGGTGGTCATAATGTTATACCTCATCGGTGTGTATGTATACACTTTATGGCCAAAAGTATATAGACAACTGACTATTTCAAAAACAAAACAAGTGATCTTTATGCAATCTTTTCAGCACTAACAACAGCCTCTTCTGCACTTTCTGCATTTACCATGTGTAAACACACACACACACACACACACACACACACACACACACACACACACACACACACACACACACACACACACACACAGGTTAACATTAATCCAATATTTACATTTGTGTTTGAAAATGAAATGAAACACACCTGGACAATTATAAGCTTCTTTTCTTTAGGTTTATGGTCAGGCCAATCCTCTCCAAAGCAGAAATAGATTTCAAAGGGAGGAGGGGTTGGTGCCTCCCCTTTCTGGTACAGTATAAGTCCTATAAGGGTGACAAATAAGAGATCAGAGGTTAAAATTTTTAAAGTGTTTATAAAGCTAGTACAAGAGTTGTTACAAATGCAATTATTAATAATGCAGAAAGGACACGGTTTAAAACTGACCAGGTCCTCACCATTTTATCCTAGCAGTTGTGGATACCAAGACAACCCACTCTCCTTATTTTGTCAGTTTTTTTAGCTATGGATTCCCAGACCATGCCAATTCCATATGAACTTCCAGCAATGCCCTATTTTTTACTTTAAACCCGCTGTTATACTTTCAACCTCTTTTTAAGCTTTGCCCTTTATTTCACATACATTATTTTATAAATGATTACACTATTTTGCTATAATATACAAAAAAATTAAAACAGATTATAAATGTTAAGAGATGCTAAATACGTTTCTAAGCAGAACTAGAAACTTTTAATCTTATGCTTTTTATTTATGGAAGTTTATGGCATGGACATTTCTGTAAAATAGAGTGTACTAAATAAATGTAGTTTAGTTTTTAAAAATAGTTTAGTGTTTAGTTTTTAACGTCATGTCTGCCCTTTGGGCCATGTTCATGGCAGGAAAGGTTGTGATCCGTCTTTTATTTACTTATTTCATTTGACTTAGAGAAGTTATACTAAATAAATGAAAGATCAGATTTTTGGATCAAAATGTAATGCACACAGTAAAAAAAAGTTAAATAAAGTGTGTAATCAAAGATGAAATGCTTCTAATTCTCTTTTTTGTGACTGGCAAATCATAACTGAGATGAGTATGAGTGATTGAATAGAAAAGCTTTAAAGCAAAATCTGATAAAATCACACAGTGCACCCGAGCATAGATCTTAATCAACTTACCCTGCAGGAAATTGTTGAGGCTGAACACATTAATTTTGCGCTCCCGTTCCATAGGGTTAGGTGGACCCCCCTCGGGCACGCCCGGCCCAGACCAAAACACTTTGCATTGGCAAAGACGCACAGCGTAGATGTCTTGGCCTCGAATCTCCAAGATCAGACCACGGTCCATCACGTCTAGCAGATGCTCAGTGTAAAAACGCTGCTTCTCGTTTTGGATCTCAGCAGTTCCAGGAAACAGCACCTGGTGTAGTGTGACGGGCCCAAACAGCTCCACCTGTTCTGGCGTCGGTGCAAAGTTACCATAATAAAGCCGACAGCCCTGAGGATTACTTACTGTCAGAGAGCCGACTGAGCGGCCTCGGTACTGGAACTTAATGTCGAGGTCTGTTACTGAAATAGAGAGAGAGAGAGAAGAACAAAAAATTAATACAGAAAGTAATTGTTTAATTGAACAAATATTAAGAATATTGTAAAACTCCAGAACTATCTAAAAAGACAAGAAGATCTAGCTTAAATCATGACATTGCAAGCACTGAAGACTGTTAGTAATGCCATTATTTGAACTCCATCTTCTTCTTGTCTTCTAAGGTAGTTCTGACATGGTTTGGAGTTTTCAGGTCACTGTCTTGCCATAGGATGAATCCCTGACCAAATTGACATTAACCAGAAAGAATTACAAGGTGCTACAAAATGCTGTGATAGCCTCTTTGGATCAGGATTCCAAAATAGCCCCAATATTTAACAAAAGAGCCCCGGATCATCACACTTTCTCCACCATGTTTGACTTTCTTTCAGAATTTGTGATGTAATGATGCACTGCCGTTATCTAAGAAGGTCTTAAAGACCAATGAATAAAAAATTTGGAATCTTCAATAATACAATAAAACCAATAATGTAATTATTTTATTCTTTTAATATTTTGGCTGACCAATTTAATGGTGTTTTGTAAATATAGACACATTTTTTATTTTTAAACAATCAAAAAAATTGGGACGGTGCAAAATAATAATATTATATTTAATATTATATAATCAATATTATGATATATACACTGCCTGGCCAAAAAAAGTCACACACTAATATTTCGTTGGACCGCCTTTAGCTTTGATTACGGCACGCATTCGCTGTGCATCATTTCCACAAGCTTCTGCAAAGTCACAACATTTATTTCTGTCCAGAGTTGCATTAATTTTTCCCCAAGATCTTGTATTGATGATGGGAGATTTGGACCACTGTGCAAAGTCTTCTCCAGCACATCCCAAAGATTCTCAATGGGGTTCAGGTGTGGACTCTGTGGTGGCCAATCCATGTGTGAAAATGATGTCTCATGCTCCCTGAACCACTCTCACAATTTGAGCCCGGTGAATCCTGGCATTGTCATCTTGGAATATGCCCGAGCCATCAGGGAAGAAAAAATCCATTGATGGAATAACCTGGTCGTTCAGTATATTCAGGTAGTCAGCTGACCTCATTCTTTGGGCACATAACGTTGCTGAACCTAGACCTGACCAACTGCAGCAACCCCAGATCATAGCACTGCCCCCACAGGCTTGTACGGTAAGCACTAGGCATGATGGGTGCATCACTTCAGCCGCCTCTCTTCTTACCCTGATGCGCCCATCACTCTGGAACAGGGTAAATCTGGACTCATCAGACCACATGACCTTCTTCCATTGCTCCAGAGTCCAATCTTTATGCTCCCTAGCAAATTAAAGCCGTTTTTGCCGGTTAGCCTCACTGACAAGTGGTTTTCTTAAGGCTACACAGCTGTTTAGTCCCAATCCCTTGAGTTCCCTTCGCATTGTGCGTGTGTGGAAATGCTCTTACTTTCACTATTAAACATATCCCTGAGTTCTACTACCATCTGATTTCACCAAACGTTTAAGTGATCGCCGATCACGATCATTCAAGATTCTTTTCCGACCACATTCCTTCCTCGAAGATGATGTTTCCCCACTGTCCTTCCACTTTTTAATAATGTGTTGGACAGTTCTTAACCCGATTTTAGTAGTTTCATCTCCTTAGATGTTTTCTCTGCTTGATGCATGCCAATAATTTGACCCTTCTGAAACAGATTAACATCTTTTCCACAACCACAGGATGTGTCTTTCGACATGGTTGTTTAACAAATGAGAAGCTACTCACTGCATCAGTTAGGGTTAAATAACATGTTGAAACATAATCACCGATGTAGTAATTATCCAATGGGAGGCTCTTGCCTATTTGCTTAGTTAGGTCCAGGTGGTGACCTTTTTTTTGGCCAGGCAGTGTATATATATATTAATATAGATATTTATGTGTATGTGTGTGTGTGTGTGTGTGTATCAGTGGTAAATGTGTCTTTCCCGAAATTCAAAAGGCTAAGGATTAGTCTTTGCATGCATAGATGGGTCATAACTCACAACTTTGTGCCAAACTGTAAGAGAATGGTCAATCAGTTAAAAAAAATTGTCAGTGTAAAATTGCAAATAAGTTTGGTCTTTCACCATCTACAGTACATAATATTGTAAAAAATCTGGGAATACAGAGGAATCCCAGTCCAGGTACGGCAAACTGGTAACCATTGCTGAATGTGTGTGACTCTCACACTATCAGAAACATTCAGGATACTGTGATGAATATAGGTATATGGGGTTGGGAGGAATTAAAAAAACATTAATTATGCCACTGCATAAAGAAAAGCCACCTGAATCTTATAATGCAAAGTAAAAGCCATAAGTATTTTTATATTGAAAAAAAAAAAAAAAACACAAAGTGTTCAGTGAAAACATTAGAAATATGTTCTTTGTACTTTGGTCAATTAAATAAGGGTTCAAGAGAATTAAATCAAACCTGTTGCTGTTGTATTCTAAATATTTGACATGTTTTTGATCACTACAGTTAAAAACAAGAGCTAATGCCTTTCTGTCAGTGCAAATCAGTCTGGTAATTCCTTTTCTGACCTCAGAAGGTGTTAGAGACTCTAGAGATGGTTGTGCATTAAAATTACAAGGAAATACACCAACAACAATGCAATAAGCTTAGTCACTTAAATGATATTTTTGGCATTTACATGTGATGCTGCTGTGAAGATGTGATTCATCTGTATGAGTTTTTGCATTGTGCTGATGCTGCATGACTGGATAATTACAAGAATAAGTGGGTGTTTAGATATTTCTCATAAACTTTATAGTATATAAAATATATAAATTTTATAAATTATATATATAAATATTAGGGCTGTCAAACGATTAAAATTTTTAATCGCGATTAATCTCAGAATTTCATATAGTTAATCGCGATTAATCACATTTTTTATTTAAAAAGGAGGTGGTTTTAATGTTATGGCTGATCGGTGTACATACACTAACATACACAAAAACTCATTCACAATCAACACAGTCTTGTTCCCTGGGTTCTGACAACTCATACTAGTGACTATATTACTTGCATCTTTGCAGAATATTGCATTGTTTTTGCACCTTATTCTCACCTTATTCTACCTGCTGCTATATAAACCCTACGCTGCTAACTGGATATCAGAATACGTTTTTATTAGGGCTGTCGAAGTTAACGCGATAATAATAACGCGTTCCAGTGTTGCCAGATTGGGCGGTTATCCGCCAAATTGGGCGGATTTTGTTGGAAAACAATTTAATAGCATTTAAATAACACTTCTGTTTAAAAGAAAATATTCAGTTTTAAGAAGCACCAGCATTGTAGAAGGTTATTAAAAGTAAAGTCAATTTTCAATGCTGATTTGGCTTAATAGTGTTGGTCAGTCTGTATCATATTCTTGAAATGATAAAGTATTGCAAAGGAATATCTTTGAAATTCTTCCTCATAATGTTAAGGTTGCTATATTTTGGTTTTTCACTTGTCAGGGAAAATTAAGAGAGAAAAAAGCTTATTATTATCATGCGTGTGATATATCATTTACGTGATCTGCGTATCACGTTACCACTGTACGTCACTGAGCTGATATGTGTATCAGGTGACCAGCGGGTAACGGCGTGTTATGTTTAAGTGTGATGCTCCAAGTTTTGGATTAAGCAATAAAGACAAACACGTCTCCACATAACTAGTGTCATTTGTATTTCGTGGTTAAGTACAAAACATAACAATGCGGGTCTTCGTGATGTAATTCTACATGGCACTCACTGCCTGTATAAATAAATTTTTCCTGTATAGAATTTGCGTTAACGGCACTATTTTTTTAAATCGCGTTAAATTGAGATCGCGTTAATGCGTTATTATCGCGTTAACTTCGACAGCCCTAATAAATATATATATACAGGGTGGGCCATTTATATGGATACACCTAAATAAAATGGGAATGGTTGGTGATATTAACTTGCTGTTTGTGGCACATTAGTATATGGGAGGGGGAAAACTTTTCAAGATGGGTGGTGACCATGGTGGCCATTTTGAAGTCGGCCATTTTGGATCCAACTTTAGTTTTTTTCCAATGGGAAGAGGGTCATGTGACACATCAAACTTATTGAGAATTTGGTGAAGTGTGCTTGGTTTTAACGTAACTTTATTCTTTCATGAGTTATTTACAAGCTTCTCTTTGTTTACAGCCATTGACATGTCGCAGAGGTTAACACGTGAGGAGCGGATAGAAATTGTGTTGATGTCTGGTGAACGCAGTACCCGGGTCATTGCAGCAGATTTCAATGCAAGACACCCTACGAGACCACCCATCTCCCATGCTACAGTTAGCAAACTGCTTGCCAAGTTTCGTGAAACTGGTTCAGTGTTGGATTTACCAAAATGAGGAAGCATGAAAACTGTCACTAATGAAGAAACATCAGTGGCTGTCCTAGCTTCATTCAGCAAGAGCCCACAGCGTAGCACTCGCCGCATGTCACTGGAGAGTGGCATCAGTCGAACATCCCTTCGGCGGATATTAGCTACTCACAAATGGCACCCTTACAAACTCCAGCTGCTGCAGCATCTCAACGAGGATGACCCAGATCGGCGCACTGAATTTGCAGAATGGGCAAAACAAAAATTGGAATAGGACCCTCAGTTTACACAGAACATTTTGTTCAGTGATGAGGCAAACTTTTATGTGAATGGTGAAGTTAACAAACAAAACCACCGCTATTGGTCTGACACCAACCCACATTGGATAGATCCCTCCAAGACTGTTGGAACACAAAAATTGATGGTATGGTGTGGTATATGGGGTACAAAGATAGTGGGGCCATTCTTCATCAATGGAAACCTCAAGGCCACTGGATATTTGAAATTGCTACATGATGATGTGTTTCCCTCTTTATGCACTGAAGCTGGCACGTTCCCTGAGTTTTTCCAGCAAGATGGTGCACCACCACATTATGGGTGTCAGGTCCAAGCATTCCTAGATGAACAGTTTCCTGGAAAGTGGATTGGTCGTCGTGGGCCAGTTGAATGGCCCCCAAGGTCTCCCGATCTGACCCCCTTAGACTTTTATCTTTGGGGTCATCTGAAGGCAATTGTCTATGCTGTGAAGATACGAGATGTGCAGCACCTGAAACTACGGATACCGGAAGCCTGTGCTAGCATTTCTTCTGCGGTGTTGCTATCAGTGTGTGAGGAGTGGGAGAAGAGGGTTGCATTGACAATCCAACACAATGGGCAGCACTTTGAACACATTTTATAAGTGGTCAGAAACTTGTAAATAACTCATGAAAGAATAAAGTTACGTTAAAACCAAGCACACCATTGTTTTTCTTGTGAAATTCTCAATAAGTTTGATGTGTCACATGACCCTCTTCCCATTGAAAAAACTAAAGTTGGATCCAAAATGGCCGACTTCAAAATGGCCACCATGGTCACCACCCATCTTGAAAAGTTTTCCCCCTCCCATATACTAATGTGCCAAATGGCCCACCCTGTATATATATATATATACTATACTAGGGCTGTCGAAGTTAACGCGATAATAACGCATTAACGCGATTTCAATTTAACGCGATTAAAAATAATAGTGCCGTTAACGCAAATTCTAGTTAATGTTGAGACTTGACTGGTAGAACTACAACGCTCGGTTACATTATGTTAACATTATGTTAAAACAAACGTTTTAATGTCGGACTTGCCATTGTTTTTCATTTGCGGTTTGTTAACATAATGTAACCGAGCGTTGTAGTGATGCACTTGTAAAGAAATAAATACACGCTATATTCACAAGTTGTCGGGAGCAGAACACTTTTATTAACTTATTCTGTTAAGGTACCAAATACCGGAAAGCTGAGTCAAGCACGTTAGTCCATGCACTATGGAAGCCCCAAAGGGTCAAAACACACTCACTTCGTGTAGAAACGGCCATCAAACCATTGTCACAATACAACCACAGAAAAGTCTGTTACAATAACTACGCCTTATCCCACCTAAAGCACCGCTGATCTACAATGTTTGCTGATGGAGAAATTCTAACCTACAATCTGACATTTACTGCCTAGTATGTGAGTGAATAAAACTCCCTTACAGTTTTCTCTTGTCCCAGCAGTTTTTAACATCAGTACATTTAGCATAAAATGTGTTCACCATTTTAATTGTAACATTTCACATAAAAATCCTTGTTTTCTATAACATTTACACAGATTTTTTTTTAATGCGATTAATCGCGATTAACTATATGAAATTCTGAGATTAATCGCGATTAAAAATTTTAATCGTTTGACAGCCCTAATATATACACAGTATATATATATATATATATATATATATATATACAGTGTATCACAAAAGTGAGTACACCCCTCACATTTCTGCAAATATTTCATTATATCTTTTCATGGGACAACACTATAGACATGAAACTTGGATATAACTTAGAGTAGTCAGTGTACAACTTGTATAGCAGTGTAGATTTACTGTCTTCTGAAAATAACTCAACACACAGCCATTAATGTCTAAATGGCTGGCAACATAAGTGAGTACACCCCACAGTGAACATGTCCAAATTGTGCCCAAATTTGTCGTTGTCCCTCCCTGGTGTCATGTGTCAAGGTCCCAGGTGTAAATGGGGAGCAGGGCTGTTAAATTTGGTGTTTTGGGTACAATTCTCTCATACTGGCCACTGGATATTCAACATGGCACCTCATGGCAAAGAACTCTCTGAGGATGTGAGAAATAGAATTGTTGCTCTCCACAAAGATGGCCTGGGCTATAAGAAGATTGCTAACACCCTGAAACTGAGCTACAGCATGGTGGCCAAGGTCATACAGCGGTTTTCCAGGACAGGTTCCACTCGGAACAGGCTTCGCCAGGGTCGACCAAAGAAGTTGAGTCCACGTGTTCGGCGTCATATCCAGAGGTTGGCTTTAAAAAATAGACACATGAGTGCTGCCAGCATTGCTGCAGAGGTTGAAGATGTGGGAGGTCAGCCTGTCAGTGCTCAGACCATACGCCGCACACTGCATCAACTCGGTCTGCATGGTCGTCATCCCAGAAGGAAGCTGACGCACAAGAAAGCCCGCAAACAGTTTGCTGAAGACAAGCAGTCCAAGAACATGGATTACTGGAATGCCCTGTGGTCTGACGAGACCAAGATAAACTTGTTTGGCTCAGATGGTGTCCAGCATGTGTGGCGGCGCCCTGGTGAGAAGTACCAAGACAACTGTATCTTGCCTACAGTCAAGCATGGTGGTGGTAGCATCATGGTCTTGGGCTGCATGAGTGTTGCTGGCACTGGGGAGCTGCAGTTCATTGAGGGAAACATGAATTTTAACATGTACTGTGACATTCTGAAACAGAGCATGATCCCCTCCCTTCGAAAACTGGGCCTCATGGCAGTTTTCCAACAGGATAACGACCCCAAACACAACCTCCAAGATGACAACTGCCTTGCTGAGGAAGCTGAAGGTAAAGGTGATGGACTAAACCCAATTGAGCACCTGTGGCGCATCCTCAAGTGGAAGGTGGAGGAGTTCAAGGTGTCTAACATCCACCAGCTCCGTGATGTCATCATGGAGGAGTGGAAGAGGATTCTAGTAGCAACCTGTGCAGCTCTGGTGAATTCCATGCCCAGGAGGGTTAAGGCAGTGCTGGATAATAATGGTGGTCACACAAAATATTGACACTTTGGGCACAATTTGGACATGTTCACTGTGGGGTGTACTCACTTATGTTGCCAGCTATTTAGACATTAATGGCTGTGTGTTGAGTTATTTTCAGAAGACAGTAAATCTACACTGCTATACAAGTTGTACACTGACTACTCTAAGTTATATCCAAGTTTTAGTTCTATAGTGTTGTCCCATGAAAAGATATAATAAAATATTTGCAGAAATGTGAGGGGTGTACTCACTTTTGTGATACACTGTATATATATATATATATATATATATATATATACACACAGTATATATATATATATATATATATATATATATATATATATATATATATATATATATATATATATATATAAATAATCTTAAAGAACCAATAACGATCTGATTAATATTAAGGCTAATATTAAATTATAATAAATCTGATAAAGCAACCTGACTTTTAGTCCAGAACTAAGGCTATTTAATAGGTTTATTTTGTCTATTTTATTTTTGTTTGTTGTTTTTTGTAGAAGCTCCTTTACAAAAAGAGCTTGTCTCAAACTGCTGGAGCATGTCTGTGTGGTTTGGTATTATTTTAATGATTTGATATGCAGCTTTAAAAAGGATTCCACTATTTTCCGCTAATTGCCACTATAAGGCCTAAAGTAAACATTTCTGCAGTTAATGAAGTCTGAACATGTAATCACACCCAGTACCAGACAAATGACTAAAGTGTCTATCCTGGCATGATGCCTTTTTTATCTAGAAGTGTTTATCTTTTATGCATTTTACCTGGCAAATGCTTACATAATGACAGAATTGCTACTAGTGTGTAAGATGTCATAATGTTTAAAATTTGCAGTTCAACTGGTTCTTATGAACCATATTTGTAGTCATAGCCTACATTACTGGCACCCTTGAACTTATTTCAGAAAATGCACCACTTCTATCAGAAAATTGCTGCAATTACAAATGCTTTGAAATTCACAAATTTATTTCTTCTCTTTGCATTGGAAGTACAACAAAATAGCTGAGGAAAAAGTCAAATCTGATATTTCACACAGAACCTTAGAAATCAGCACTATATTGACACCACCTTCAAATTGTAAGAAATAGCTGATCATGAGATGCTCAGTCATGTGATGCTTCTTAAAACTGTACTTGAACTAATCTAATGCAAGTAACAGGTGCTGGATATAAAAAAAAATCATTTGGTTTAAATAAGGACAGTTGACTCAATGTTTGTGTCTGTATGGTACCACCCTGAGAAGGAGGAAAAGAAAGAACAACAAATAATTTACAGAATGTGAGAATCAAAACTGTGCAAAAGCGAAGACAATTTCAAGGCTTTAAGTTTATCTCCAGACAACTTAATGTTTGTGTCCACTGTGTGCAACATCACTAAGAAGTGAAGAGAAAAATTAAAAGAAGATTACAACAAAAATGATTTGAATGGTTGATAAAGAACCTTAATCATTCTCCAAACAAATTCAAGCTGATCTACAGGGTACAAAAGTGTCAGCTCGTGTCAGTATCGTCACCTGAATGAAAAAATACACTATAGCAGGAGACACAGAAAGACCCCAGTGCTGACACAAAGATATAAAAAAGCCAGAATGAATTTTGCCTTATCTTACCCTTCTAAGGGGGAAAAAAATCATCCTGTGGACAGATTAAATAAAGATTTTGCTTTCTGGTAAAATCATCTCCCATTTACAGAAAATCTCCAATACGTTCAAACATGGTGCCGATTCAAAAATGTTTTGGGGTTGCTTTGCAGCTTCTGGCATGCATGGCTCCACCATGTGCAAGGCATCATGAAATCTGAACACTACCGAAGAAATTTGGATGGCTATGTAGGGCCCAATGTCAGAAAGCTGGGTGTCTGTCAGAGGTCTCGGGTCTTCCAGCAGGACAATGACCCCAAAGCACACTGCAAAAGGCACCCAGAATATATCGTAACAAAGCATTGAAGAGTTCTGAAGTGCCCAGCAATGAGCCCAGATCTAAATCCAATCAAACCCCTGTGAAGAGATCTCAAAACATCTGTTGAGAAGAGGCACCATTCAAATCTCACAGACCTGGAGCAGTTAAAACAAAAAGAGTGGTGCAAAATTCCAGTAGAGAGGTGTAAGAAACTCATTCATGGTTACAGGAAGATACTGATTTCAGTTATTGTGCTACCAAATAAACAATAACTTTAAATTTATTATTCTCAGCTTGTGTGTTGTTTCAATGCAAACAAAAGAAATAAACATGTGAACAACAAGGCATTCGTAATTCAACAGTTTGTGAAAGAAGTGCAGGGTGCACAATATTTTTGACTATAACTGTAGCACACATACACCGATCAGCCATAACATTAAAACCACCTACTTGTTTCTACACTCACAGCTCCACTTACCATAAAGAAGCACTTTGTAGTTCTACAATTACTGACTGTAGTCCATCTGTTTCTCTACATAATTTTTTATCCTGCTTTTACCCTGTTCTTCAATGGTCAGGACCCCCACAGGACCACCACAGAGCGGGTATTATTTAGGTGGTTGATAATTCTCAGCACTGCAGTGACACTGACATGGTGGTGGTATGTTAGTGTGTGTTGTGCTGGTATGAGTGGATCAGACACAGCAGCGCTGCTGGAGTTTTTAAATACTGTGTCCACTTACTGTCCACTCTATTAGACACTCCTACCTAGTTGGTCCACCTTGTAGATGTAAAGTCAGAGACGATCGCTCATCTATTGCTGCTGTTTGAGTTGGTCATCTTCTAGACTTCCATCAGTGGTCACAGGATGCTGCCCACAGGGCGCTGTTGGCTGGATATTTTTGGTTGGTGGACTATTCTCAGTCCAGCAGTGACAGTGAGGCATTTAAAAACTCTAGCAGCGCTGCTGTGTCTGATCCACTTATACCAGCACAACACACACTAACGCACCACCACCATGTCAGTGTCACTGCAGTGCTGAGTATGACCCACCACCCAAATAATACTTACTCTGTAGTGGTCCTGGGAAAGTCCTGACCATTGAAGGACAGCATGAAAGGGGGCTAACAAAGCATGCAGAGAAACAGATGGACTACAGTCAGTAATTGTATTAATTGTATACTACAAAGTGCTTCTATATGGTAAGTGGTGCTGATAAAATGGACAGTGAGTGTAGAAACAAAAAGGGGGTTTTAATGTTATGGCTGATTGGTGTATGTACTAGTACTTAATTTAAAGACATAATTTTCCTCACTTATAGCTGGTCAAAAAGTAAATACGCATTACTTTTTAGTCCTCTATCTAGACGTTTGGATTGATTTCTTCCTTACTTGAAAACTGCTTTAAGTTAAACTTAAATGATGGATTATCATTACTATTATTATCATCTAAATTAAAAAAAGTCCTTGTATAGAGAAATCCATTAGATCTATAACACTCAGTCAAACAACTGTCAAAAAAAACCACATACTGTGGACTAAAGTTACCGTGAATAATTGTTGACATTGCATATTGGGTTATGTAAGGACAAGTGATAATAGACATGACTCACTGAACATTTATTAAAATGTCAGTGGCAGCATCAGGTGATTACTCAGGTATGCTATGTTTCCTATCTTGAAAGGTGCAGTGGTGACAAAAAATGCAACAAAAATGTTTTATCTTAGGCTTTAACTATTGTATAAGGATAATCTATGCTAGTAATCTACGCTAGCTAAATGAGGTAAATTGCTCTTTTTTACTCAGTGTTTATATGTGGAGAAGAAAAAAATTTAATGGAAAGGAAAATCATCAAGTTGCATTAGAAGCCAATGTACACAAAAAATATAGCACAATGGCACTGAATGCAAAGTGCATCATTTGCAATGACAATTAAAATTATATTACTAAAAATAAGAACAATAAAAGCATACTTACATGGCAGCATATGTGGACTGGTAAGTAGGTCAGAAATGCATGACTGCACATGGCTCTCTGCTTCAGGTTGCACCTCTGACATTGGACTGTCTACAATGGTGCCTTGCATACCAACAGTACTGGGCACAGCCGGTGGTGCAATAATCCCAGAATCCATGTTTAGTCCGTTTGGAGCATTTTCCCTAAGTATGTACTCTTCCTGCTTCATGGTAGGTGCTATAGAGCAAAAGCCAGGTAAATCTGGTGGTGCAACAGGCTGGAATAATGGTTCGACTTGGTTGGCTGGAAATGCAGGGTAGCTTGGAGGCTCGCTGATCCGAGGGTCTGTCCACATTCCACATGTTCAAAAAAAAAAAAAAAAAAAAAGGCCGTTTTCATTTTGTCATATTAAAGTGATGCATTTTAAAATTCTCACATTAACATATTTAACAGGGAAAAACAAAATGAATGTTATTGTACATAGATTTAAAGGGCTTACTGATAGAGAGGTGCTCGAAGTTTGGTAGCTGAAAGATAAATAATAACATGAAGGTAAAAATAATCCTGACTTGTAAAAACAGCTAACACTTTGCTCTTCTAATTATAATAATAATAAACAATCCACCCACTCACCTCCTCCTCTTCATCATCATCCTCGCCTCCATCTATGAGAGCATAAAAGATGCTAGGTTAAAATAGGCCTGGGTCTGCTTAATAAGAATACGCTTTTTAACAAAACATTTAGAAGACCTATTAAAAATAAGTAAAAGCAGCCGCTCAGGTGGCGCACTGGTAAAGTACGCTAGCGCACCAGAGTTGGGGTTTCGAATACATCGTATCGAATCTCGGCTCTGCCTTTCCGACTGGGTTGGGCGGCAGCATGAACAACGATTGGCTGTTGTTCAGGGTTAGAGGGTAAGAAAGTCGGATCATAGGTCCTCATAACTGGTGCAACTGTGGCCCCTGCTGGCTGGCTGATGGTGCCTGCACAGGGCTGAGGAATAATGCTGATGGGGGTGTGGCCCTCTGTACACAGTGCCCGTCAAGTGTATGAACTCGAGTCGTGCAGGTGAAAAATGCAGTCTGTACTGACTAAGTCAGTGAAGTAAATAGTTTCGAGATACTATTAGGTTACACACTGCGACAATGAGTTTCTCTTCCATCTTCCAACTACGAACCAAAAACTAAGCGCACCGTTTCATAATGGGGGGATAATGTGTGTACAGCTCTGCTCAATGCTCATCGCTACATCACTTTGCTCCTAATATGCAAAAAACTCAGAAAGTCACTGACTCCGCCCACTTCGCATCACCAACGTTCACTCCACCTACTGTTGCTGGAAATCGTCAGCTCTAATTGAAAATAAACAACAGCCGGTCGCTTTGTCACGTTGCCTCGCTGACGATCTGAACATAGGGTAAGAAGTCCAAAGGTGGGGTGAAATTCCACCTAGAACTGTCCTGACTCTTCCTGACCAATCACAACCCTGCAATTCCTCTGGAACAAACAGAGCAACTAACTATCTACTTGATGTTACAGTAGTTAAGTTTATCTTAATCCAAGATGTTTTGCCACTAGTATTGGTGTTCCATTAATAAAGTTGTTAACAATAATGATAATGTCTAATATGTATTCTCTGCATTTGTGGTACCTTTTAAGTTAAAATACTACAATTACATTGGTACCCAAGTGTAGAGATACTACAAATGTTAGGTTGATTCAGTAAGGCCTAAGACCAACTTATAGTATAGCTGTTTATCTGCAATGTAGGGCTAAATAATAACTTCCTTTCATTATATCTACTATTGCTTTAAATCTGACAATGCCGTACCTGTTTGTGTGTTTGTTTATTAGGATTTTAACATCATGTTTTACACACTTTTCAAGTTACATTCATGACAGAAACGATAGTTATTCGTTACACAAGATTCATCAGTTCACAAGTTTAATGTCAAACACAAAATTGTATCTCCAATTCACCTCACTGGCATGTTTTTGGACTGTGGGAGGAAACCAGAGCTCCCGGAGGAAACCCACACAGACACAGGAATAACATGCAAACTCCACACAGAAATGACCCGCACCGCCCCACCTGGGGATCGAACCCAGGACCTGCTTACAATGCCGTACCTGAAAACATTTAAAACCTTTCCTTACCTACACTTACTGGCTGATCGCACACTTCATAAATCTTGTATGGCTGCATGGGTGTCGCCTTGGTGCCATCATACTTCAGAGTGAACTCGCGACTCTTGTTGAGTGCACATCTCAGGTTGGCCTTCCATTTGGCTGGATCAGGCTCATCTATTCCTTCCTGGTACTTTCCTGTCTCCAGTGCCCAAGCCTTTACAGAAAAAATGAGGGGACCTTAAGGGGTTGTTATGAACATTATCAATCTAAATGAACAGTTTACAGTTCTTTATAATAAGGCATTGTTCTGATTGACATTATACCCTTTGACGTGTGTACTTTGATGAATTGTAATTACGTTTGTCATGATATCAAAGATATGACATCAGCAGTGGCATTAAATATACAATGGCCTCAGTTGTACTATGTAGCCTTGTAATGACATAAGACATACATACTTAAGACATACTGTTAGCCTATAATAACAGAATACTAAGCAGAGCTGTAATGACCTTAGTTCTGTTTGTTTATTAGGATTTTAACATCATGTTTTACACTTTGGTGACATTCATGACAGGAACGGTAGTAACTCATTACACAAGGTTTATCAGTTCACAAGGTTATATCACACACGATCATGGACAATTTAGTGTCTCCAATTCACCTCACTTGCATGTCTTTGGACTGTGGGAGGAAACCGTAGCACCCGGAGTAAACCCACGCAGACACGGGGAGAACATGCAAACTCCACACAGAAAGGACCAGCACCCGGAGTAAACCCACACAGACACAGGGAGAACATGCAAACTCCACACAGAAAAGACCCGGACCTCCCCACCTGGGGATTGAATCCAGGACCTTCTTGCTATCAGGCGACAGGGCGACCCACTTAACCACTGTGCCGGACCTTAGTTCTACTAATTGTCATATTGGGATGGTGGTAGCCTAGTCAGTACAACTTTGGGCTATAAAACAGAAGGTTGTGGGTCTAAAACCTAGATTTGCCATGCAGACACTGTTGGGCCTTTGAGCAAGGCCCTTAACCCTCTTGGCTCCAGGGGTGCTGTACAATGTCTAACTCCTGCACTCTGACTCCAGTTTTCAAACAAGCTGGGATATGCAATTAAAACATTTAATCATACTGTGCATATGTATATATAACAAAAGCATTGCATCTGCCCTAGATTATAATACCAATAATAATAATAATAATAATAACAATAATAATAATACAGCAACATGTAATGACAGAGGTACTTTGTAGGTCTGTATTGACTTTGGATGTACAGGGTGGGCCATTTATATGGATACACCTAAATAAAATGGGAATGGTTGGTGATATTAACTTCCTGTTTGTGGCACATTAGTATATGGGAGGGGGAAAACTTTTCAAGATGGGTGGTGACCATGGCGGCCATTTTGAAGTTGGCCATTTTGGATCCAACTTTAGTTTTTTCAATGGGAAGAGGGTCATGTGACACATCAAACTTATTGAGAATTTGGTGAAGTGTGCTTGGTTTTAACGTAACTTTATTCTTTCATGAGTTATTTACAAGCTTCTCTTTGTTTTCAGCCATTGACATGTCGCAGAGGTCAACACGTGAGGAGCGGATAGAAATTGTGTTGATGTCTGGTGAACGCAGTACCCAGGTCATTGCAGCAGATTTCAATGCAAGACACCCTATGAGACCACCCATCTCCCATGCTACAGTTAGCAAACTGCTTGCCAAGTTTCGTGAAACTGGTTCAGTGTTGGATTTGCCAAAATGTGGACGCATGAAAACTGTCACTAATGAAGAAACATCAGTGGCTGTCCTAGCTTCATTCAGCAAGAGCCCACAGCGTAGCACTCGCCGCATGTCACTGGAAAGTGGCATCAGTCGAACATCCCTTCGGCGGATATTAGCTACTCACAAATGGCACCCTTACAAACTCCAGCTGCTGCAGCATCTCAACGAGGATGACCCAGATCGGCGCACTGAATTTGCAGAATGGGCAAAACAAAAATTGGAACAGGACCCTCAGTTTACACAGAACATTTTGTTCAGTGATGAGGCAAACTTTTATGTGAATGGTGAAGTTAACAAACAAAACCACCGCTATTGGTCTGACACCAACCCACATTGGATAGATCCCTCCAAGACTGTTGGAACACAAAAATTGATGGTATGGTGTGGTATATGGGGTACAAAGATAGTGGGGCCATTCTTCATCAATGGAAACCTCAAGGCCACTGGATATTTGAAATTGCTACATGATGATGTGTTTCCCTCTTTATGCACTGAAGCTGGCACGTTCCCTGAGTTTTTCCAGCAAGATGGTGCACCACCACATTATGGGTGTCAGGTCCAAGCATTCCTAGATGAACAGTTTCCTGGAAAGTGGATTGGTCGTCGTGGGCCAGTTGAATGGCCCCCAAGGTCTCCCGATCTGACCCCCTTAGACTTTTATCTTTGGGGTCATCTGAAGGCAATTGTCTATGCTGTGAAGATACGAGATGTGCAGCACCTGAAACTACGGATACCGGAAGCCTGTGCTAGCATTTCTTCTGCGGTGTTGCTATCAGTGTGTGAGGAGTGGGAGAAGAGGGTTGCATTGACAATCCAACACAATGGGCAGCACTTTGAACACATTTTATAAGTGGTCAGAAACTTGTAAATAACTCATGAAAGAATAAAGTTACGTTAAAACCAAGCACACCATTGTTTTTCTTGTGAAATTCTCAATGAGTTTGATGTGTCACATGACCCTCTTCCCATTGGAAAAAACTAAAGTTGGATCCAAAATGGCCGACTTCAAAATGGCCACCATGGTCACCACCCATCTTGAAAAGTTTTCCCCCTCCCATATACTAATGTGCCACAAACAGCAAGTTAATATCACCAACCATTCCCATTTTATTTAGGTGTATCCATATAAATGGCCCACCCTGTACTATGTACTTCAGCTTATTGTGATATTGGAAATACTACACAGGACATAACCATAATAAGTGTTCTGTAGAGGTATGTTATCATATCAGAGGTACTGCATAGGCCTAGAATGGTTTTAAAGGTATAATAAAGGCAGATAATCATACAAAGCTACTATGCAGATCTGTGATTACAGCAAAAGCAGGCTAATACATGCACATATCTTTTCATCTACCGCAGTTCTAATCTTAAATAGATTTTTGGAAGTTTTGTAATCTCTCATAACAGCAATAACAAAACACTGTTGTTGCACTCAAAGTAAAAACGAGATTGTGCAGACCTTTTTTTAAAGACAGTGTTTTAGGCCCTCCATAAATAATGTCCTGTAGCTTTAATCAGTGGGGGAATTGAAACTTTGCTCTGTTTTTACTTCTGCAAAGCTTTTCCTGAGAATGTGGAAAAGCCCCCAGATAGTTATCTGAAGGGGTGGGGTTGAATGACTGTAGAGGACACATGTATGGTATGCAAAGGGTAGATTTCAATGTAAAGTCAACAGTGCAGACATTTTTCACATCTTAATTGATAATAAAGATTATAAATTGAATCCAGCACAAAATGTGTGAAAAATTTAGTGTGAAAAATATCATATGCATCTTGTTAAGATTCATATATACTAACAGCTTTACTCTTGACAGCAGAGGCACAAAGCAAAAATACACCCTTGACAGACACCCTTGCCAATTCATCGCAGGGCAACGAACACATTCACTCAACCTACAGACAGTTTGGTGCTACAGACACCAGAACAAACAAACCCACACAGACATGAAAAGAAGAAAAAAAAACTTCTTAAAGACAGTGACCAAAGTTGAGGATCAAACCCTGGTCATCTGGACTATGTGGCATCCACTCCAGCTGCACCATTCTGCAACCCCAATGGCAGTCAAATCACACTAAGAATTATATAAAACTAGGGCTGCAGCAACTTATTGACAAAAAAATTCAGTAAATTGAACATAAGTGGCTAAGAATTTAATTGAATTATTGGTTAATTTTATTAATCAATAACATTGATTATTTTTAATTCCATGGTTAATTATGAAACTGAACTATCTTGGTCACGCTGGCTAAAACTTGTGATAGTGGTAAGCAGAGCGAACTAGAAAAACTGAATGGGATTACAGACTGAATGAAAAGGATGAGGAAACCTTACAGAGAACATGAAACTGGCTGTATCAGGCAGCAGACAGAGCAGAGTAAAGCTGTTGTGTCCCAAATACCATTCATCATTCAACAGTGTGCTAAATTAGATTTTTGGCCAGTAGCCAAAATGTAATTTAGTAAGCCATTTAAATTGTGTTGCTTCATGCTTCACCCCCCCTTAACTTAAAACAACTAATTTTTATTAAGAATGCCCTCTGTTAAAAAGTGTGTGTGTGTGTGTGTGTGTGTGTGTGTGTGTGTGTGTGTGTATATATATACAGTGTATCACAAAAGTGAGTACACCCCTCACATTTCTGCAGATATTTAAGTATATCTTTTCATGGGACAACACTGACAAAATGACACTTTGACACAATGAAAAGTAGTCTGTGTGCAGCTTATATAACAGTGTAAATTTATTCTTCCCTCAAAATAACTCAATATACAGCCATTAATGTCTAAACCACCGGCAACAAAAGTGAGTACACCCCTTAGTGAAAGTTCCTGAAGTGTCAATATTTTGTGTGGCCACCATTATTTCCCAGAACTGCCTTAACTCTCCTGGGCATGGAGTTTACCACAGCTTCACAGGTTGCCACTGGAATGCTTTTCCACTCCTCCATGACGACATCACGGAGCTGGCGGATATTCGAGACTTTGCGCTCCTCCACCTTCCGCTTGAGGATGCCCCAAAGATGTTCTATTTGGTTTAGGTCTGGAGACATGTTTGGCCAGTCCATCACCTTTACCCTCAGCCTCTTCAATAAAGCAGTGGTCGTCTTAGAGGTGTGTTTGGGGTCATTATCATGCTGGAACACTGACCTGCGACCCAGTTTCCGGAGGGAGGGGATCATGCTCTGCTTCAGTATTTCACAGTACATATTGGAGTTAATGTGTCCCTCAATGAAATGTAACTCCCCAACACCTGCTGCACTCATGCAGCCCCAGACCATGGCATTCCCACCACCATGCTTGACTGTAGGTATGACACACTTATCTTTGTACTCCTCACCTGATTGCCGCCACACATGCTTGAGACCATCTGAACCAAACAAATTAATCTTGGTCTCATCAGACCATAGGACATGGTTCCAGTAATCCATGTCCTTTGTTGACATGTCTTCAGCAAACTGTTTGCGGGCTTTCTTGTGTAGAGACTTCAGAAGAGGCTTCCTTCTGGGGTGACAGCCATGCAGACCAATTTGATGTAGTGTGCGGCGTATGGTCTGAGCACTGACAGGCTGACCCCCCACCTTTTCAATCTCTGCAGCAATGCTGACAGCACTCCTGCGCCTATCTTTCAAAGACAGCAGTTGGATGTGACGCTGAGCACGTGCACTCGGCTTCTTTGGACGACCGACGCGAGGTCTGTTCTGAGTGGACCCTGCTCTTTTAAAACACTGGATGATCTTGGCCACTGTGCTGCAGCTCAGTTTCAGGGTGTTGGCAATCTTCTTGTAGCCTTGGCCATCTTCATGTAGCGCAACAGTTCGTCTTTTAAGATCCTCAGAGAGTTCTTTGCCATGAGGTGCCATGTTGGAACTTTCAGTGACCAGTATGAGAGAGTGTGAGAGCTGTACTACTAAATTGAACACACCTGCTCCCTATGCACACCTGAGACCTAGTAACACTAACAAATCACATGACATTTTGGAGGGAAAATGACAAGCAGTGCTCAATTTGGACATTTAGGGGTGTAGTCTCTTAGGGGTGTACTCACTTTTGTTGCCGGTGGTTTAGACATTAATGGCTGTATATTGAGTTATTTTGAGGGAAGAATAAATTTACACTGTTATATAAGCTGCACACAGACTACTTTTCATTGTGTCAAAGTGTCATTTTGTCAGTGTTGTCCCATGAAAAGATATACTTAAATATCTGCAGAAATGTGAGGGGTGTACTCACTTTTGTGATACACTGTATATATTAGGGCTGTCGAAGTTAACGCGATAATAACGCATTATTTGCACTTGCATAATAAAGAAATAAATACACGCTATATTCACAAGTTGTCGGAAGCAGAACACTTTATTAACTTATTCTGTTACGGTAAAGAATACCGGACAGCTGAGTCAAGCACGTTAGTCCATGAACTATGGAAGCCCCAAAGGGTCAAAACACACTCACTTCGTGTAGAAACGTCCATCAAACCATTGGATAGTATTACTGCCTAGTATGTGAGTGAATAAAACTCCCTTACAGTTTTCTCTTGTCCCAGCAGTTTTTAACATCAGTACATTTAGCATAAAATGTGTTCACCATTTTAATTGTAACATTTCACTTAAAAATCCTTGTTTTCTATAACATTTACACAGATTTTTTTTAATGCGATTAATCGCGATTAACTATATGAAATTCTGAGATTAATCGCGATTAAAATTTTTAATCGTTTGACAGCCCTAATATATATATATATATATATATATATATATATATATATATATATATATATATATATATATACACATATATATACACTGTATATATTAGGGCTGTCAAACGATTAAAAATTTTAATCGCGATTAATCTCAGAATTTCATATAGTTAATCGCGATTCATTGCATTTTTTTTTTTTTTTTTTTTTTAAGGAGGTGGTTTTAATGTTATGGCTGATCGGTGTACATACACTAACATACACAAAAACTCATTCACAATCAACACGGCCTTGTTCCCTGGGTTCTGACAACTCATACTAGTGACTATATTACTTGCATCTTTGCAGAATATTGCATTGTTTTTGCACCTTATTCTCACCTTATTCTACCTGCTGCTATATAAACCCTACGCTGCTAACTGGATATCAGAATACGTTTTTATTAGGGCTGTCGAAGTTAACGCGATAATAATAACGCGTTCCAGTGTTGCCAGATTGGGCGGTTATCCGCCAAATTGGGCGGAGTTTGTTGGAAAACAATTTAATAGCATTTAAATAACACTTCTGTTTAAAAGAAAATATTCAGTTTTAAGAAGCACCAGCATTGTAGAAGGTTATTAAAAGTAAATTCAATTTTTAAAGTCAATTTTCAATGCTGATTTGGCTTAATAGTGTTGGTCAGTCTGTATCATATTCTTGAAATGATAAAGTATTGCAAAGGAATATCTTTGAAATTCTTCCTCATAATGTTAAGGTTGCTATATTTTGGTTTTTCACTTGTCAGGGAAAATTAAGAGAGAAAAAAGCTTATTATTATCATGCGTGTGATATAGATCATTTACGTGATCTGCGTATCACGTTACCACTGTGTGTTGTACGTCACTGAGCTGATATGTGTATCAGGTGACCAGCGGGTAACGGCGTGTTATGTTTAAGTGTGATGCTCCAAGTTGTGGATTAAGCAATAAAGACAAACACGTTCTCCACATAACTAGTGTCATTTGTATTTCGTGGTTAAGTACAAAACATAACAATGCGGGTCTTCGTGATGTAATTCTACATGGCACTCACTGCCTGTATAGGTACATTTTTCCTGTATAGAATTTGCGTTAACGACACTATTTTTTTTAATCGCGTTAAATTGAGATCGCGTTAATGCGTTATTATCGCGTTAACTTCGACAGCCCTAATATATAAATATATATATATATATATATATATATATATATATATATATATATATATATATATATACAGTATCACGAAAGTGAGTACACCCCTCACATTTCTGCAAATATTTCATTATATCTTTTCATGGGACAACACTATAGACATGAAACTTGGATATAACTTAGAGTAGTCAGTGTACAGCTTGTATAGCAGTGTATATTTACTGTCTTCTGAAAATAACTCAACACACAGCCATTAATGTCTAAATAGCTGGCAACATAAGTGAGTACACCCCACAGTGAACATGTCCAAATTGTGCCCAAATGTGTCGTTGTCCCTCCCTGGTGTCATGTGTCAAGGTCCCAGGTGTAAATGGGGAGCAGGGCTGTTAAATTTGGTGTTTTGGGTACAATTCTCTCATACTGGCCACTGGATATTCAACATGGCACCTCATGGCAAAGAACTCTCTGAGGATGTGAGAAATAGAATTGTTGCTCTCCACAAAGATGGCCTGGGCTATAAGAAGATTGCTAACACCCTGAAACTGAGCTACAGCATGGTGGCCAAGGTCATACAGCAGTTTTCCAGGACAGGTTCCACTCGGAACAGGCTTCGCCAGGGTCGACCAAAGAAGTTGAGTCCACGTGTTCGGCGTCATATCCAGAGGTTGGCTTTAAAAAATAGACACATGAGTGCTGCCAGCATTGCTGCAGAGGTTGAAGATGTGGGAGGTCAGCCTGTCAGTGCTCAGACCATACGCCGCACACTGCATCAACTCGGTCTGCATGGTCGTCATCCCAGAAGGAAGCTGACGCACAAGAAAGCCCGCAAACAGTTTGCTGAAGACAAGCAGTCCAAGAACATGGATTACTGGAATGCCCTGTGGTCTGACGAGACCAAGATAAACTTGTTTGGCTCAGATGGTGTCCAGCATGTGTGGCGGAGCCCTGGTGAGAAGTACCAAGACAACTGTATCTTGCCTACAGTCAAGCATGGTGGTGGTAGCATCATGGTCTTGGGCTGCATGAGTGTTGCTGGCACTGGGGAGCTGCAGTTCATTGAGGGAAACATGAATTCCAACATGTACTGTGACATTCTGAAACAGAGCATGATCCCCTCCCTTCGAAAACTGGGCCTCATGGCAGTTTTCCAACAGGATAACGACCCCAAACACAACCTCCAAGATGACAACTGCCTTGCTGAGGAAGCTGAAGGTAAAGGCGATGGACTAAACCCAATTGAGCACCTGTGGCGCATCCTCAAGTGGAAGGTGGAGGAGTTCAAGGTGTCTAACATCCACCAGCTCCGTGATGTCATCATGGAGGAGTGGAAGAGGATTCCAGTAGCAACCTGTGCAGCTCTGGTGAATTCCATGCCCAGGAGGGTTAAGGCAGTGCTGGATAATAATGGTGGTCACACAAAATATTGACACTTTGGGCACAATTTGGACATGTTCACTGTGGGGTGTACTCACTTATGTTGCCAGCCATTTAGACATTAATGGCTGTGTGTTGAGTTATTTTCAGAAGACAGTAAATCTACACTGCTATACAAGTTCTACACTGACTACTCTAACTTATATCCAAGTTTCATGTCTATAGTGTTGTCCCATGAAAAGATATAATAAAATAATTGCAGAAATGTGAGATGTGTACTCACTTTTGTGATACACTGTATATATATATATATATATATATATATATATATATATATATATATATATATATATATATATACATATACACCGATCAGCCAAAACATTAAAACCACCCCCTTGTTTCTACACTCACTGTCCATTTTATCAGCTCCACTTACCATATAGAAGCACTTTGTAGTTCTACAATTACTGACTGTAGTCCATCTTTTTCCTTGCATGCTTTGTTAGCCCCCTTTCATGCTGTTCTTCAATGGTCAGGACTAGGGATGCATCGATACCATTTTTTCCCAACCGAGTACGAGTACATGTATTTTTGTACTTGCCGATACCGATACCAATACCTATTTAGAATACCGTTTTTTTCAACAAAAACACACGTGAGAAGTGACGAGAAGTTTAATGATACCATGTCCAAAAATGCACGTCAACAAGTAGCGAGTGATCAAAGTGTTTGTGCGCTGATGTGATAAAATCAAGGAGGAAAAATAAATGAATCTGAGTGGATTTGGCAACACGAATAGCATGGATTGTTCTGTAGTGAATTGGAGGTTAATAAATATTTTTGCAATGTTGGTGTTTTGTTGTTATGTTTTGTAGAGAACGATCAGGTCAGAAATACTGTAAAACGTGTGTGTGTGCCGGTGTATTCTGATATAAACTATATTATCCCCCTGTCCCACCTGTTTACACTCCTCTCCTGCGTTTCCCCTCACACTGTATCCTGCGTTCTCATTGGCTGTTCGACATGTCACTCATTCCCAGTCGCACATCTCACATCAGATATCTGACGCTCGGCGAGCCGGTCGGATCGAGTTGTTGGATAGTTCACACTTAGCGATCGAGAGCCGAGTTTTGATCGCCGAGCAAACACCGAGTTGTTCCTGAGGTCAGCGCTAGATTTGCCGGCTCGGGAGCAACTCGGTGTTCGCTCGGCGATCAACACTCGGCTCTCAAGAACGCAGGATACGGTGTGAGGGGAAACACAGGGGAGGAGTGTAAACAGGTGGGACAGGGGCTTAATTAATATAGTTTATATCAGAATACACCGGCACACACACAAGTTTTACAGTATTTCTGATTTGATCCTCTACAAAACATAACACCAACACTGCATTGCAAAAATATTTATTAACCTCCAACTCACTATAGAACATCCATACTGTTCGTGTTGCCAAATCCACTCAGATTCATTTATTTTTCCTCTTTGATTTTACGCTGCACATCAGCACACAAACACTGATCACTCGCTACTTGTTGACGTGCCTTTTTGGACGTGGTATCATTAAACCCCTCATCACTTCTCATGAATGTTTTTGCAAAAAAATAAAAAAATAAAACGTAGTTTGGGAGATCAGAGAAGCTCGCCTGAGATTCCAGTTGGTGATAGATGGTGTAGTGTGAAACCCCCTATCACTGATCAGTCGTGTAGTGTGAAATACACACCGACTGAAAGACTCCCGAGTGCAAAAGATTCAGTCGTATAGTGTGAACTGTACAGCGACCTGACAAATCAGAAAATCGTGTAGTGTGAACTAGGCATAACGCAGCAACGTGCACTAGGTACACGGTATCGGATGTTTAGTATCGGAGCCTCGTTTGCGAGTACGAGTACAAGTTAATGAGCGCGGTATCGGGCCAATACCCGATACCAGTATCGGTACTCATGCATCTCTAGTCAGGACTCTCCCAGGACCACTACAGAGTAGGTATTATTTAGGTGGTGGAGCATTCTCAGCACTGCAGTGACACTGACATGGTGGTGGTGTGTTAGTGTGTGTTGTTCTGGTATGAGTGGATAAGACACAGCAGCGCTGCTGGAGTTTTTAAACACCTCACTGTCACTGCTGGACTGAGAATAGTCCACCAACCAAAAATAAATCTAGCCAACAGCGCCCCATGGGCAGCGTCCTGTGACCACTGATAAATGTCTAGAAGATGACTTTACGTCTACAAGGTGGACCAACTAGGTAGGAGTGTCTAATAGAGTACACAGTAAGTGGACACAGTATTTAAAAACTCCAGCAGCGCTGCTGTGTCTGACATGGTGGTGGTGTGTTAGTGTATGTTGTGCTGGTATGAGTGGATCAGTGTCACTGCAGTGCTGAGAAAGATCCACCACCCAAATAATACCTGCTCTGTGGTGGTCCTATGGGGGTCCTGACCATTGAAGAACAGCAGGAAAGGGGAGTGAACAACATGGAGGTGGTTTTAATGTTATGGCTGATCGGTGTGTATATATAAATGAACCTTTATAATTAATCTTCATACATTGATTCCTTATGTAATGCTTCTAGAATCTACAAAAAAGCAGATACAAGGCTGCAAATGGTAAGAACTAGGGCTGGGCGATTTTCACGATTAATTCGGTTAATTCGCATGAACGTTTTCACCCGATGTTAGAATGTGACAATCGCGATTGTTTACATACTTTATATTTTAATTAAAATACCAACATGTCACGAAGCAGAAACTGACCAGACGCTCGCGGAATATAAATCAGGGAAAGTTTAATATAAAAAGGGCGAAAACAGTGTACAAAATCAGGTAGAGTCCAAAACCAGATTCACTGAATCAAACACCGCTGAACTGAATCAAAATACGGAGCCGATGAGCCCGATCAGGAAAGTAACGAATTACATTTACTCGCGTTACTGTAATTGAGTCGTTTTTTTTGTGTACTTGTACTTTTTAAAGTAGATTTTACAGCCTGTAATTTTACTTTTACTTAAGTAAGTTTTGTACTAAGAATTGTAATTCGCTACATTTTAAATCACATCCGTTACTGAGTAAAAAAATCGCGTCTGGGAAACTGCTGCAGTGAATTCTGCGATAGGGAGTTGGATCTTTTGTTTCGGTTCCTTTTAAAGAGCCGTATGTATGTAACGACTCCCAAATGCGCGAATCGGTTCCTTTATTTTGGCTTAAAGGGCCGTTCAATAGAATCGAATCATTCTACGACACATAATAGTGGTTAATACAGTTTGAAAGTTTTATGGGACTAAAATGACACATTACACATCCTTAAATGTTTAAAATGTTGTATCCACCCCCCAAATCACAAGAGGACAAAATCAAAGCTGAGCTGAGTGATCACTTGATGCCCCCCCAATGTAGATACTGATACAGACTCACTCAGTGGTGGAAACAGCACAGTACAGGCTTGTGTTCCTTTTAAGAAACCTGTACCTGAACTTTTTCTAATGTAAGGAGGTTCTGCTGAACATTATTTAAAATAAAAGTTGTTTGTGAGCTATTCTTAGATATAGATAGATAAGGATATAGATAATTTAGATCTATTTTGTTTTAATTATTGTTAATTATTGTGATATCGTTATAAAGTTTGAGTCCCTTAAAAGAATAATTATAGGTGGTGCTGTTACTATTTTTACACTTCTGCAGCCTTTAATTACAATGCAAAAAAAGAAATTTGAGTCTTATTTTAATTGCATTATACAAGAACAAAAAAAAATCGAAATCGTAATCGACAATCGGGTATAATTTTAAAATAATCGAGATTTTTTTTTTTTTGCAAAATCGCCCAGCCCTAGTAAGAACACTACGCTGGTGCACAGTTCAATAACAATATTCCATTCACTTAATTTCAAAACAAGTAGGTTATATATTTTATGGATCATACCCAGAGAAAAATTACTGAAAGCTCTAACTTAATGAAGAACATAAAATAAAGACTATTACTAAGAAAAACTAATAATCAATGATGTATGTATTGTCATCTCTTTCTTAAACAAAATATAAGGACAGCATGCAGTTAAAGTGTCAAATAAAGCAGCAAAAACGGGTCTCATTCTTTAAATACAAAATATGAAAGCCATATGTTTGCAGACACGCATATGAATTAAAATGCACATTCTTAACAGCACATTTAAATTGTGATCTTGGTTAACAAAGTATATTTGCAACCCCACATTAAAACCAGATAAGTCTTACCTTGAATATAGTGTTTTCCTCTTCTAGTGTGGGCAAATGGCGTGTTGCATGTCTCCACGGGACCTGAAACAACCGACGGTCCTTACTCAGCCAATGAAGACCTGGGTATTTCCCACTATTTACCTGGGGGGACAGAAGAAAAAACTGGATCAGACTCATGTTCATATACTAGTGCACTAATACTAGAGTAATATATACACTTGTAATCTGTTGCATAAGGAAAAAAACTATAGGTTTATAGTGCTATGATCTTCTAGTTTAGCACTTTTTAGCAGGCCACATACTCCTTGTCCACAAACTCTTAAGAGATTTGATGAACTGGTTGATTGAGTAGCAAAGGGGCAAATATATAGTGTAATGTGTGTGTATTGGCAAATGTTGTTTCTTATAAATAAATACATTTATTAATTAGTGTTTTATTACACCAGAAGCACTGCTTTAGCTTTGTATAAGAGACAATAAGAAAGGGAGCAATTACATATACACTGTAAAAAATCCTTGTTTGGTTATGTTCTGAGAATGTAAAAATAAATGTTGGCACAACAGGAAATAGTTGGTCCAAAAACAAAAAATGTGTTGTCCCGTCAGCTGTAGGAGTTTTACTCTTCAACTTAAAATGTTAGGTTCAGTAAACGAGTACAACTGTTTTCACTCAACATTTCAACTGAATTGGGTGAGCAACTGTGGGAATGAGGAAACTTCTGCAATGTTGCAGTTGTAATAGAAGAAGAGGTAGTAATGGACAACCTGCCCGACTACACTAGTGCCTTCAAGACACCAAACCATCAAAACTGGTTTTTATTCCACCTTAAAAATTAGCAATTACATTTAGGTGCTAAGTTGACTTGTAATTTGTAGTTGCCCTTGCACCTTAAAAACTACATTTAGGCTCTTCTTACATTTTCTACTATAAATTGTTTCAATTACACACTATAACATGTATAACTTGTAATTTGTTTGATGCTTGTGAATACTGAATGTTTAAAAAAATGTATTGTTTATATGATACATGCAAATAAAATGTATTTGTTACGAATTTACATTTGCTATGCAGTGTTCACTTATTCAGTATATTTTACATATTTTATAATTTACTTTGATACTAATTAATAATTAACTGGACTAAACAAATGTAGTTGACAGAATTGAAAATATATTGTTGGACCAACAAGATGTATTTGATGAATTTCATTGACACAACTTATTTTTTTTTAGTTGGTCCTAAATTCTATGGTTGTCAGCAGAACTTAAATTATGCATTTCAGATAACTTAAATTAGGCCAACTAAAAAAATTAGATGCAACGGGTCACTAAGAATTTTTAAGTTGGAGAGCCTTGAAATTTTTTACAGTGTACACACCAAATGCACTGTATATACCTGTATACCAAAATATATTAACTTATTGTCTAGTTTAATTATGTAAAGGTGACTGGATATTTTACATTTGGATCAGTATATTTTTGTTGTCGGCCGTTTTACTATTTTAACTATTATTCAATCTGATTTTAATAACAAAAATGATTAAAATTGTTATTTGAAATGTCACATATGTGATTTCAGTTTTATGTTTATGTCTGTACTTGTACCGGTGGTTTTCTATTCAGAACATTGTCTGTTGAAGTTTTGATTTCTCCATGTATTCCAGTGCCATGGGCGTTGCTTGTGCTTCTGCCCTAAACACTGTGCTCTGTTCCAGAATGTTCTGTTCATACCAGATGTTAATGTTAACATTGATGCAGCTACTTGGTTTTGTTTGTAGCTCTGTCTGTGTAGATGGTTTGATGATTTGGAAATATACTCCTTATGTAATAAAAATTCTGTTGACATGTATGTGGGAAGGTCTCAGCTTTATCGCTTTGTGTCAGTTCTAGGGTTATGCATGTTAGTTTCTGAGTTTTGCTTTGTAGAGTCATTGTAAGGGTTGAAGGTTGTTTCATACGCTGTGCTGCCCTTATTTGTTTTGGTTCTCATTGTGTATTGTTGTGCCAGTTTTATTCCTCTATTTTCAAGTGATGGTTCATTGGCTTCTCTGTACAAGCTTTGTACAGTTCTCTCCACTAATAAAATTCCTCACTTGTTGTTTTAATACAATAAGTCACGTTAAGCTTTGTTCACATTGAGCATTGTTTGTACTGCCTTAGTCACTTTTACAACCTCATATGAAACAGTTTGTCTCATTGAGGCTTTTTGAAAGGGTCAGCGCAAACTGGGTCAAAGTTCAATCAGGTGAACTTTGTCTGCCGCTGCAAGCACAAATATCGTGAGCCCAATGCGACAAAAGTGTGAAGTGCGCGTTGCTTAGGGTTGCTTTGCTGCTTCTCATGTGACAGTGCCCTAAAGGTTCTCTCCAATGAAGGTAGTTAATCTGCCTTTATACCACGTCATGTAAATCTTTTAGTATTTCATACGTCCATGTTGCGTCATAGGCTTTCTCAAGGTCAAAGAACATAGCCACCGTGTGTTCTTTTTTTGAAGAAGGCACCATGGACATACAGGGGTTGGACAATGAAACAAACACCTGATTTTAGACCACAATAATTTATTAGTATGGTGTAGGGCCTCCTTTTGCGGCCAATACAGCGTCAATTCGTCTTGGAAATGACATATACAAGTCCTGCACAGTGGTCAGAGGGATTTTAAGCCATTCTTCTTGCAGGATAGTGGCCAGGTCACTACGTGATGCTGGTAGAGGAAAACGTTTCCTGACTCGCTTCTCCAAAACACCCCAAAGTGGCTCAATAATATTTAGATCTGGTGACTGTGCAGGCCATGGGAGATGTTCAACTTCACTTTCATGTTCATCAAACCAATCTTTCACCAGTCTTGCTGTGTGTATTGGTGCATTGTCATCCTGATACACGGCACCGCCATTGGATGCACATGGTCCTCCAGAATGGTTTGGTAGTCCTTGGCAGTGACGCGCCCATCTAGCACAAGTATTGGGCCAAGGGAATGCCATGATATGGCAGCCCAAACCATCACTGATCCACCCCCATGCTTCACTCTGGGCATGCAACAGTCTGGGTGGTACGCTTCTTTGGGGCTTCTCCACACCGTAACTCTCCCGGATGTGGGGAAAACAGTAAAGGTGGACTCATCAGAGAACAATACATGTTTCACATTGTCCACAGCCCAAGATTTGCGCTCCTTGCACCATTGAAACCGACGTTTGGCATTGGCACGAGTGACCAAAGGTTTGGCTATAGCAGCCCGGCCGTGTATATTGATCCTGTGGAGCTCCCGACGGACAGTTCTGGTGGAAACAGGAGAGTTGAGGTGCACATTTAATTCTGCCGTGATTTGGGCAGCCGTGGTTTTATGTTTTTTGGATACAATCCGGGTTAGCACCCGAACATCCCTTTCAGACAGCTTCCTCTTGCGTCCACAGTTAATCCTGTTGGATGTGGTTTGTCCTTCTTGGTGGTATGCTGACATTACCCTGGATACCGTGGCTCTTGATACATCACAAAGACTTGCTGTCTTGGTCACAGATGCGCCAGCAAGACGTGCACCAACAATTTGTCCTCTTTTGAACTCTGGTATGTCACCCATAATGTTGTGTGCATTGCAAATATTTTGAGCAAAACTGTGCTCTTACCCTGCTAATTGAACCTTCACACTCTGCTCTTACTGGTGCAATGTGCAATTAATGAAGATTGGCCACCAGACTGGTCCAATTTAGCCATGAAACCTCGCACACTAAAATGACAGGTGTTTCAGTTTCATTGTCCAACCCCTGTACATCTCTACTGTGATTAGATGGTCTAGTGTGCTTCTTCCCTTTCTGAAACTGCACTGAATTTGGCTTAGTTTATTTTGTTTTTACAGGATTCACACCAGTCCATTATTCACTATAGTCTCCTTGGTTTTACACTGGCAGCTGGTTAATGTTAATGTAAATATCTATCCGGGCCCTTATGACACTTGACAGGCGTGGGGGTAGGTATGTTTATGGCATCTTTCCATCTGGGTATATGTAAGTGTCCTGTCATCCAGATCTCATTGCAACATATGGGTAAGAGAGTCAATGTGTCATAAAGGAGATGTTTGAGGAACTCATAATGGAATTCTTGTATTGTTAAGGGTTGGATGTATGGCTCTGTGTTATATGCCTGTAAGTCCAGCTATTTGTTTCTGCCAGTTTATTTGCTCTTTCTAGCTCTGTTCTGAGTGATATACACTATATTGCCAAAAGTATTCACTCACCCATCCAGAACATTGAATTCAGGTGTTCCAATCACTTCCATGGCCACAGGTGTATAACATCAAGCACCTAGGCATGCAGACTGCTTCTACAAACATTTGTGAAAGAATGGGTCGCTCTCAGGAGCTCAGTGAATTCCAGCGTGGTACCATGATAGGATGCCACCTGTGCAACAAGTCCAGTCAAGAAATTTCCTCGCTACTAAATATTCCACAGTCAACTGTCAGTGGTATTATAACAAAGTGGAAGTGGGGGTCAGCGGATGCTTGAGGGGCTTAGTGCGCAGAGGTCGCCAACTTTCTTCACAATCTTCATGTGGCCTTCAGATTAGCTCAAGAACAGTGCGTAGAGAGCTTAATGGAATGGGTTTCTATGGCCGAGCAGTTGCATACAAACCTTACATCACCAAGCGCAATGCAAAGCATCGAATGCAGTGGTGTAAAATATCACTCCACTGGACTCTAGAGCAGTGGAGACAAGTTCTCTGGAGTGACGAATCCCGCTTCTCCGTCTGGCAATCCGATGGACGAGTCTGGGTTTGGCGGTTGCCAGGAGAACGGTACTTGTCTGACTGCATTGTGCCAAGTGTAAAGTTTGGTGGAGGGGGGATTACGGTGTGGGGTTGTTTTTCAGGAGTTGGGCTCGGCCCCTTAGTTCCAGTGAAAGGAACTCTTAATGCTTCAGCATACCAAGAGATTTTGGACAATTACATGCTCCCAACTTCGGGGGAACAGTTTGGGGATGGCCCCTTTCTGTTCCAACATGACTGCGCACCAGTGCACAAAGCAAGGTCCATAAAGACATGAATGAGCGGGTTTGGTGTGGAAGAACTTGACTAGCCTGCACTTGACTGAGTCCTGACCTCAACCCGATAGAACACATTTGGGATGAATTAGAGCGGAGACTGCGAGCCAGACCTTCTCGTCCAACATCAGTGTCTGACCTCACAAATGCGCTTCTGGAAGAATGGTCAAAAATTCCCATAAACACACTCCTAAACCTTGTGGAAAGCCTTCCCAGAAGAGTTGGAGCTGTTATAGCTGCAAAGGGTGGGCTGACATCATATTAAACCCTATGGATTAAGAATGGGATGTCACTCAAGTTCATATGCGTGTGAAGGCAGACGAGTGAATACTTTTGGCAATATAGTGTATCTTGTTGTTTCAGGTGATTTATCTACAAGTAGCCTTCTTGATTTTTCATTGATCTGATTAAGTTCCATATTTTGGGTGTTGTGATACTTGTTAGATAAGTTGTCAGATTTTTCCAGTTCTGTCTTTTTGTAATGTGTCTAACCTCCTGGCTTATGCTCAGTATATCTTGTATTTAATCAGATTTTTAGGTGCTGAATGACTGTTCAATTGTTCTCCTGCTTTCGTTCATTTCTTGATGGCATCCTTGCACTTTTTGATGAACCATGGATTCAGTCTCCTTGTTGGTTTTGTTGTGGTTTTTGGTATAGACTTTTTTGCATTAGTGATTACATATGTAAGCCTCCCTATTCAGTTCCAGCTATCCTTGGGCTCTTTGTTTAGATTTACCCTGCTAAGCGCCTGAAACTGGCTCCAGTATGCTCTTTTTAGGTTTCACTTTTGTGCTTTGGGTTAAGATTGCAGTTTGTTTAGCGATATGATTACAGGGAAGCGTTTCTGTTTACCCTCCCTGCTATCCCATAGATGCTTTTCTGGATAAAGAATCCAAACAGCTTTGCAAGAGACATTTCCTTTGTGGGTGGTTCAATTAATGTTTTAACTGCATTTTTTAATCCAAATAAATTACAATTATTACTGAATACAGTTTGAGCAATTGGGGGTTAAGGGCCCAATAGTGGCAACTTGGTGAGGGTGAGTCTTGAACCGGCAACTTATGATTACTAGTCCAGTACCTTAACCACAGACTGAGCTACCATAATTTGACTCATTCTAACTGGGTTTGCAGATTTTTCCTGTTCCTGAGTCTGTATTGTGTTAGTGGTGTGCTGGTGTGTGTGGGTGGTGTCTCAGTGTGTTTTGATGATGTGTCGGTGCAGAGACTCAGGACCAGTTGGATGAGGGGAGTAGTGGATCGCTTTCTTTTAGATGTTTCCAAAATTTGATTGCTTTTTTCTGTTTGCAATGGGGTGCTAAGGACCTATTCTACCCCGGGTCCCCATGGCAGACATCTAGATGACTAAAACCTACACACAATAATAAAAGATCATTCTTGTAAACAATAAGCTTCCAACCTCATGAACCAGTTTATGATGACACAATATTCAATTATGAATAAAGTTACTGCTCACCTGAGCCAGCAGCCACGGCTTTAGGCGGATCCGTCTTGGCTGGTTGCTCATGGTGACGAATAAAGTACGGCAGCAATGTTTTAGGGGCACAAATGATCTGCACTCTTTATATAATCTTCTCTGAAAACTGGAGTACACTTCACCTGTGGAAATAATTTACAAATAATTAATTATGAATTAAGAAACAAATGAATTTACACAGTATTTAAACATCCCAACAACATTGCTACACTTGCTACATGTACAACACAATCCTGCATGTCATTACCCTGTTGGTGTCACTTCAGTTTTGATGCCTTCAAGCCCAATGTAGCTGCTTTTAAAAGGTTAAAATTTGTTAACATGGGCTTTCTGACTGGCCTGCAACTGCCCAGCCACACACAGAAGGGAGTGATTTACTTGACTTGAAATTTGAGTCTTAGTTGGCCCTTCTGTTGGTGCATACCAGGCACATAGCGCTTATGTCATTTAATATCATTAAGTACTGGCAGCCTAACAACCTGTTGGCAATTTGTGACTAGTCACACCTCGGACCACTGCCGGTAGGTACTCACTATGACTGCCTGTGAGCAACCTCATGCAGTTTCATAGACACCTCAACCCAGTATTCTGGTCATAACAAGCTGGTCCTTATCAAAGACACTCAGGTGTTTGTGCTGATATTTGCTGCATTCAACATGTATACCATGAATACTTACTTATTTATTAGGATTTTGTCATGTTTTATACACTTTGGTTACATCCATGACAGAAACGGTAGTTACTCATTACACAAGATTCATTAGTTCACAAGTTTAATGTCAAACACAGTAATGAACAATTTTGTATCTTCAATTCACCTCACTTGCATGCCTTTGGACTGTGTGAGAAAACCAAAGCTCCCGGAGGAAACCCACAAAGACATGGGGAGAACATGCAAACACCACACTGAAATGACCCAGAATACTATGAATAACATGGTATGATACTACTACCATTGTTAGCCCATTTCATATACAGTATCCCTGACTATGACATGCACAATTTAGGTCTTTCACACTACTGAAAAGCCAGTAATCCCATCAGTAAAACTGACCACTGTAACTGGGTTTTTTGAGTGTTATCCTTGTCCTTGCCCTATACTACAATTTCTAAAGTGACTTGCAAAAATAGAAAAAAAAAATCAGGAAAGGGGAAAACCACCTGAATGATCAAATAAATGTTAAAAAATGATTGGGATGGGGTTAATAGTGTGCATATGAACACTACTTCACTGCATCTTATTATATTTGACAGTGAATCATGCTATTACCTCTGGGACCCAAAGCTTAACAACAAACGAAAAAAAATGCTTGCATGTAGCTCAGTTTTAATGACAAGGCCTTTGGATGGATGGATGGATGGATATTAATCCCAGAGGAAATTATAGAATATTGAATATTTAGTAGGTTCAGCATGGTAACAGTTTAAAGAAAACTTGTGAAACATAAGAAATAAAAAGTAGCTCCTTCAGTCAGTTGCAGTGCAGTTTTCTTGATGACAATAAATGGACATGTGTATTTTGTGACCTTTTTACATCATGCAAGTATTATTGCAGCATCGAGTTATGACTGTTGAGAAAAGAAGAAAAACACAACTGATTTAATGCACTACTACTGTTTGTAATCTGGGCTCTAAAACTCAGCATTGGGAAATTACCTAAATTACCTTGCACAACTAGTGGGCTCAGATTACTGCTTTAAATATGTCTAAGCAAAGCATAAAAGGCTTACATGCATTTTGCAATGTAGGGTTTTCCCCAAACTTTTTGAAATTGCTGCGCACCAGCTGAATTCCCAAGGACCTCAGGGGTTTAGAAAAGAAATGAGAAGTTTGTGCATCACAATAAAGTGGTGGTGAATGAAAAAAGAAACAAACAGCATTTTACAATCAAGACTATGTCTGCTGTAATATACAGAGTGATTGCATCAGTGTGGTTTAAGTATGCCAACCAATCACAGACTAAAACAATTGATTGTTTAATTATTAGTACTGGTTGAAAAAGCCAGCGTACAACAGTGCATCTAAACTGCCACTAAGCCTATTGCATAATATTAGGGTGAACACAAGTACTTGTATGTCCTAAATAATCAATCAGGACTATATCCCTATCTATGATTAATACCTACCTACAAAGTTTTGAATGAAGTATACATAATCAAGTTCATGAATTAAAAACATGGAAGTTAGTGATCAACAACATAAAACAACATAAACTCATTCACTGCAATACTATAAAGCAGAAGAATGGTTGCTAAGCCATTAATACTGCATTGTGTAAGTTCCCTGAGTAACCACAACAGAGAAGTTGCAAGACTGTGGAAATCGAAATGGGATTTTTAAAACTGTGCAGTTCCTCTAATGTAAGCCAGCAGTAATTTTGCTATTGTAACAAGTTCAAATGAGTGTTAAGACTTGGGTCTTTCTAAATGTGATTTTAGTCCGTCACATTAACATTATACTTGTGTGTAAAAAACACACTTATCGGGATGTATTTACAATTAAAGGATTAAACAGATGCTCTGATAAACAGAGACCTGCAGAAGCAATTCCCTTAGTAAACATTTTCCTCTTTTAGTACAAGCAGACAATGGTAGGATTTAGGGATGCATCGATACCATTTTTTCCCAACCGAGTACGAGTACATGTATGTTTGCACTCGCGGATACTGATACCGATACCTATTTAGAATGATGCAATCTGGAGCATTATGGAATAGTGTAGTTTTTAGTGTAAAATAGTGCAGTGGAACAGACATCATTGAGAAAGCTTCTGACAAGCTAACGTAAAAAATCATTAATAAACGCACGTAATTAACGTTGTGCACATCATACATGCGATGAGATTCTGCTGATTGCAATATTTACTTTAAAAAGATAATACAGTCCGATCCCATCTGAGCCGATTCTATCAGCACATCCATTTGTGGTTCACCTCGGTAAATCGTAAACGACTCTGAGTCGGCTCCCGCTCTGTGGTAATAACCAGTATAATTAAGCCTGAGCTTTATAATGTAAGCGAGTCACACAAAATGTTCTGTAGTAGTTGGTGTTTATTTACAACCGCATCATTCATTATAACAGTAAAAACGGAGAGATGACTGAGAAAAGAAACTTACGCTGCGCTTAAAATGAGTCGACTCCTGAATCACTTGTATCGACACTGTGAACAGAGTATTGAACACAAACACGTCCTATAACAGCGGTCGCTGCTTTTGTAACCGGTTTATCTTCGCTGTTAGCTCTATTTTGAAGGGTTTTTTTTGTCAAACGGAACTAAATAACATTAAATGTGCGTGTGAGCGTGGTCAGTGAGAATAATTCAATCTGTCTCCCGTGGGTGAAAAATGAATTGCTTTAGTTTTAGAAGTAAAAAAATCTCGTAATGCCACGGTATCGGATGTTTAGTATCGGAGCCTCAAGATTCATCAGTTCACAAGTTTAATGTCGAACACAGTCATAGACAATTTTGTATCTCCAATTCACCTCACTTGCATTTCTTTGGACTGTGGGAGGAAACCGGAGCTCCCAGAGGAAACCCAGACACTGGAAAAACATGCAAACTCCCCACAGAAAGGACATGGACCGCTCTACCTGGGGATCGAACCCAGGACCTTCTATTTTAATCAACGGTGCTTTTAAAGATGGCCTGGATCAGTGGGACATACATTGCTTTTTAGCAAACACAACATAAGTCTAATATTTAGTGGTTATCAGTGTGTTTTATTGCAATAACTACCTGGGATTCATGTTGGGATGGGTTTTCATACTCTATAGAAGAACAAATTTAACCTATTTTGACAAGTCTGCAAACCACTAGAAATGTAATGCAGAAACAAAACGCAATTTTCTCAATTTGTGTTCGATTGCTGATGGTGGTGATTCCAAAATGTCTTAATCAAGAAGGGCACTAGGGTGGCGCAGCAATAAAGCACACTAGCCCACCAGTTTTGACATCTCGAAATCACGAGTTCAAATCTATGCACTGCTAACGGCTGGCGAAGTGGCTACATAATGACTGGCTGGTCCTTGGGAGTGAGGCCGATCAGTTTGTGACACACACCTTCATACAAGAAATAAGATTTTATTTATGTTTAGCATTTAACATAATTTTCTACTTAATTTGACACCATGGTTTACAAAGTTTGCTAGTAATAAAAGACTTCAAATCACCTGTAGACGCAATCGGAAATATTCAACCCCCATAAATATTCAAATAAGGATTTTACAGAAACATGTTTGCAGAGCTAGATTTTCCTATAAATTAAGACTTTTAGTTGAATGATACAGCAAATGTATACAACCAGTATTGTAAACTGGTAGTTAGTGTGTACTTTGCCAGTATTGCACACTGGTAATTAGTGTGTACTTGTTCAGTATTGCACACTGGTAGTTAGTGTGTTCTATGCCAGTATTGCATACTGGTAGTTAGTGTGTTTTATGCCCATATTACACACTGGTAGTTAGTGTGTACTATGTCAGTATTGCATACTGGTAGTTAGTGTGTTTTATGCCCATATTACACACTGGTAGTTAGTGTGTACTATGTCAGTATTGCACACTGAAACTAAGTATACCAGTTGTGTTTGGATGTGAATTGTTAGTGCTTATATGAGCAAAAATGCTGTGGGCTTAAAAAGTCATTCTGTTCTGTATTAATCAACCACTTTATCCTTGGGCAGTTGTAGACTAGCGGTTAAGGTGCTGGATTAGTAAACAAAAGGTTGCAGGTTCAAGCCCCACCATTGCCAGGTTGCTGCTGGTGGGCCCTTGAGCAAGGCTCCTAACCCTCAATTGCTCAGACTGTCTACTGTGCTGTAAGTCGCTTTGGAAAAAGGCGTCTGCTAAGAGCTGAAAATGTAAATGTAAATGTAAATGCAAATGAATGATGTATTTTAAAGTAGCAGGATATTTTGTTGATATTGCCATGTCACAGATATTTAACCACTACTTAAGACAGCTGTCTTAAAACATACTGTTAGTTTGTATGACCTAGCTGGGTCACAACATGATTAAACCAATTAGAACTGAATAATGAGCCTTTATTTGATTGTCTGATTGCAAGAAAGACCAAAAATTCATCCAGAGGACTTAGCAATCACTTTGGGACAATGAAGAAAACATCCACTGTTACTGCAAAAACACTTATATGATGACCTGGTGAAGGCTGGGACAAATGTCTCAGTGGAAGCCATAAGATAATCACCTAACAACCAAAAACTTTATGGCTGAAATTTATGACACCATTCTTGGCCAAAAAGCATAGGAAGGTTAAGTGGAATATGACAGAAGGAATTTAGATAGGCCTGCAGATGACTGGGACACAGTTCTATGGAGTGATGAATCAAAAGTGGAACTGTTTGGCCACATAGATCAGTAGTTTGTCTGGTGCAAAGATAAGGATTATGACCTATGTTTTTCTGCTGCAGGATTTTGCTTGGCAATGTGACTGTAATCATTAAATCACAAAAATACTAAGTCACTTTGAGAAGAAATGTTATGCCACTTGTGGTGAAATTGTATCTTGGTGATCATTTGACTTTCCAGCAAGACAATGATCCCCAGCACACTTCCAAGTCAAATAAAGCTTGGTTGAGGAATCAAATTTAAGAAAATCTTTAGAGGAATTTAAATACAGCATTTGCAGCACAAAAACAAATCTCAATAAGTTGGGATCTTTTAAATGAGAATAAAGGTCAAACATGCCACAAGAGAGTTGTCAAAAGCTTGTTAGCACTTACAGAAATCAATTATTAGAGGTTATCAAGGTAAAATGATGTTCCAGCAAGTACTGTTTGTTTGTTTGTTTATTAGTACAAATAAACAAAGTTTAGTACAAAGTTTATTAGTTTATTAGTTCAACGTCATGTTTTACACTTTGGTTACATTTATGATAGTAACGGTAGTTACTCATTACACAAGGTTCATTAGTTCACAAGTTCAATGTCAAATACAGTCATGGACTATTTCGTATCTCCAATTCACCTTACATGCATATCTTTGGAATGTGGGAGGAAACCGGAGCTCCCGGAGAAAACCCACACAGACACGGGGAGAACATGCAAACTCCACACAGAAAGGACGGCCCCACCTGGGGATCAAACCCAGGACCTTCTTGCTGTGAGGCGACAGTGCTGCCCACTTAGCCACCGTATTAATGTATTTCAACAGGTTAAACAATACCTTAACAAACTGCTGAGAAAATAATAATGCAAACTTAAATACTAAAATCCCACTCTTATCAACCTGTGACAAATAGTCAACATGGCTACTACGGTTTGTTAGCTGACCTGCTCTTACAGGATAGAAGGAAGACATGCGGTGTTTTCTATAAAAAAGATGATTGTGCAATTTTAAATGCAATTAAATACAAATAATTAAACTGGATTAAAGCATTCTGGTCATAATTTAGCTAAACAAGTAAAATCTGTTATAGTTTTTTAGTACCAATGAGAACAAACAGGTAGGGGTTAGTAGTCAATCACCAACAAGCATGTTTTGTTGAGGGAAAAGAAAACTGGAAAACCTCCAGTAAACCCACATGGACATGGAAGGGGGAAGGGGAGATTAGCTAAACTCCTTACAGTAACAAGAAATTAGATTGAACTATGTTATGAGTACTCTGGGTACCAACTGTACCACCCAAACATAAACATTTGTTATTGAACTTCATATGAACATATGCAGGTCATTAAAACAAACACCACTGCAAATAAGGGCTTCAAATACAGGTAGGACATTTCCATCAAACATCCTTCAAAAAACACACTAAATTGAAAGGTTCATTTTTGTTTTGGACTAATTTAATACATTTTGTGTTGTTTGTTGTGTGTTGAACTGAAAACAAAAATTAAAGAAGTTAAATTACTGACCAATCATATAGCACAATGCTGTGGTTACCTGCAGTGGTTTTCCTTACAGCTAAAGTAACAGGCTAGGGTTGGATTACAAGCAGGATGGTAATGCAAGTTCCATTATCATGCTGTAGCTATTGGTCAATATTTTTTTTTTTTTTTTTAAGTGTTTTAAAACACAACCAACTTAACTGACCTCTATCTGTATATAGGCATTGGTCAACTTGACTAGCTTACAGCAAAGATAAACAATGGTTTTTTACTTGTACTGACTTCAAAAGCACAAATCCTGTCATTTACTTATTTATTTTATCATGGGGCACGTGGCACAGCTGGTATTTTGGGTACCATGGTTTGATCCTTAGCTCCAATCACTGTCAATGTTCACCCTAAGTCCAGTTTTCTCTCTGTACTCTGGTTTCTCCTACAAAGAGATCTGAGGACTTTAATTTCTTGCAAAGAAATTGCTGACTTGTACCGATTCTTGTATGTAAGGGTGGCATAAGGCCCAGCATAGCCCTGACCAGGATGAGGGGGTTAATGATTATTATTTTATATGAATAAGTGTGCTTGAACAGTGCAGTAAGTTGGAACAGGATTCTTCTGGAACATCATATGTTTAGTTCATTTCTTTCTATGAAAATCAGCATGCAAGTGCTTTAAATAATCCAGACGGCAATAATAGGGAATAAGTAAATAATCAATTGAATATGATCATTTCTAAGCTTATATGGTGCTTTCAGGATAAGAGCTTATTATAAAATTGGAACCACAATTGTTGTTGTATAAACATATTGTGTTAAATTAGACCACTTTATGATTTATACTTTACAATTTATACCAAATTACATCTTCATATGTACCCACAGCCCCCTGTTGTAGTGCGGTGTTGTTATTATGCAGGTATTTTGTATACAGTGAATCTCTATAGTGTGTACTATTTTTATGTATGTAAGTAGCTACTGACGGCAGTTGTAGCCTAGTGGTTACGGTACTGGACCAGTAATCAAAAGGTCGCTGGTTCAAGCCTCACAATTGCCAGGTTGTGACTGCTGGGCCCTTGAGCAAGGCCCTTAACCCTCAATTGCTTAGACAATATCCTGTCACAGTACTGTAAGTCGCTTTGGATAAAAGAGTCTGCTAAATGCCAAAAATGTAAATGTACTGAGGTCTTAATTTCCTTCACGATTAACAGTACCACTTACTGACCTTTACAGAGACAGATGTTTCATTAACACTGTTTTAACACATCTGTATCCAAGCACAACTGCAATCATTTGTAAACTAAAATGTAAAATGTCAAAATCGTGACAGACCTATCTAGCATAGACTAATTTCTCTTTATACTACGGGTGAATTAATTGGTATTTAAATCCAAAAGAAAACTATAAATTAAAAAAACTAGTAAACATTTTACTCCTTTTGTTAAGGCATTTAAATCTAGGCAAAACGTCCAAATCTTAAGCGCAGACGTTCAGGTCTTCCCCTTTTTCGAGCCTGGTTACAAATATCACCGGTTTTAAGTTTGTATTAAAATACATTGTACAAGTACAATTCAATATGTGCAACTTCAGTTCAGAACTCAACCCAAACCTGCAACACCAAATCAAGTAAACACGCACACAGCTTTAACACAACTTTAACACAACTTCAAACAGGTAGTTTAAGGTTGTTATAAGCTACTTAATTGTTATAAGAACTGAATTACTGAATTTAAGAAGACATTACCTGCAAAGAAACAGAAAGCTCGGCGTCGCGTCTGCTCTCAACAGCTTCTGCACTTCGGTCAAACACAAAATGCGAACAGCAGGTCTGAACTCACGGTTCCAGTAGCGCGCTTTTAAATATCTAACACAAACCCATAACAGCCATATTAAATTACTTAATGCGAATTCATACTTAAACCGATGTTTCAACCCGTTTTAGAAAGTGTTCCAAAACAGCAACATGACAGAAAACGCGAGGTGAGGTGATTTGCAACACTTGACGCAGGTTCCACCCTTCCGGATGCTGAAACACGACAAACGGAAGAGGTTTCTTACTTTACACACAAATCAGAAATCAATTAGGATTCAACTCATACTTTTTATTTATTATATGTTTTATTCACTGTAACAAACTCACAGATAAAACCAACGGGCTACTTTAATCTACTCGACTACGTTGCTTGTTAGATATTGAGAGATCTTTAGGTCAAGTGATTTGAAAAAAAGACAAGAAAAAAAGAAAGATGAAGTGAGTAATGGCGTTGGTGTGTTGTTTTAGTAAAACTATCAGTGTCAGTCCGTTTGCTTTTATTTTATTGTGGTTCAGCGCTAGATGGCGGTCACTCATTATTAACAGGTGCGTCTATAGGATACTCACTCTCCGCCCTGCGGCACGTCTCAAGTTCGATTCGAGGGCAAATGCGGACCATGAACAGATTTTGAATTCTTAAGCGGTCATGTCTATGCTCCATCCTACCCGAAGTGTACACCTCTTGTGTTGATTGCTATTAGGTGCTAAATTAGCAGCCATTATAAAGAGCACTAAAACATATTAAAAAAACTAAACTTGCAATTCCATTTTACAAATTTACAAACTTCATTTGGAAAAGTTGGAAAATAATATTTTGTAAAATGTAATAAATAATATGTAATTTGTTAACTTGAACCTTTATTTAATGTAAAAAAGCACAATGAAATGACTTTCACTGACCAGCTTGATCAATATTTGATATTTGATTAATTTGATGCCTTCAACAAACTCCAAGGCCAAAGTAATTAAAAAGAGGCAATTGGGGAATTGATGCCTCTTGTCACTGTGTATGAAGAGCAGCTAAGAGAAAAAATTTCTCCTTTCTCCCAATGCAAAAGCTTAACTAACTGGTTTTGTTTTCCACTTAGTAAGTCATTAAGTAATAAAAGTTCAAGAACAGAGTGAAAAGATGGTACTCCAGGTCAATATGAACAGACCACTGGCTTTACCACTGAAGAAAAAGATGTTGAAATGTTGGACAAATCATTAATCATTAGCAGCAAAAGATCCAGCAGTCAGGAAATACAGCACAGACTGGTACCTGGCAGAGCAAGAATGAATGAACTAGAGAAGATCTTCAGATCAAAGATCAAAATTGTCCAAACTGTGGTCTTCTCTGTGGACAAGAAGAATTTCAATGTGTTTGAATTTTAATTCCTGGGATTGATTTCCAGGTGCGGTGGTGCGGGTCCTTTTTTGTGGAGTTTGCATGTTCATCCCATGTCTGTGGGGGTTTCCTCTGGGTGCTCTGGTTCCTCCCACAGTCCAAAGACATGCAGTCAGGTTAATTGCAGCTATTAAAAATTGCCATAAGTGTGTGTGTGTGTGTGTGTGTGTTTGCCCCCTGATGGACTTGTAAATCAGACAATTCATTATTATTATTATTATTATTATTATTATTATTGTTGTTGTTGACATAATGTAAAGTGCTGTTTTAAATGTTTAAAAGAGTTTAATATGAATTATTCTAATAGATAAATATTCTATACATAAATGTAAATGGCACTGTCGCCTCACAGCAAGAAGGTCCTGGGTTCGATCCCCAGGTGGGGTGGTCCGGGTCCTCTCTGTGTGAAGTTAGCATGTTCTCCCCATGTCTGCGTGGGTTTCCTCCGGGAGCTCCGGTTTCCTTTCACAGTTCAAAAACATGCAGTGAGGTTCATTGGAGACACTGAATTGCGTGAAAGGTGAAAGGGTGTGTGTGTGTATGTGTGTCTGCCCTGCGATGGACTGGTGCCCCATCCAGGGCGTTACTGTGTGCCTTGTGCCCATTGAAAAGCTGGGATAGGCTCCAGCACCCCCCCTCCCCCGCGACCCTAATTCGATAAGTGGTTAAGACAGTGAGTAAATGTTAATGAGCTGACAGATTTGCCAATTTTCTATATAAATGCAGAATTATAGCATTATTTGTTATTTGTCTGCTCTTGAGTCAAAACAACTTACACTGGACTATTTTAATGTCGATTAAATATGTGTTGCCCTTTAATGAATTTGGCCCTCTGTTCAGAGTGTATTTCTTTCTGCACCTAATGTTTTCAGGTGGTTTTGGACCCTGACCAGGATAAAACTGTTAGTGAAAATAAATGAATGCCTTTTAATATATTTCATGTATTAAGTGAAACAACTTATTGTTCGCAAAACGTCTAATGTAACTTGCCTCTCTACGAGGACCACTGTCCATTAGATGAATCCCTCAGGTGGCGCAGTGGGTAGCGTTGTGGGTAGCAAGAAGGGCCTGGGTTTGATTCCCTGTCCGGACAAAGCTTTGAATAAATGAATGAAGAAATTCACCATGTCATTTAAACAGGTATAGTTGCAGTTACATGTTGCTGACAGAAGGGTGAGCAGCGGTACCATAAACACCTTTTATAGCTTCTAGGCAACGGAATATGCAGAAACTTTTACCTTTACAACAGTAACTTTCTGGTATTATACCAAATAAACAAATGATGAGGCTTAAAATATAGTTTATAACATGTATTATCACGTGAACTTTAGTTTTGAGTTATAGAATTTGGTTTCTTAGCAAAGAGCCCTACTTTGTTGCTAGGTTACAGTGTTAGAGCTCAGCTAAACTGACCAATGCTGTCTGCAATAACATGCACGTCACGTATACAACACAAGTTGTATATAAGTTATATATTTTAGTAGTTATTTTTGTTGTCATCTACTAATCTGTTTTGGACATCAGAGCAATGGAAGAAGGTCAACGTGTTAACCAAATCTTAGAAGACCGTGTGGACATCAGGTCACGTGCATTCTTTTGAAGGTAAAAGACTTGATAATTTTGTGGTACCAGATACCACAGCACTCTTTCAGATGTCTTGGGGAGTCCGTGCCTGATCAGGTTAGAGCTGTTTTGACAGCATATTATCATTATGTTTTGACTCATCTCAGTATACCAGAGTAACAGCTTATCAGTTACACACAACTGTGTAATTTAAATATTTCACGTACCAAGTTTCATGGACTTGTTCCTGGTACTAAACTAAAACAACTAACTGGTAAAACATGCTAGTCAATAACTAAGCTTAGTCTATATTTAAGTTAAAACCTTATGGTCACTTAGGCACTTAGTGGAACAGTGTATTGTTATGCAGCCTCGATACAGTGAGTTGATAAATACACTGCCTGGCCAAAAAAAAGGTCACACACACTAATATTTCGTTGGACCACCTTTAGCTTTGATTACGGCACGCGTTCGCTGTGGCATCGTTTCCACAAGCTTCTGCAATGTCACAACATTTATTTCTGTCCAGTTTTGCATAAAATTTTCCCCAAGATCTTGTATTGATGATGGGAGATTTGGACCACTGCGCAAAGTCTTCTCCAGCACATCTCAAAGATTCTCAATGGGGTTCAGGTCTGGACTCTGTGGTGGCCAATCCATGTGTGAAAATGATGTCTCATGCTCCCTGAACCACTCTTTCACAATTTAAGCCCAATGAATCCTGGCATTGTCATCTTGGAATATGCCCGTGCCATCAGGGAAGAAAAAATCCATTGATGTAATAACCTGGTCGTTCAGTATATTCAGGTAGTCAGCTGACCTCATTCTTTGGGCACATAACGTTGCTGAACCTAGACGTGACCGACTGCAGCAACCCCACATCATAGCACTGCCCCCACAGGCTTGTACGGTAGGCACTAGGCATGATGGGTGCATCACTTCAGCCGCCTCTCTTCTTACCCTGATGCGCCCATCACTCTGGAACAGGGTAAATCTGGACTCATCAGACCACATGACCTTCTTCCATTGCTCCAGAGTCCAATCTTTATGCTCCCTAGCAAATTGAAGCCGTTTTTGCCGGTTGGCCTCACTGACATGTGGTTTTCTTAAGGCTACACAGCTGTTTAGTCCCAATCCCCTTGAGTTCCATTCGCTTTGTGCGTGTGGAAATGCTCTTACTTTCACTATTAAACATATCCCTGAGTTCTACTGTAGTTTTTCTACCATCTGATTTCACCAAACGTTTAAGTGATCGCTGATCACGATCATTCAAGATTCTTTTCCGACCACATTCCTTCCTCGAAGATGATGTTTCCCCACTGTCCTTCCACTTTTTAATAATGCGTTGGACAGTTCTTAACCTGATTTTAATAGTTTCAGCAATCTCCTTAGATGTTTTCTCTGCTTGATGCATGCCAATAATTTCTAATACAGTCTCACTCACTTTTGTTACAACAGCAGTGGATTCCTTGAAAGCATTTTTTATGTCTGATGTCTGCATGCCACAGCAAATCCGTGTGAAGTTACTGACATTTCTGGATGTTAATGGCTTTGCTTTGTGTAGTAGGGTCTTAACTTTCATTTTTAGATGCAGCAATTAAATGTGTTTACTGGTGATGCAGTACTGCCTGACAAATCAAAGGTTATTGGCATTAAATTTAGTTTTTTTTGTCAAAGAGTCTGTGAATCATTTAATAATAATAATGATAATGTCACCGTGGCTAAATTGTAGTGCAATTGTGCGGTGAAAAACATCGCATTACTTCATCCATCCTTGTTCATAAACAACTAAGCATTTCCATAAAGATAATTTCAAATTTTTCCAGAAGAAATACCCCCTTTTCCTTTCATGTTTTAGGTTACTCGAGAAAACGACACTCTTAACAGTAAGTGTAAGATGACTTTGATCTCTCCTTCAGAATCAGAACCTTTATTTATTCACCAAGTACCAGGTGTACAAGGAATTTCTCAGGGTGCAGGTGTCAATATATTTTAAGTTTAATAAAATATTATAGAAAAGGTATACTATAGATAAACATAGACTAGAGACATAAATAGACAGTACACTATCAAACTATACACTACAAAAAAAGTGTCTAATGGTGATATTACAGTACACTGACAAACGGCAAGTTAAAAATGTGCAATGGAGATAATAATAGTGACTATTAAATATGGATTAAAGTAGTTAAGGTGCATATTTGCACAGGAGGATTATGGCATGGTACATACAGTGAATACATATGTACAGCATGTGTGATAAAGTGCATGTGCAACTGTTTCATGCAGAGAAATGTAGGAATGGTCCTTGTGTTTGAAGTTGATGGCCTGGGGAAAGAAACTGAAGAAGATAGAAGAGTCTTCAAGGCTCTAACTCTTGGTTTCCACTGAAATAGAAACCGCTAGAAAAGGAAGTGATCAGTGTGTGAGGGGTCAGCCATAATTTTCCCTGTCCTCTTCCTTATTCCAGAGAAGAAGATTGATATGTAATATACATAAACATGTTTTCAAATGTCATAAAACTGCACTAATGCCATAAATTTGTTGTATTCTGTTCTACTGCAGTTAAGATCTTGTGGAGACACAAAGCATGGCTGAAAAAGTGATGATGAATAAGTATGACACTGGCTGGACCAGAAGCCAGAGACTAGAAGCTAAGCGAGAGGACATGACCCAGTTGATGTCCTGCCATCGGAGGATTCAGAGGTGTTTCCAGAATGTCCTAGAACCACTTTCACACTTCTCACAGACCGATATAAACAACAGGAAAACAAGAGGTTGCATTTTAATTTTTTTCTGGTTAACCTTTCTTTTAATCTTTCTAATGATTAGCACAACACACTTGTTTTTTGGCCTAACTTTAGTCATGCTGCCACTACTACTATCTGGTATTAGAACTGGGATATACATTTAAATAGGCATCAATTACAACCCCAAATCAGAAAAAGTTGGGACAGTATGGAAAATGCAAATAAAATAAAAATGCAGTGTTCCTTACATTTACTTTGACTTCCATGTGATTGCAGACAGTTTGAACCCAAGATATTTTATGTTTTGTCTGCTCAACTTCATTTCATTTGTTAATATACTTTCATTCCTGCATTTCAGGCCTGCAACACATTCCAAAAAAGTTCGGGCAATTTAGAGCTAGTAATGAGGTGAAAAAACAAAATAATGATGTGATTCCAAACAGGTGATGTCAACAGGTGATTGTAATCATGGTTTGGTACAAAAGCAGCATCCAGGAAAGGCTGAATCTTTGATGAGCAAAGATGATCAGTGGATCTTTTTTCCAAAAATAGACCTGGAATGCTGATTCATTTGACCAAAATACACACTGTGGGATGGTCCATCCTAGATGCCTTTGAGCCCAGAAAAGCCTATGCCGCTTCTGGACATGGTTAACATAAGCCTTCTTTTTTGCACAAAGTTTTAAGTGGCATTTGTGCATGTAACTCTGTATTGTAGTGCTTGACAAAGGTTTGCCAAAGTAATCCCTCACCCATGTAGTTATATCAGCTATTGTTGAGTGGCGGTTCTTGATGCAGTGTCGTCTGAGGAATCGAAGATCATGGGCATTCAGCTTAAGCTTGCACTCTTGGTCTTTATGCACTGAAATTCCTCCCGATTCCTTCAATGGTTCAATGATATTATGCACTGTAGAGGGAGAAATATGCAAATCCCTTCCAATCTTTCTTTGAGGTACATTGTTTTTAAACATTTCAATCATTTTCTCATGCTTTTGTTGACTAACTGGAGATCCTCTGATCTTCCTTGCTCATCAAAGCCTTTCCTGGATGCTGCTTTTGTACCAATCCATGATTATAATCACCTGTTGACATCACCTGTTTGGAATCACCTCATTACTAGCCCTAAATTGCACCTCTCTAAACTTTTTTTTTTGGAATGTGTTGCAGGCCTGGAATGCAGGAATGGAGGTATATGATTTGGTTTGTATATCAATATATATATATATTTTTTTTCTTTTTTCTTTTTCTTTTTTTTAATACCTCATTACTAGTCCTAAAATGCCCCTGTCCCAACTACTTTTAAATGTGTTATGGAGTAAATGTATATGTGGGTTCATACTGTCTGCAATTAAATAAAAGTCAAAGTAAAGGTAAACATCTATTTATTTGCATTTTCCATACTGTTCCAACTTTCTGATTTCTCATTTGGGTTTGTAATATTATATTTCCAGTTCATAAAGCAATTGTAATGTAACTATATTTATAATGGTTTTGTTGGATGTCTAGCAAGCTTATCATCAAGTGTCCAAATAAGTTTGTGTACATAGAGTATAGAATACTTTTATATTAAAATAACTTTGATTATGTAGTGTATAAAATAAGTTTATATGAAATGTTAATTCATTAAGCTTTTATATGGAATTTTTGTGGCTAATTTAAAATCTGAAATAAGATTGACACATGGATTTACATTAACCAAATTTTTTTTTCCCAATGTTATTCTATTCTAAATGTGTAATGATGTTTAAATTTTCATATTACCCTTTTTGATTGTGGATTTTTAGCCACAGTATTGTTAAGCATTCTGACATTGGATTCATTTTCAATTCTTGCAGGTGTGTGATTTAAACCTGGCGCATCAGTGTTACAAAATGACAGACACTTGACAGATACTGTACAGACAGTAACTTGTGCTTTCTGTGTTTAAAATATAGTGTATAAGTAACATCAGGGAAAATGTTTCATCTCTTAATGTCTCCTAGACAGAAATAAAAATAGTTTAACTCAGAAGAACAACTACAGTCCAGCTTCTTTATCTGAGTTCTGTCAGCAGTTAAGGAGCAGGATCACACAGCAGTCACCCCACTGTGCTTGTACAGAGGACCAGGAAGCTCTGGTTGGTCTTTAACTAGTCACATAGAACCTAAGCCTAACCTAAGGCTAATGATTTATATTTTTAGCTCTAAAATTGTGTATTTATATAATATCTTGCATGTAAAACTAAACTTGTTGCCCTGGCTATGCATTATTTTGTTCTTGTTGTTTATATGCAGTTAACAGTAATGACATCCGAGGTAAGTCTGGTGTGGCAGGATCTGCAAAGGCTCCCTGCTGACCCCACGATTACCCCAGAAGAAAATGAGTGGCTGTACAGCTGTACTGTCACTCAGGTGCTTTATATCTGTGAGAAGCTGTATCTACGATACCTGCACCTGTTGGAAAATGTGCAGAAACAGGGCATCTTTAGCCAGCATGCCAACCGCTGCCGTCTGGCTGCTCAGATGGCCAATGACCTTAGCCAGCAGTAAGATTCCCTTCTAATACAATTTAGATTTAATTTTTATTTATTCTTTTATAGATTATCACCTACGTTTAACATGTGGAACTTTAAATGAAACGTTAAGTAAATAAAAATAAGTTGTCATTCAGTATGTATTTAAAGAGGCACAAAATGTAGATTATAGCTAGTAGTTTATGTGTTTAAGTAGGACAGTTTTTAAATGCAGTGCTATAGTGCTGGAATAATACAAAATAATACCTACAATATATATATGATTATTCTCCACTTTTAAACAAATCTATGATTTGATCACTGCAGACAACAATTTTAAAATGTTCACCCATAATTTAAGTGATTAAAACAAAGAAAGTAAAAACATGATTGTTGCCTAGGTGGCACAGCGGGACATTCCGCTAGCACACCAGCACTGAGATTCTGAACTCCTCGGTTCGAAACTCGGTGTTGCCACTGGCCGGCTGAGCGCCATCTAGTGGTCATAATTGGCATTACCTGCAGGGGGGGATGACCGGACTGTGTTGGCGGGGTCTTTGAACGCTGTGTAAGGACCCTGATTGGCGTATAGGAACGGCTGTGCAGAGTGCATGGGTGGAAAAGTGTTCTGTTAAAGGCTGCGCGGGGGTCGGAGGAGGCGTATATATACCCTCAACTGCAATAAAATCGGGGATCCCCAGCTGCAGAAGACAAATTGACTACACTAAATTGGGAGAACAATGGGAGAAAAACGCATGTACAGTGTATCACAAAAGTGAGTACACCCCTCACATTTCTGCAGATATTTAAGTATATCTTTTCATGGGACAACACTGACAAAATGACACTTTGACACAATGAAAAGTAGTCTGTGTGCAGCTTATATAACAGTGTAAATTTATTCTTCCCTCAAAATAACTCAATATACAGCCATTAATGTCTAAACCACCGGCAACAAAAGTGAGTACACCCCTTAGTGAAAGTTCCTGAAGTGTCAATATTTTGTGTGGCCACCATTATTTCCCAGAACTGCCTTAACTCTCCTGGGCATGGAGTTTACCAGAGCTTCACAGGTTGCCACTGGAATGCTTTTCCACTCCTCCATGACGACATCACGGAGCTGGCGGATATTCGAGACTTTGCGCTCCTCCACCTTCCGCTTGAGGATGCCCCAAAGATCTTCTATTGGGTTTAGGTCTGGAGACATGCTTGGCCAGTCCATCACCTTTACCCTCAGCCTCTTCAATAAAGCAGTGGTCGTCTTAGAGGTGTGTTTGGGGTCATTATCATGCTGGAACACTGCCCTGCGACCCAGTTTCCGGAGGGAGGGGATCATGCTCTGCTTCAGTATTTCACAGTACATATTGGAGTTCATGTGTCCCTCAATGAAATGTAACTCCCCAACACCTGCTGCACTCATGCAGCCCCAGACCATGGCATTCCCACCACCATGCTTGACTGTAGGCATGACACACTTATCTTTGTACTCCTCACCTGATTGCCGCCACACATGCTTGAGACCATCTGAACCAAACAAATTAATCTTGGTCTCATCAGACCATAGGACATGGTTCCAGTAATCCATGTCCTTTGTTGACATGTCTTCAGCAAACTGTTTGCGGGCTTTCTTGTGTAGAGACTTCAGAAGAGGCTTCCTTCTGGGGTGACAGCCATGCAGACCAATTTGATGTAGTGTGCGGCGTATGGTCTGAGCACTGACAGGCTGACCCCCCACCTTTTCAATCTCTGCAGCAATGCTGACAGCACTCCTGCGCCTATCTTTCAAAGACAGCAGTTGGATGTGACGCTGAGCACGTTCACTCAGCTTCTTTGGACGACCAACGCGAGGTCTGTTCTGAGTGGACCCTGCTCTTTTAAAACGCTGGATGATCTTGGCCGCTGTGCTGCAGCTCAGTTTCAGGGTGTTGGCAATCTTCTTGTAGCCTTGGCCATCTTCATGTAGCGCAACAATTCGTCTTTTAAGATCCTCAGAGAGTTCTTTGCCATGAGGTGCCATGTTGGAACTTTCAGTGACCAGTATGAGAGAGTGTGAGAGCTGTACTACTAAATTGAACACACCTGCTCCCTATGCACACCTGAGACCTAGTAACACTAACAAATCACATGACATTTTGGAGGGAAAATGACAAGCAGTGCTCAATTTGGACATTTAGGGGTGTAGTCTCTTAGGGGTGTACTCATTTTTGTTGCCGGTGGTTTAGACATTAATGGCTGTATATTGAGTTATTTTGAGGGAAGAATAAATTTACACTGTTATATAAGCTGCACACAGACTACTTTTCATTGTGTCAAAGTGTCATTTTGTCAGTGTTGTCCCATGAAAAGATATACTTAAATATCTGCAGAAATGTGAGGGGTGTACTCACTTTTGTGATACACTGTATATTCTACACTCACTGCATACTGTAGACTTTACATCTACTAGGTTGACCAACTAGGTAGGAGTGTCTAATAGAGTGGACAGTGAGTGGACACAGTATTTAAAAACTCCAGCAGCGCTGCTGTGTCTGATCCACTCATACCAGCACAACACACACTAACACACCACCACCATGTCAGTGTCACTGCAGTGCTGAGAATGATCCACCACCTAAATAATACCTACTCTGTGGTGCCAGCTTACTTAATTTGTTAGTAGTCAACAAATGTGTGCAAGAATATAGTGATTTAGGTTCTTCTTTTTGCTCATCTATGCTCTCAAAAGTTGGCAAAGTCAAAGTTGGCCAGTGACAAAGTCTTGTGGTCTAGTAAAGTTAAATTGGAACTTTTGGGCAAGAATTGTAAGTATTATATGTGGTGTAAAACTAAAAAGGCACATCAGCAGGTGACAACCTGCCCTGCTGGGAATAAAGTTTTTCTTGCAGCAAAACAATTAACTTTTTATCAGTCAGTAAAGTCAAAATGGTACTCTTAATCCTATGTATCATGTATGGTATGACCTTGTGTTGTTCACTGCTTTCCAGAGGAACTAAGTGGGTTGTAAAGAGAAATCAATTAAAATGATCATGTTTTGCAATTTTAATTAAGTCTTTTTAATAAAACATTTTGAGATTAGGATTGAGATAAAAACTTTTCAAGGCACTTAATACTAGAATAAAATATATAAATAATATAAAATAATAAAATAGAATACATTTGGATAAATGATATACAGTTTATCCAGATTATACAGTGAGTGACCTTTTTATTTATTTGCAGTTTGAACATTCACTTCATAAGACTCAGAGTTGCAGAGAAACTCAAAACTGCATGGAGTGCCAGAAAACATGCACTAAATCTTTGTGATAGACAACAAAGTGCACTAAAGGCGGTTGCTTATCCTCACATCCTGGACAGCTGCCTACACTTTATATCTGGCTACAAAAAAGGCATGGCAAGCGGACAGCACAAGCAAACAGTTGAGAAAGACCTAATAGAGGTAGTTGTATGCGATGGGATTTACAGGAGAAGGGTAAGGTGATAAACACTTACATTTATTTTAATCTTGTCTCCTTAGATAGAGGAAAAAATAGGAGATTTGGATCTGGATCTTGTTTATGACCTCTGCTGTGAACTAAAGCCGAAAAACAGTAAAACTGACACACAATGTAGGTCTCATGGTCTAGACACACAAATTGTCTCTACACCTGTTTTCAGCTTTCTTTGTGTATGTTCTTTTGTGAGTTGGCTGACTGTGATTTATGTGTCTAGGTATGACTACCAGTGTGCTTGTGAAAGTAGAGGAAGAGAATGATCAGCATTTTCAAAAGCATATTACCAGAATGAAGGTACCCAATCTTATTGACCTGCATCCAGCTATCTCCCTCTTTTTTCTGATTAGTTGCACAGGATGTCACAGTGGCACAGCACATAGTGTGGGTGATGATCAGCTTGAGGGTTCTGTTGATCCAGGTTTGCCTCTTGTCCCTGTTTATAGAGTTTTGCATAATTTTACCCTCCCACCTCCCAAAAGCAGGGTATATAATAACAACATATTACTTTTTATTTATATAGAGAGATTTGAAGTTTTATCTATTACATTATGTTTGTCTGGCTCTTGATACATATATCAGCCATAACATTGCCAAAACCACCTTTTTTTTTTCTACACTCACTGTCCATTTTATCAGCTCCACTTACCATATAGAAGCACTTTGTAGTTTTACAATTACTGACTGTAGTCCATCTGTTTCTCTACATACTTTCTTAGCCTGCTTTTACCCTGTTCTTCAATTGTCAAAACCCCACAGGACCACCACAGAGCAACAGAGCAGGTGTTATTTAGGTGGTAGATCATTCTCAGCACTGCAGTGACAATGACATGGTGGTAGTGTGTTAGTGTGTGTTGTGCTGGTATGAGTGGATCAGACACAGCAGTGCTGCTGGAGTTTTTAAATACCGTGTCCACTCACTGTCATGTGATCATTGTACACTACATGGCCAAAAGTATGTGGTGTTTCGGACATACTGATTGCTAACAGAAGTATAAACCTAATTACAGCCCTCTTACTAAAATGGTTTCATTCTCTTGGTGTATGCCACGTGTACTTGCTCACTAGTCTAGGATATTGCCTCTTTACTGACGTCTGTTGTTTCTCACTCATGTACATTTTTAGATTGTATAAGAGTGTATGATGTTGCTTCTTTACTGACGTCTGAGTTTGATTAGCCTGTATTCTTATTAATATTGAAAGAAATGCAGTTTTATATTATATTTAGGTAGTGTTGGTGCTGCATGCTTCCAGGAAGCCTGGTTTGATCCTCGAGTTTGTTTCTCACTCATGTACATTTTTAGATTGTATAAGAGTGTATGATGTTGCTTCTTTACTGATGTCTGAGTTTGATTAGCCTGTATTCTTATTAATATTGTAAGAAATGCAGTTTTATATTATATTTAGGTAGTGTTGGTGCTGCATGCTTCCAGGAAGCCTGGTTTGAGCCTTGAGTTTGTTTCTCACTCATTTACATTTTTAGATTGTATAAGAGTGTATGATGTTGCTTCTTTACTGACGTCTGAGTTTGATTAGGCAGTATTCTTATTAATATTGTAAGAAATGCAGTTTTATATTATATTTAGGTAGTGTTGGTGCTGCATGCTTTCAGGGATCCTGGTTTGATCCTTGAGTTTGTTTCTCACCCTTGTACATGTTTTAATTGTACGAGAGTGTATGATGCCATGTGATCGACTGACATCCTGTTCAAGGTGAATTTCCACTCTGCACCTTGTATCTTTGGTCCCACTGTGACCCAGATCAGGATAAATTGATTACTGAAGATACATGGATGAATGAACTTTTACTTTTTAATATGGTGAACGTGTACTGTTTTGTATTTTTACTCTATTAACTTTGCATCTGATACACAAATCTACAGTTAAAGGTTAAAAGTTTACATCCAGCTGTAAGGAACGTGTATTTCAGGCAGCCTTAACTGTTGTTTTTCTGTGACTGAACGTTTGGTTCACATATAATGTCGAAAATAGAAACGTTCACAAATGTAAGATTTTTTTTATTAGTTTTTATTTTATTGTGGTTTATTTACACAAAAATTTACCAGAACTGTTGCCTAGTGGATGCCCAGTCCCGCCCGGTCATTCCTGATATTCTCTGCTGGCGATGCACTTGGCGATGTGGATCTGGGCGATGCGTGGAGCCATTCGACAGAGGCAGCTTGGGCAAGTCACAAAGTCTGCAGCGCTGATGTTTTTGCTCTTGGTCATCTGCAAATAAAATCCCAGTTAATTCCCAGTTTGAGTTCCAGTCAGTCATGTATTGAAAACCAGTGTTATGTGGAGCTCTTACCTTGAATTCTGCTCTGTCGTCTGAGCTGATGTACCCCTCCAGTAGCGAGCCTTTCTTCCTCTGCTTGCTGGAGTTAAAGACAGAGCGTTTTTTCTGCTGGAGCCTGGAGCAGATGGCGGTGTGGGTGTCCAAGCGGTTCTCGGCGAATCTGCGGCCACAATGCATGCCCTCCGGAAGCGAAGGGCTGGCGAGTCGAGGATGATGGGTCGATTTTCTTACTGGTTGTTCCTGAATTCCATCAGAAGAGCCATTCGTTTCTGCTTCTTCAATTTCTTGTTCCTTTTTGAATCGACCCAGGTAGTTGTACATTTGCTTGCATCGTCTTTTCTCTTTCTTCACTGCTGACATTTCATCAAGGTTTCCACAGTCCACGACTTTTTTAACCGGTTTCCTTTCGAACTTGCCCAGGTAATTGTATTTCACCCTCTTCAGTCTATTTAACCCTACGCCAGAATCAGTCGGCGGTAGCGGCTCATACGGAGTCATTTTGATGTTCAAGGTCTCATCTGAACTCTTTTTCAGCTGAAGAGGCCTCAGGGTGACTCGTCCAGTCTGAGATGGAAGCTCCTGCTCAGGGCAGTTTGTTAGGTTTTCAGCCCTCAGCCTTTCTGCTCTCTTCTGCCGGAAGGATTTTTCTAGCATTTGGGGTTTGGATGGGGGCTTCAATGCATGTTGTAGGTGCTGTTGTAGACTCTCTGCCTGTCTCTTCTCAATCACAGCCAAAGGCAACGGGATCTAGGACTGGCGTTTCTGAATATAAGAAGAATTTGGGAAGAAAATGAATTTGATTAATGTAACAGAACTGAGCAAAACCCCCAGTTAATAAATACATTCACGTTTTAGAATTGTCTTCAAATTAAATAGTTTGATTTGATATTGTATTAGTTCAGGTACCTCAGATCTCAGGTTCTGCTCCTTGGTTGAAGCGTTCTTCTTCCACTCTCGCTCCTCATGCTTCTTCTCAATAGACCACAGAGACACTGGGATTTTGGAGGCTCTGCAGCTAATGTTTTCTTTACCGAAAGCTGCTGGGCCTTGTAGGACGTAATTCAGTCGATGAAATTCCTCTCGCAGTCTCTTGACCTTCTGTGATAACAACAGGTCAATTATAATCTCCTCCATGTTAACTGAGTATTAAAACAGGTGTGTGTGCAGGTGTGTGTGTGTGTGTGTGTGCTCCTCTCAGTAATGAAATTAACTGAAAGCTGATTTGCTCTCCTTATATACTCATCATGAAGCCACGCCCACTCTGAAAATACCTGATGTTACACCTTGTTACCATGGTAACTCACTCCCTGCAGTCATTTCTAATTTAGTCATCTGTTCATTTATTGGCTGTTTTGCCACCGTTTGATCCTGTTCAGAGTCACAGCAAAAAGTAGGAAACATCTCGGACAGGTCGCCAGTTCACATGGAAAACACACACACATGCACACACAGCAATTTTGTATCTCCAGTTGACCTCACTTGCATGTCTTTGTACTGTGGGAAGAAACCGAAGTTCCCGGAGAAATCCCATTCAGACACACAGAAAGGACCCAGACCCTCTCCACCTGGGACTCAAACCCACCGATCCACTGTCCCACCCTTTAACTTAATCTATTTAAGTAAAAAAGACTACTGTAAAAAAGTAATTGCTCTGTAAATTGTTGGTATTTATTGGTAATTATTAGGACTCAAGCACAAGTAGACATGTACTGATTTTGTGCAGTCACTTCTATATGTGTAAACCTTCGAATTCCTGCTGTAATATCTCATATTTATTAGTGCATACATACGTGGATCCATGTTGATATATATAAAAACTGAGATTTTTGGATAAAATGAATTCTGTGCCATTTGGTGCACTGTTAATATGGATTAATATTTTTTATTATTTTCTTAGGGATGTACTTCCATGCCAGACCTGAGGAGTAAAACACTGCAGAAGGAGTTTAAGATGTCACTACTGCCAGCACGGCCTCAGACTCCTTTAGTGCTTCTGTCTACAGAACCAAAGATTAGCCAGGAGATGCACATGAGCCCTGCTGAGGACCTGAGAAGGTCAACCAAACATAGACACACACGCACACACAAACAAATACACATAAAAAAACACATCCAAATATCCACAGCTGCAACCTCTGTGTAACGGTGTGGAATGCATGACTATATGGTCAGGATAAATGCTGCGTTAAATATGCTTGTTTGGCAGAAGATCTTGCTGTTGTTTATGAGTGTTTATATGTAGACTGGTACAGGACACAGATTCTGTGACTGATTTTGAGACAGCCCTTCCTCCATTGATTCAAGCTCTGAACACCACTGGCTCCAGCAAACTTAAACGACTGACATACATGCTGCAGGTAGAAACACACAAACATGTTAAGCTATAGTAACTGCATGTGTAACAAAAAATAAATTGGCATAATATATGACAAAGAAGCAGGAGTGTAGCCAGACAATGGTCAGGGATAGCTAGTGTCACCCAAATGTTGCCACATTCCAGATTTGCTGAATAAAAAACTAAACAACAGTCCTGTTTTTTGGTAGTTCATGGGTTATATTTGACCAATCAGACCAACTTTCTCTCCGCACCCTGGCAAAAAGATCACTCGTTCATGTACTTTAAAACAGGTGCAGTCAAACTAGCTCTGTTTATATCTGAGAGAGATGTAAGCAGCTCTAGTCAATCATCAACACCAACAAGAAATGAGGAGGCCATGCTACAAAGTTAAATGTCATTATTAAACTATTAACACCACCATTCATCACCATTTTCCCAAAGAAGTTTGGATTACTTAGTTACAGAAACTGAATAGCTGCAGAACTCACCAAAATCAAACAAGAACCTAATCAAACAAGCATTTCACCATTCTTGGACACTTTACCAATGGACTAATTAGTCTGCTGTATAGTACAGTTAAATAAACAATATAGTACATCAGCAGTGTGGACATTTGCACATTTCTGTTCTAATTTTCTGTGTTCCTTTTTGAAAGAAACTGGAAGAAGAGGAGCAAATAAAGAAGCAACAGATTAAAGCAGCTAGGCCAAAGCACCCTGTGGTAACAGGGGTAAATGTGAGTGTGTTTTCTCAGAGTATTGCACGAACAGCTGAGACCCGTGTGACAGATAGGTCCCTTGCTGAGACCATCAACATCAGCCAATACCCACCTGTTTACAATGACCTTACTGGAGAGGTACAGTAAATTTTCCAATATACCTCACACATGCAGTACAGTACAAACAGTTGCAATCGAAAATCTTTAAGCCCCCTTCACCTTAAAAGGTATTAAAGTGATGTGCATGGAATTAAACAAGAATATGTAACAAATGTAACAGGGTGGGTTGCACCTCGCGAGTGAAGCGCGAGGTAAACCCTTAAACATTCAAGACACTTGACCAAGATAGAACAGTACTGTGGGTAAAAAGCCACTAACAAAATGGGACAATTGTAATTAAATATGGTGGCCAAAAAAAATTAAAGCAAAGTAACAGTTTGGGACAGTTTGTAAAATGCAAAAAAAGGCTAAAATGCTTATTTACTAATCTTTTTAACTGACAAAAGTACAAAGAAAAGAAGTTACACTATTTTGAAACATTCCACACTAAGCAGGTGACTTGGTAACAGATGAGGGTATTATTATTGGGTATAAAATGGAGGATTCCAAAAGCAAAGATGGGTGGTGGCTCAATACTTTGTGACAAACTTTGTGAAAGAATTGTCAGTTATGCCAAGTTCACACTACATGACTTTTCAAGTCGTCAGGTTGCTGTACAGTTCACACTACACAACTGGATCTCTTGCACTCGGGAGTCTTTCAAGTCGGTGTGGCTTTCACACTACACGACTGATCGGCGATAGGGGGTTTCACACTACACAATCTATCACCAACTGGAATCGCAGGCGAGCTTCTCTGGTCTCCCAAACTACGTTTTGTCACACGAGAAGTGACGAGGAGTTAAATGATGCCACGTCCAAAAATGCACGTCAGCAAGTAGCGAGCGATAAAAGTTTGTGCGCTGATGTGCAGCATAAAATCAAGAAGAAAAAAATAAATGAATCTGAGTGGATTTGGCTTGGATTGTTCTATAGTAAGTTGGAGGTTAATAAATATTTTTGCAATGTAGCATTGGTGTTTTGTAGAGAACGATAAGGTCAGAAATACTGTATAACTTCTGTGTGTGCCAATGTATTCTGATATAAACTATATTACGCCCATGTCCCACCTTTTTACAACGCCTCCCCTGTGTTTCTCCTCACACCGTATCTTGCGTTCACATTGGCTGTTCGACATAGCACTCATTGCCAGTCGGGCAACTCTAATCCAGATTTTTTGACAAGCTAGAAATCTTTCTTTGCTCGGCGAGCCACTCGGATCGAGTTGTTGAGTAGTTCACACGAAGCGATTGAGAGCCGACTTTCGATCGCCGAGATGCTCCTGAGCCGGCAAATCTAGCGCCGACCAGTTGGCGAGCGAAAATCAGGGCAAAAATCGTGTAGTGTGAACTTGGCATTAGTTAGAAAGAGCATTTCTTAAAGCAAGACTGCAAATAATTTAGGTCTTTCACCATCTACTGTACATAATTTTGTTAAAAGATTTAGGGTATCTGGAGAAATCTTGGACACTGGAGAAGTCTGTGACAAAGGAAACCACTGTTAAATGTGTGTGTGCTTCAAGCCCTCATGCATTGCATGAATACCTGTCAATTAGTGTCTCACTTACCAAATGATTAAAACGTGTGATTTATAGGAAAGGTAACACGGTAAACAGGCATTACATTCAAAATATGTTTATATTACTTTTGTCAGTTCAGTGTTAAAGAGAATTAACAACTTTTCTGGAAAAGGGTTTGCTATAGCATCCCTAATAGGGCACCACAAAGCAAGCTTATATGTAACCAGAGCAACATCTTTACGAAAACCTTTGGATATGTCAGACTGACACGCTAACTACATTCTTTTGATACTATTTATTTGAGAAGGCAAAATGTACAAACCTACATTTAAACTTTGTTGAGTGGCAATGTTAAAAGTGATTGAGACTAACATTTTATGGGGAAAATAATTTTCAGATTAATCCCATGTCAGTCAGAGGGTTAGATCGAAACCTGTTTGCTGGAGCTGAAATTAAAGAAGTTTACAAGGAACTATCCAAAAGTATTTCAGCTGAATATTTTCACTTTGATGAGGTAAGTAATTTACTTTTAACAAACGTGTTAACAATTAGAACTTATGTTTAAATTTTTTTGCATAACTATTTTGTATTCTTTTTCATATGAGGATCCCATGATAGAACCAGCTCTAAACAATACTGAATTAATGCCAAGATTAAAAAAGAATCTTGAAAAAAAGCTGATGAACCCTTCACTACGAATGCTTGATCCTTACAGCATGCCTCACAGGTGATTGTCTCTTTAATTTCCTGCTATTGTCACTGTCATTAAAAGTTGTGTATACTACATTTTGTAGACTTAATGTCTGCAAAAAGGCATCTAGCAAAAGCACCAGAAAGTAAGAAAATCAGGCAGATAGGCAGTCAGATGACTTAGCTTAGAGCCAAGTCTCAGGTGCGCTTTTAAAATGTTTACCTCCAAATGTAGCATGTAACGTTTGATGAGGCATAGGAAGTGTAGTTTAAAGAGATCAACCTGCACCCTACTACCTACCACCCACGCTGGGTAGAATTACAAAGAGTAAAGAGCAGGTACTTATCTGTAGGTTATTTTACTCTATGCTCACAGTCATTGGCATAAACAACATACTAGTACATCAAAATGTATTTAAGTAATTTTTTACATTTTGCTTACAACTAATCAATAAAATGTTGCTCCTTTTTAGGTCTCGAATAGATAGAGACCTAAAAAAAAGAAGTTTTGCCAAATTCTTTATATGTTGTGACACATGGCAGTCATTCTTTATGCACAATTTATTCTGATGCACAGGCAAATGTGTACTTCTATCAGTCGGGCTATCATAGGCCAAAAACAGCGTATGCATTACTATTTAAGTTACTGTGGTAAAACTGTAGGAGAGTTAAATGGACATCCATGTTTGGCTCAGATTATTTACCTCTTTAGTTTAATTTTGGATTTTGGATATTTTGCAATACTTGCTTCTTTGCAATGCTTCTTGCTTACTTTACTGAAAACAGGAGGAGTAAGAAGATTCTAGACAAACACAGGAGGCCAAGTGATGTAAAGTCTCAGGCTTATGCAGCATGGCACCAGTGGTGGAAGCTAAACCTGTCAAGTGATGATTATCTTGACTACATTTCCAACCAGGTTATTCCTAAATAATTGTGTTTAAATATCTTGAATAATATCTTTGTTAGAGAGGCCACAGTATGTGTGGTGTATACACTGATCAGCCATAACATTAAAACCACCTCCTTGTTTCTACACTCACTGTCCATTTTATCAGCTCCACTTACCATATAGAAGCACTTTGTAGTTCTACAATTACTGACTGTAGTCCATCTGTTTCTCTACATACTTTTTTAGCCAGCTTTCACCCTGTTCTTCAATGGTCAGGACCACCACAGAGCAGGTATTATTTAGGTGGTGGATCATTCTCAGCACTGCAGTGACAATGACATGGTGGTGGTGTGTTAGTGTGTGTTGTGCTGGTATGAGTGGATCAGGCACAGCAGCGCTGCTGGAGTTTTTAAATACCGTGTCCACTCACTGTCCACTCTATGAGACACTCATACCTAGTTGGTCCACCTTGTAGATGTAAAGTCAGAGACGATCGCTCATCTGTTGCTGCTGTTTGAGTTGGTCATCTTCTAGACCTTCATCAGTGGTCACAGGATGCTGCCCACAGGGTGCTGTTGGCTGGATATTTTTGGTTGGTGGACTATTCTCAGTCCAGCAGTGACAGTGAGGTGTTTAAAAACTCCAGCAGCGCTGCTGTGACTTATCCACTCATACCAGCACAACACACACTAACACACCACCACCATGTCAGTGTTACTGCAGTGCTGAGAATGATCCACCAGATAAATAATACTTACTCTGTAGTGGTCCTGGGAGAGTCCTGACCATTGAAGAACAGCATGAAAGGGCTAACAAAGCATGCAGAGAAACAGATAGACTACAGTCAGTAATTGTAGAACTACAAAGTGCTTCTATATGGTAAGTGGAGCTGATAAAATGGACAGTGAGTATAAAGACAAGGAGGTGGTTTTAATGTTATGGCTGATCGGTGTATATTTATTTAATGGCTGTCATTTCTTCTTACTTGAAGGAGTCAGATTACCTGTCCGTGGTGTTTCATCTGTATGACAGTGACAGTAGTGATGAGGAAGATGAGAGAAAAAATATGTTGCAATTAAAGAAAGAGAATGAAAGGTGAATCAAACATTATAAGACATTTTGTGCTGCCATTTTATTGTATGTTATTTACTTAATGAATGACTTTTTTGAGTTATAGAAATACCTCTCTGGGATGAGTTATAAAAGCCATGCTAATTTTTATTAGGCCACTCCATCTTTGTTAGCTTATAATGGTACAACTACAAAATATTGTAGTTATAAATCCCTGATTTTTGTTTCAGAAAGCAGCAGGAGAAGATTGATGCACTTAGGAGACAAAAGAGGGAATATGTTCCTGGACTGTGGAACATTGACACAGTGCTGATGGGGGGTCTGTGGAAGGAACCAGGGCCTTGTGGCAAGTTCTTTCCAGTCTTGCTTACTATAACACATTAAAATTTGAATTTCCTTTCACTCTAAGGCTGCTTTCACATAAGCGTTTTGTGCTTAATTCACAGATGGTTTGGGCACATATTGCCACATACAGTGGTGTTTACACTTTCACATCATAGCCAGTACTAAATCGGTTTTGCCACATATCATGTAAATGCAGCGTAAGGGTAATGAGGCTGCGGTGGAAAAACTCTTAATGAAATACCTCAGAGACTTGATTGTGAGTAGAAGAATCACACCGACAAAGTCTCACACAGAGACTCTGTGGATGCGATAACACATTAAAAAATAAACATCCTTATATACTCGTTGGTGACCATGTAGGACAGTGGAAGATTCCACCGTTAACAGAGATTTCTTAGCTTGAACATAGGAACTGATCTAAATTAGCTAGAACTGGGTTTTGAACATCATACAATGCAATTGATGCACTTCTTTTCACGTACACCACATACACATCCAGTAACTTTCTATTGTAGCAGTATTCTTGAAATATTGGAATATGACTACTGGCCCTAATCTACATTTTCTAAGTAGTAATTGATTATGTATTAATATTTCTAGTGTAAATGAACTTTTTCTCTCACAAGGCACTAGTGGTATGATGGTTAATGTAGGTTACTGATTGAAGAGTGAAGTGTTAAAATGAGTAAATGATTAAATTAATCTTATTTAATCTGACTTTAACCTTAACTCGCTTGTTTCAGAGGTGGATGGAGCAGCTGAGGAAAAGGAGCATGTGGTGAGTTTCCAGTAGATGTACAATTAAGCAATTGCTTTTCTACATCCATGTGATCTTCATGCTGTTTTTACAGATAGTCTTAAGAGCCTGAAGTTGCTTAGAAATATTTTCAAGGCACTCGGGTGGCACAACGGTAAAACATGCTAGCCCACCAGTGCTGAGATCTTAAGCTCAAATCTCAGCTTGGCCATCTGCCAGCCGGGAGCCGACACAGCTACAAAATTGGCTGTGTCTGTAGCGGAGGGACAATGGCTAAAACAGGGCTACTTGTCGCTGGTGCAATGTGGGATACTGCGATGCGCTGAGACCCTGCCCCTGCCAGGTTTCTTGATCATGGGTGAGAGAGAGCTCCAGTTGGCCACAACTAGACTGGGTGTAAAAAGGGGAACTTAAAAAAATAAAGTATTTATTAGAAAGGTAAAAAATTTGACCTAAACCCTATTTAAATTGGCACAGAAAAGACCCCAGAAAAGTACACTATACCATTAATAATAAATAATCTTTATTTGCCTTGTGTTTTACAAACAGTTGCATTCACAGAAAAGAAACAGATACAAGCCTATGAAACACAAATTCATTAATTTTCTCAGCAAAAAACCCTTCTCCAATCATTACGTCACAAAAAGAACAGTTGCAGAAATCCCAAAAATATAGCATCAGATGACTTGACCGCGGAGACGGCTCTAGCTTGCATCCAGATGCGAGTGTGTGTAAATAGTTAGGCCTTGTAAAGGTACTGGGACCCTGTTTGACCTGGGTGTCTCTTTTGAAACCGGTGTTTCTGTAACAGTGAGAAAGCATTAGACAACAATTATGCAAGGTATTCATTTACAACACTGACAGGTACACCATATTGCCAAAAGTATTCACTCACCCATCCAAATAATTGAATTCAGGTGTTCCAATCACTTCCATGGCCACGGGTGTATAAAACCAATTACCTAGACATGCAGACTGCTTCTACAAACATCATTTGTGAAAGAATGGGTCACTCTCAGGAGCTCAGTGAATTCCAGCGTGGTACCGTGATAGGATGCCACCTGTGCAACAAGTCCAGTCGAGAAATGTCCTTCCTACCAAATATTCCACATTCAACTGTCAGTGGTATTATAACAAAGTGGAAGCGATTGGGAATGACAGCAACTCAGCCACGATGTGTTAGGCCATGTAAAATGACAGAGCGGGGTCAGCAGATGCTGAGGCACATAGTGCGCAAAGGTTGCCAACTTTCTGCAGAGTCAATCGCTACAGACCTCCAAACTTCATGTAGCCTTCAGATTAGCTCAAGAACAGTGCGTAGAGAGCTTAATGGAATGGGTCTCCATGGCCGAGCAGCTGCATCCAAGCCTTACATCACCAAGCGCAATGCAAAGCGTTGGACGCTGTGGTGTAAAGCACGCCGCCACTGGACTCTAGAGCAGTGGAGATGTGTTCTCTGGAGTGATGAATCACGCTTCTCTGTCTGCCAATCCGATGGACGAGTCTGGGTTTGGCGGTTGCCAGGAGAACGGTACTTCAAGTGTAAAGTTTGGTGGAGGGGTGATTATGGTGTGGGGTTGTTTTTCAGGAGTTGGGCTCGGCCCCTTAGTTCCAGTGAAAGGAACTCTTTATGCTTCAGCATACCAAGAGATTTTGGACAATTTCACGTTCCCAACTTTTTGGGAACAGTTTGGGGATGGCCCCTTTCTGTTCCAACATGACTGCGTACCAATGCACAAAGCAAGGTCCATAAAGACATGGATGAGCGAGTTTGGTGTGGAAGAACTTGACTGGCCTGCACAAAGTCCTGACCTCAACCCGATAGAACAGCATTGGGATGAATTAGAGCGGAGACCAGACCTTCTCGTCCAACATCAGTGTCTGACCTCTCAAATGTGCTTCTGGAGGAATGGTCAAAAATTCCCATAAACACACTCCTAAACCATGTGGAAAGCCTTCCCAGAAGAGTTGAAGCTGTTTTAGCTGCAAAGGGTGGGTCGACATCATATTAAACCCTATGGATTAAGAATGGGACGTCACTCAAGTTCATATGCGTGTGAAGGCAGGCGAGCGAATACTTTTGGCAATATAGCGTATCAGTACAACAACTAACAATGATACAAACCACCACCAGAGATAAAAAAAAAATACTACATATAGACGGATGCAAGTTGCCCTTGTTCAAATCTATATATACAAAGTGTGCAACGAGAGTGTGAGTTAAACCCCAGATTGTGTAAACCCAGTAAAGCAAGAACACATAGAATAAGCACAAGAGCCATGAAAGACGGGGGTGATGGGGGGGCTGGTCAGGCTGGTGTGCAGGGCATGATGGGACTTGTAGTTATTACAGGTGCCAAAAAACAGCAGCAGCAGGCTGTCCTCTATTCAGAAGATTAGCACACTTCTTATATAACACTTCATTTAGGATTTTAAACACTAAAACACCTACACACTTTCTGTAGTCTTCTTGCAGTAATGCTCTACCAATGGGTTGTATTAACACAAAAACAAGTTTTTTTTTATGTTTTTTTTTGTATTTTGGTAATGAGCTGATATAGAGAGATCAGCATGGGGCATGGAGGTGCAGATGACTGACAGTGGCATTTTCTTTTATTAGGCAGTTGCTGCACCTCAGTAGCGATAACTCACTACAGCTGGAGAGTCCTTTGTATACTGGTTTTGTTTGCCACCTCACTGCAGTCTAATTGAATTGTGCTGTATGGTGTCTGTGCTTAGTGCCAATGTTCCTGTATGGACACCTGAGTTTTCTGAAGCTCAGTGGGGACACAGTAGGCTTATGTTTCTCTGGGACAAGTTTTGGGCCTTTTTTTCTTTTCTGCATGTGCACATGGAGTGTGATGCACCCTATTCTGGTTAACATGCTTTTTGTTGTATCTCCTTTAGCTTTGGGCTACAGATTTTTTGCTTGATTGCTAGATTTTTGGAATTTTGGCCACTTTTGTTAGTAGCTGTTTCCTTGGCTCTCGTCTGTCATTGGTTACACATCCTGCATATTGGGTTCATATATTAAACCTCACAGATGTGTGGCTTCACCTGGTGCAACCCAACCCATTATAATTCCAATTATATTTTGGATGGTGATGGTTTGGCTAGCAAAAATTCCAACTGACTATTACATTTTGTGGGGGAAAAACAGGCTTATTCCAAACAATTGTTGTGATATTTATTTAATTTTTATGCTTGTGGTAAACATTCACACTGTAAATGTTTGTGTGCAGAAAGCACTTGAGAACTATAGTTTGCCTGTACAGGAGTCTGTGGGTAAAGAGCAAATAGAGACCAGACTGGAGAGAATCTGGACAACCCTTTGCCTGTCTGATGCAGAGAGGCTGGACATGGCTATCAAATACAGCTCCAGTACACACAGAGACCAGCTGCTGGAGGTAGAGTTCCATCTAATACTTGGAGTATTGCATAATTAATAAGCATTATTTTACCAGTGGTTGTGATGTTTGAATGAGTATGTGTGGGCTTTTTAATCTTAGGCAACAGCGGTGTGGGAGCAGGCTGCTCGGCTGATCCAGCAAAGGGAGTTACTAGTATCTCAGCTGGAGGAGTTTGAAACAATGGCATCTGATCCTAACAGGTTTTTCCGACAAGGTGCATAGTCTGATTCAGTACAAATGTAACAAAATGAACATGATAAAGCTGTCATGGTAATCCACATATCTGGTGACTGTCTGTATTGAAGTTTTTTCTCAATTTGTTCATGTGGGTTTTCTCTTGAAAACAGTAGCCATGTTTATGTCCAGCCTGATGATCCATTAATAATCCCACTAATAGCTTAATAGCTCGAATGGAATAGAATATGTCCATCTGTGCACTTTAATGGGAATAAACCAGTCTGATTAAGGTCAATCTGAATACAATTTCTATCTGATTGTACGAGGTGGAAGTTTTGCATATGTGCATTTGCATAATAAAGGCAACAGCAACATGCATTCCTACTGGAATAGGGGCTTTTATAGTATGTTCTGCGTGGGCAAGGTAATTTTTCATCAAGTCCTATAAAGTTATGAATGACTGCTGTGTCATTTATGAAAAGGTTTTGAGTTATTGGTGGTGCGACTGGCATACAGCTTATGTGCCTTGGAATGTTGCAGGGCATCTTCCTCTCGCCCCTTCTTTAATAAGTTAACGTGAATTACATTCTCCTGAGTGCACCATAATTTTAAAGCAATAAAAAAAAAAAACACACCAACTGAAAACCCAGGTAACATACTGCTGCTCCTCTGACTAGACTCGTTAGATGTTTGTTGTCATGGTAACATGTACAGCCAGTGGTACTCTACAGGTGTGTGTCGTTTTGGATCGGATTACTTGTAGCGTGCATGTAAACAGATTTTTATAGAGATTCTTTACAGTGTACATGTAAACACCTCAGTCTTAATCTATAATAACAGGTGGGCAATTAAATTTTGCAAGGGAGCACATCAGAAACTGGGACCATTACCTTACTCTAGTGTTTAGACATAGCCAGTGTTAAAGATCAGAGCAACCAGGATCAATTTTAAGAGCACATTCTTGGTAAATCGCATTACAATAGGAGTTAATGAGTGAAATTAAAAACTTCTATTTGATTATGTAGTCAGACCAGTGGACGAATAGCTAAACACAACATAACTGCCAAAACAAAACAAGAATGAATGACATAAATAAAGTACTTTTAACTTTTGGGGATCTCACTTTTTGAATTTTCATTTTTTTAAAGATGAAACTAAAGATATTTCAACCCCAAATCAGAAACAGTTGGGACAGCATGGAAAATGCAAATAATAAAAAATTTCTTACATTTACTTTGACTTTTATTTGATTGCAGACAGGATGAACCTGATATATTTTTTTAATGTTTTGTCTTCTCAACTTTATTTAATTTATTAATAAACATCCAGGTCTGCAACACATTCCAAAAAAGTTGGGACAGTAAAGCATTTACCACTTTGTAATGTTGCCATTCCTTTTCACCACACTTAAAATATGTTTTGGTACTAAGGATACCAGGTGATTTAGTGTTTCAGCTTTTATTTTTTCTCATTCTTCCTGCAAACACGTCTTAAGTGTACGGGGTTGTCGTCGCATTTTTCCTTTCAAAATTCTCCACACATTCTCTACTGGGGACAGGTCAGGATTGCAGGCAGGCCAGTCCAGTACATGTACCCGTACATTTGTGCATGTAACTCTGTATTGTAGTGCTTGACAAAGGTTTGCCAAAGTAATCTCTTGCCCATGTAGTTATATCAGCTATTGTTTAGTGGCAGTTCTTGATGCAGTGCTGTCTAAGGGATTGAAGATCCCGGGCGTTCAGCTTAAGCTCCCTTGGCCTTTATGCTCTGAAATTCCTCCCGATCATTTAATGATATTATGCACTGTAGAGGGTGAAATATGCAAATCCCCCAAGAATTAAGAATTAAACATTTCAATCATTTTCTCACACATTTGTTGACAAACTGGAGATCCTCTGATCATCTTTGCTCATCAGTGACTCAGCCTTTCCTGGATGCTGCTTTTGTACCAAACCATGATTACAATCACCTGTTGACACCTGTTTGGAATCACATAATTATTTAGTTTTTTCACCTCATTAGTAGCCCTAAATTGCCCCCGTCCAAACTTTTTTTGGAATGTGTTGCAGGTCTGAAATGCAGGAATGGATGTTTATTAAAAAATGAAATGAAGTTGAGCAGATAAAACATGAAATATCGTGGGTTCATACTGTCTGCAATGATATAAAAGTCAAAGTAAATGTAAAGAACACTGCATTTTTATTTTATTAGCATTTTCCATACTGTCCCAACTTTTTCTGATATGGGGTTGTACTTTATATAAGACCATTGTTGTTATTGGCATTTGCTGATGTTTAAAGTTAAGAAACGTATAGATATGATTCTGGAAAGCAGAGAATACAGTCTTTATTAAGATTCACAAAAGAAGAGTGCAAATGAAACAACAGAATTTTTTTTCATTTTTGTAAATGCAGAATAAGGAATTGATATCATGGCTATCTTTATACATCAACTAAAAACAGGGGCCACTTCTGTTTGATCTGTCCATACTCAATTTTGAAAGTTGTGGCAGCTATATTCCATGGTGGTCACTCCAAAAGTTGAGGGCTGGACTATATATTAAAAGATTGAAGGGTCAAGTCCCTCCTAATTGCTGTGTTTGTACATTTCTCAAGTGCAAGTCACTTTGACTAAAGGCATCTGCCCAATGCCTAAAAGTGTACACTGGTTTCATGCTGCAATATACTGTATGTACTGCTATAGACAGTTTTTGGAAAATATAAAAAATATTGTGGGAAAATACTGTCACTGTAATTGCTTTTATCAGTTTTGCAGTCAAAAGGCGACATAATCCTGCAATAAATGCCTAAAAACATAGCAAACACATTTTAATACGCTTGCCGGCATACACAAACTACTGTCACTTTCTGTCTAGGTCACTTTGGCTCCTCTATGGTCAGAATGAAGGAATCAAGACACAGGGAGAAGCTCCTGTCTAAGATAGCAGCTCTGGATGGCATGCTGACCAAGAGCATCCATCATATATCAACTACCTACAATGATACTGTCACATTTAAGGTCAGTCTTAGTCAATCATGTCTCTTGTAGACAAATGTCTTCTGTAAAACTGTGATTTTCTTGTTGGCAGTTTGTTTTGTTTCTTAAGTACAGCCCTGATCATGCACAGTATTCATCAGCCAGCATGTTTTACTCCCTAAATTTCTTAAATATTTTTGATTTATTTTATCTGCATAAATAATTTATCATTGGTAATCTATTATGTAGCAATTGAATCAACTGTGTTAATTCTTTGTAATGTTTCGTACCAACTACTTCTGTTTTATTGACGCATAAACTGCAACTGATTTTATTACTAAATGCTTACATTTATTAATTACAAAATAAAAAAATAAAAGAAATGAATATAAACATGAACATCATTCAGTAAAAATCCAATTTGTATTTTAAGTAATATTTATTACATAAACTATAAGTGCAGTGGGGGAACTCGGTTGGCACAGCGGTAAAACATGCTAGCACACCAGAGCTGGGATTTCGAATCGTATCGAATCTCAGCTCTGCCATCCAGCTGGGCTGGGCGCCTACATGAACAACGATGAGCTGTTTTTCACAGGGTGGGAAAAGCCGGACTGGGTTCCTCATAACTGTTGCAGTTATAATCTCTGCTGGCTGATTGATGGCGCCCGCGCAGAGTTGAGGAATAATGCTGATCAGGGTGTGGCTCTCCGTGCACAAAGCTGATCCGCATATGAACTCGCCTCATGCAGGTGAAAAGATGCAGTCGGAGGGGGTGTGTGTCAGTTGCAAAGCTCCTCAGTCAGCAGTGGAGGGTTGTATCAGAAGAGGTAAAGCAATCAGGGTAATTGGATACGAAAAATTTGTAATTTTTGTGCAAATTGTTTAAAATCTCAGTGTGTTTCTATTATAAATCTTCAAAATGTAGCAGTAGGCAATCCACATACATGTTTTTTAAACTGGGAACAAACTCACAGAGGTGCTGGTAGAATATGCTAAACTCCTCAGACAGTAGGTGGAGTTGTGGTTTTCAGGACCCTTGAACTGTGCCAAATTCTGTTTGCATTAGTTCACAGTTTTTTTCTTTTTGTTTGATAAATCTGAGATTTTTAGCATCTCCTCTGCAATATTTGTAACAGGGGCGGCCGTATGGAGAGAAAATGCGTTGGGACCGGATTGAGATGCTTTACTGGCTGCAGCAGGAAAGACGAGTTCAGGCTATGCAGACGCTACTGAAAAAGAGAGGAAGATTGCCTATTAGACTTCCCCCTCTTAATCACAGGAACAGAGTCTATCCAGGTCCCAGCCTGGAGGAGCCTACTCCATAAACCAGCAGGAGAAACGTTAAACTTTAAGAGGTTATGTATACTATGCGAAAGCTACAATCATAAGACCAAATAAAGATGTTTTTGGATGTATGACTCCAGCATGTTTAAATGATTGTATTTTGTTTATCTTTTTACTTCGATGAGTGCAGTGTAACCCAGCGTTGTGTACGGAGAGACACACCCTGAGATCACATTTTTCTCATCTCTGTGCAGGTGCCATCAATCAGCCAGCAGAGGTCGTAATTGCACCAGTCAAAGGAGAGAGACCCCATCCGGCTTAGTCCCGCCCATCTGAACAACAGGCCAATCGTTGCTCATGTGGCTGCTCAGCCTTAGATGGCAGGCAGAGTTGGGATCTCGAATACATTGTATCGAATCTCACGCTGGTTCCAGCGTGTGTTTTAACCGCTGCGCCATCTGAGCAGCCGACAAAGTTGATTTCTGATGTATTGTTTTTCTATTATATGATGTACTTTCAGCTCATAAAACCTTTAAGAAACAAGAATGCAGTTTATTTTGCCATTTTGGAGTTAAAGCCTTTACAACTATAAAAATAAACAAACCTGACAAAATCTGAACATGTAATATTTTTAATGTTTTTTTTTTTTCAATTACGATGTCACATATTCAAATAGTACGGTTTGTAAAACCTTAACGATTGGTGCACCTAACATTTTTAAAGAAAATATGAAAAACTGTTGCTGGCTGTGTGGCCTTAGAGCATGGATTCCCAATACATTGATCGCGATCAACCAGTCGATCGCACAGTGTATGCTGGTAGATCGTGCCTCATTCAAACAGGTCAATATGACTGACATGAAATGTGGCCACTTTTTCTTTAATTTGCGGGTTTGTTACCATAGCTACGCCTCAGCTCGCCCAAGGAGCACTCCTAATCTAGAAAGTTTTCATTCATCAGTAGCCACTTTGCACATTTTTCCTTTTGTACACTGTTTGTGAAGATGAGTGAGCAACCAAGAACAAAGAAACCAGAAACGGTTTTATTCGGGCAAGAACACTGCAAAGACGGCTGTGTTTCGTTTGGAAGAAGCTGACGGATCATGTTACTTACAAAAATGTCAAACCCTACAATCTGACATTCATATAAGTTCAAGGGCTTCTGCTGAACAAAAATATCCAAACATGAGAAAATTTTCACATATTTCACAGCATTTTGGACCTACTTGTGTGAATCAGCCTTTTCCAACATGAAAATAATTAAGGATAAATATCGGTCCACCCTTACTGATGAACACGTGAAAGCTGCTTGAGAACTGGCATCAGCAGCTATTGTCCACACTACATAAACTTGGCTGACACCATTCAGTGCAAATAATCAGAATATGGTTAGTGTGATTTTTCAGTTGCTTGCCCTGTAATGCTGAATATCAAAATAGGCAACTAAAGCGCATTTAAAAAAAAAGCTGTACAGTTTTTTTGAAAAATGATTAGGTCAACTATTTTAAAAAGTAGATCGCATTAAGTATGGGCATCCCTGCATTATAGAAAGATGATGTTGGAGGAGCACATAGCTTGTTCCAGTAGATGGCGGCAGTTGTAATAACTATAACAAAAGCACACAGTAATGTTGAGGGAGGAAAAGGAAATCTGCGACGCTTCTTGGCAAGTAAACATTCCAGCAAAGCCGGCTATCGTTTACATAAACCGCTTAATTAAAATGGACTCAGTTTGACCACTTAAACTGTTTTTTATTCAAATGATAGCAGGATACATTGAGGAACTGGGTAAGTGTGCTGACTTGGCGATTTTGATCAATGAATTACTAAAACCAATGCCTGTCATAATCAGCTCAATTCCAAATGCCTCAATAGTGGTTAAGAAGTGCACTATTTATGATATAGATTCCATTCTTTTTACACCCTATTTACTGCTTACTTAGGGAATGCTTGGCTATTTGGAACACATCCTTGTATGTGTTTTATTTTAACAGTATTATCAGTTAAACAAACACCGGGTATGAGAAATCGTTTGTTACTGACAGCTATAGTGTATTATTCTATTAAAGATTTATTTACTTTATGAGAATGTGCTGCTAAATGTAATCTTAGTTATGGTAAGCGTTAACATAGGCCTAGTATTAACGTATACCTAGGCTAGCTAGTCAGCTTACAGTGTTTCAAAGTTGAAACTCATTACCTTTTTGTATTTATTAAAATGAAACGATCTGATGTTTGTGGATATTGAGTGAGGTAAGGCAGTTTGTGTCGTCTAGGTTTATTCATTTATATAACATAAACAAGTCAAATCTACAGACTCCGCATTAAACAAATGACTAACACACGTTTATTTCAACACGTTGTTTTCTTTAGACACCCGACACATTTAGCCAGTGCACATTTATGTTTAAAATGTGACTGAGTCCATTAGCAAGGTTTTATTGTCAATTACATCTCTCAGCCACTTTTCACGGAATCTCGTTTTCCCCGGAACGTGGACTGATCTGTTGGATTCCACCTGAAACTGGACCAGAACAGGAACGCTGGAAGGTTTGACTTTGGAGACGCGGATGATGAAGTAAACAGAAGCGGTGTGTTTAGGAATAGGGCAGCGGGGGGTCGGAATGCTCCAGCATGTTCTGTAGTGGTACTGCAGCTCAAACTCGAGTTCACTCTCCTGTAGGAACTTCACACTGAACATCCAGTCCGGGTCCATCCCCCAAGTGCTTATGTACTCCTCGATCTGTCTTTTACCCTCATCAGCTGTAAAGTCTTTACAAGCAATCCAGTCAATGTTGCTGATCTTAAAGTTCGGCTGTTTGTACTCAGAGTTCTGAGAGAGTTGTCCATCGTCTAATTCACTGCCAATAAAGCCGGGGGCGTTCAGATCCAAGCAATGTTTTGGTGTTGTCTCCATTTCGGCCATAAAGCGTTTAGTTTGAAGCAGTTGTGGTGGAGATGGTTTCCATGGTGACCAGCTGTTCTTGCGCAATCACTGTTTCTATTGGTTGATTACAAGCATAGCAATCCCGCACAGCAACATGGTCCTGTAGATCTGGGTCCGATTCTTACCTTAGGTCACTGTGAGTTTGTAGTGAGTTGTTTTTATAAGGTTGTTGCAGCTGAACGACAAGGTGTGGAGCAGGGGTGGGCACTACCAGCGTGCGATGGACTGGTAGATCGCGATCGAGGTATTGGGCAATACCTCGATCGCGATCTACCAGTCCATCGCACGACCGCGGTCACGCCATCTGCACTTTAAAAAAGCTCGGTCACGCTATCTGCACTTCATTTTTTACTGCGCGTTTAAACCGTAATATACGGTAATACAGCTGCGAAGATGAAATCATCTCTTTACAGCTTCATATACTGTACATGACTACCGAGTTCTGATGCACATAAAGTGTAGCAGAAACAAAAGTGTGTTACAATCTATGCATAGAGCATTTAACAGCTTTTATGAAAAAAGTGTGTATTTGTTTGTGTAAATACCTGTTTTTGAAGATTAATAAAATTAACAAATCAAATTGTTATCAAGTACCACCTATACAGTCATGAAGAACACTTACTCTAGTACTCATGGTGTGATTTTGGGACATTTTTACTGTAGGAATTTGGAGTAATGTGATAACAAACTTGAGTAAAGTGTCTATTTGGTAGTAAACAGACCCCTCTTTGAAAATCAATAACATTAACAAATCAAATTTTTATCAAGTTCCACCCATACAGTCATAAAGAACACTTACTCTAGTACACACAGTGTGATTTTGGGACATTTTTACTGTACAAATTTGAAATAATGGCATGGCAAACTTATGTAAAGTGTCAATTCAGTTCAGTTTACACCACATTTAAAGTACAATAAAATTAACAAATCAAATTGTTATCAAGTGCCACCCATACAGTCATGAAGAACACTTACTCTAGTACTCATGGTGTGATTTGGGGACAATTTTACTGCACAAATTTGGAGTAATGTGATAACAAATTTGAGTAAAGTGTCTATTTGGTAGTGTACAGACCACTTTTTAAAGATCAATAAAATTAACAAATCAAATTGTTATCAAGTGCCACCCATACAGTCATGAAGAACACTTACTCTAGTACTCATGGTGTGATTTTGGGACAATTTTACTGTAGGAATTTGAAATAATGGCATGGCAAACTTATGTATAGTGTCAATTCGGTTGTGTTTAGACCACTTTTTAAAAATCAATAAAATTAACAAATCAAATTATCAAATTCCACCCATACAATCATGAAGAACACTTACTCTAGTACTCATGGTGTGATTTTGGGACATTTTACTGTAGGAATTTGAAATAATGGCGTGGCAAACTTACCTAAAGTGTCGATTCAGTTCAGTTTACACTATATTTAAAATACAATAAAATAAATAATTCAAATTGTTATCAAGTTCCACCCATACACTCATGAAGAACACTTACTCTAGTACTCATGGTGTGATTTTGGGACATTTTTACTGTAGAATTTTGAAATAATGACATGGCAAACTTATGTAAAATGTCAATTCGATTGAGTTTACACTATATTTTAAGTCCAATTAAATTAACAAATCAAATTGTTATCAAGTTCCACCCATACAGTCATGAAGAACATTTACTCTAGTACTCATGGTGTGATTTTGGGACAATTTTACTGTAGGAATTTGAAATAATGGCATGGCAAACTTATGTATAGTGTCAATTCGGTTGTGTTTAGACCACTTTTTTAAAATTTATAAAATTTACAAATCAAATTGTTATCAAGTTCCACCCATACAGTCATGAAGAACACTTACTCTAGTACTCATGGTGTGATTTGGGGACATTTTTACTGTAGGAATTTGAAATAATGGCATACCAAACTTATGTATAGTGTCTATTTGGTAGTGTTTAGACCACTATTTAAAAATCTATAAAATTAACAAATCAAATTATCATCAAGTTCCACCCATACAGTCATGAAGAACACTTACTCTAGTACTCATGGTGTGATTTTGGGAATATTTTACTGTAGGAATTTGAAATAATGGCATGGCAAACTTATGCATAGTGTCAATTCGGTTGTGTTTACAGTACATTTAAAGTCCAATAAAATTAACAAATCAAATTGTTATCAAGTGCCACCCATACAGTAATGAAGAGCACTTACTCTAGTACTCATGATGTGATTTGAGGACATTTTTACTTTAGGAATTTGAAAAAATGGCATTGCAAACTTATGTAAAATGTCAATTTAGTAGTGTTTACATTACATTTAAAATCCAATAAAATTATTAAATCAAATTGTTATCAAGTGCCACCCATACAGTCATGAATAACACTTACTCTAGTACTCATGGTGTGATTTGGGGACATTTTTACAGTACAAATTTGAAATAATGGCATGGCAAACTTATGTATAGTGTCAATTCGGTTGTGTTTACACCACTTTTTAAAAATCAAAAAAATAAACAAATCAAATTGTTATCAAGTTCCACCCATACAGTCATGAAGAGCACTTACTCTAGTACTCATGGTGTGATTTTGGGACAATTTTACTGTAGGAATTTGGAGTAATGTGATAACAAACTTGAGTAAAGTGTCTATTTGGTTGTGTACAGGCCACTATTTGAAGACCAACAACATTAACAAATTAAATTGTTATCAAGTTCCACCCATAGAGTCATTAAGTACACTTACTCTAGTACACATAGTGTGATTTTGGGACAATTTTACTTTAGGAATTTGAAATAATGGGATTACAAACATATGTAAAATTTCAATTCGGTTGTGATTAGACCATAATTTGAGGATCAATAAAATTAAAAATTCAAATTGTCATCAGGTTCCACCCATACTGGCATTTAGTACACTTACTCTTATACACATAGTGTGATTTTGGGATAATTTTACTGTAGGAATTTAAAATAATGGGATGTCAAACTTAAGAAAAATGTCGATTTGGTTGTGTTTACACTACATTTAAAGTCCAATAAAATTAACAAATCAAATTGTTATCAGGTTCCACCCATACTGGCATTAAGTACACTTACTCTAGTACACATAGTGTTATTTTTGGACCATTTTACTGTAGGAATTTAAAATAATGGGATGGCAAACTTATGTAAAATTTAAATTCTGTTTTGTTTACATCACTTTTTAAATCCAATAAAATTAACAAATCAATTTGTTATTAAGTGCCACCCAAACTGTCATAAAGAACACTTACTCTAGTACACATCATGTGATTTTGGGCAAACTTATGTAAAATGTTTATTCGGCTGTGAGACCACTATTTGAAGATCATTAAAATTAACAAATCAAATTGTCATCAAATTGTTATGCCACCCCTACATTCATGAAGAAAATTTACTTTTGTATTTATATTGTGATTTTGAGACAATTTTACTGTAGGAATTTAGAGTCACAGGATGGCAAATCTACATAAAGTGTATATTCGGTTGTGTTAAAACCACATTTTTAAATCCAATAAAAAACCAAATCAGTTCATCAAATGCGACCACTAGGATCATAAAGAGCACTTACTCTAGTAAGATCAATAAAATAAGCAAATCAAATTGTTATTAAATACCACCCTTACATTCATGAAGAACAATTAATCAAGTACTCGTTTTGTGATTTTTAAGACAACTTAACTGCTGAAATTTGGAGTAATGGCATCACAAAATTGCATAATTGGTTTTGTATAGACCTTGGGGGTCCAAAGTTTTAATAATCTGAAAATTGTGATAAACCATTAACAAATGATGAAATGAATGTAATACTACATGCGTTTAATAATGTAATATTTAATTAGTACGTGTGTAATTAATAAATAAAATATTTATTCTTGTAACAAAAAAAGCAGTTGATATTTAAGTATTAATGTAATATTGTCATTTACTAATCAGTAAGTGACTTGTGCTTATAATGATAATTAATAAATTAAATCAGTAAGTACAAAATATTTAGATATTATACTATATATATAGGCAAATAAACCCATTAAAAAAATCAAAGCAAAATAAAGAGCATCAATGGAATTTGTCTGTCTATAATTATTTTTATGATTATTTATGTATGAATATATCTAAGTAGATATATACATATATATATATATATATATATATATATATATATATATATATATATATATATATATATATAGTATATGTATAATATCTATAGAATAAAATTATATAGATATAATAAAATCTAAAAAAAGAATAAAAGTCCAGTCGACAGTTTAAAGTTTACTAAAATAAACAAATCAAATTATTAAATGATAGCAATTTAATTTGAGTATTTTATTGGACTTCAAAAATTAGTCAAAACAAAACTGAATACAAACTTTACATAAGTTTGGCAAGTCATTACATTATCAAATTCCTAGACTAAAATTGTCTGAAAATCATAAGATGAGTACTAGCAAACGGGTTCTTCATGAAGCTTGGTGGTGGGGTGCTCTTGATGACAATTTGATTTGCTAATTTTATTGGACTTTAAACACAATCAAATAGAGACTTTAAGTACCATTCCATTATTTTTAATTCCTATTTTAAATTCCTACAGTAAAAGTTTCCCAAAATCACAAGATACAGTGGGGCCAAAAAGTATTGTCAGCCACTGATTGTGCAAGTTCTCCTACTTAGAAAGATGAGAGAGGTCTGTAATTTTCATCATAGGTACACTTCAACTATGAGAGACCAAATGAGAAAAAAAAAAATCCAGGAAATCACATTGTAGGATTTTTAAAGAATTTATTTGTAAATTATGGTGGAAAATAAGTATTTGGTCACCCACAAACAAGCAAGATTTCTGGCTCTCACAGACCTGTAACTTCTTCTTTAAGAAGCTCTTCTGTCCTGCACTCGTTACCTGTATTAATGGCACCTGTTTGACCTCGTTATCTGTATAAAAGACACCTGTCCACAGCCTCAAACAGTCAGACTCCAAACTCAACCATGGCCAAGACCAAAGAGCTGTCGAAAGACACCAGGAAGAAAATTGTAGACCTGCACCAGGCTGGGAAGAGTAAATCTACAATAGGCAAGCAGGTTGGTGTGAATAAATCAACTGTGGGAGCAATTGTAAGAAAATGGAAGACATACAAGACCACTGACCATCATCTCCCTTGGGGTCAAGATCTCATCCCGTGGGGTCAAAATGATTATGAGAACGGTGAGCAAAAATCCCAGAACTACACGGAGGGACCTGATGAATGACCTGCAGAGAGCTGGGACCAAAGTAACAAAGGCTACCATCAGTAACACACTACGCCGAGAGGGACTCAAATCCTGCAGTGCCAGGCGTGTCCCCCTGCTTAAGCCAGTTTGACAGAGAGCATATGGATGATCCAGAAGAGGATTGGGAGAATATCATGTGGTCAGATAAAACCAAAATGGAACTTTTTGGTAAAAACTCAACTCTTCGTGTTTGTAGGAAGAAGAATGCTGAGTTGCATCCCAAGAACACCATACCTACTGGGAAGCATGGGGGTGGAAACATCATGCTTTGGGGCTGTTTTTCTGCAAAAGGGGACAGGACGACTGATCCGTGTTAAGGGAAGAATGAACAGGGCCATGTATCGTGAGATTTTAAGCCAAAACCTCCTTCCATCAGTGAGAGCATTGAAGATGGAACGTGGCTGGGTCTTCCAGCATGACAATGATCCCAAACACACCGCTCGGGCAACGAAGGAGTGGCTCCGTAAAAAGCATTTCAAGGTCCTGGAGTGGCCTAGCCAGTCTCCAGACCTCAACCCCATAGAAAATTTGTGGAGGGAGTTAAAAGTCTGTGTTGCCCAGAACATCACTGCTCTAGAGGAGATCTGCATGGAGGAATGGGCCAAAATACCAGCTACAGTGTGTGCAAACCTGGTGAAGACTTACAGGAAACGTTTGACCTCTGTCATGGCCAACAAAGGTTATGTTACAAAGTATTAAGTTGAACTTTTGTTATTGACCAAATACTTATTTTCCACCATAATTTACAAATAAATTCTTTAAAAATCCTACAATGTGATTTCCTGGATTTTTTTTTTCTCATTTTGTCTCTCATAGATGAAGTGTACCTATGATGAAAATTACAGACCTCTCTCATCTTTCTAAGTAGGAGAACTTGCACAATCAGTGGCTGACTAAATACTTTTTTGCCCCACTGTACATTCTAGAGTAAGTGTAGTTTATGAATCTAGGGGTGGCATTTGATAACAATTAGATTACATTTACTTGTTAATAATTAATTAGATTACATGAACACAACCGAATAGACATTTTACAAAAGTTTGTTATCACATTACTCCAAAATTCTACAGTAAATGTGTCCCAAAATCACACCATGGGTACTAGACTTAGAGTAAGTGTTCTTTATGACTGTATGGGTGGAATTTGATAACAAGTTGATTTGTTTTGTTAATTTCATTGATCTTTAAATAGTGGTGTGTAAACAACCAAATAGACACTTTCCTCAAGTTTGTTATCCATTACGCCAAATTGGTACAGTAAAATTGTCCCAAAATAACAACATGTGTACTAGAGTAAGTGTACTTAATGCCAGTATGGGTGGAACTTGATAACAATTTGATTTAAGTCCAATGTTATTGGACTTTAAAAGTGGTGTAAACACAACCAAATTGACATTTTACATAAGTTTGTTATCATATTACTTCAAATTTGTGCAGTAAAATTGTCCCTAAATCACACCATGAGTAACAGACTATGTGTTCTTCATGACAGTATGGGTGAAACTTGATAACAATGTGATTTGTTAATTTGATTGATCTTCAAATAGTGGTATGTGAACAACCAAATAGACATTTTACTCGTTTGTTATCATATTACTTCATATTTGTACAGTAAAATTGTCCCAAAATCACATTATGTGTACTAGAGTAAGTGTACTTAACGCCAGTAAGAGTGGAACTTGATAACAATTTGAATTGTTAATTTTATTGGACTTTAAATGTGGTATAAACTCAATTGACACTTTACATAAGTTTGACATCCCATTATTTCAAATTCCTACAGTAAAATTGTCCCAAAATCACACTATGTGTACTAGAGTAAGTGTACTTAATGCCAGTATGGGTGAAACCTGATAACAATTTGATTTGTTAATTTTATTGATCTTCAAATAGTGGTCTAAACACAACCAAATTTAAATTTTTCTTAAGTTTGACATCCCATTATTTTAAATTCCTACAGTAAAATTGTTCCAAAATCACACCATGGGTACTAGACTAAGTGTTCTTAATGACAGTATGGGTGGAACTTAATAACAATTTGAATTGTTAATTTTATTGGACTTTAAATGTAGTGTAAACACAACCGAATCGACATTTTTGTTAAGTTTGACATCCCATTATTTTAAATTCCAACAGTACAATTGTCCCAAAATCACACTATGCGTACTAGAGTAAGTGTACTTAACGACAGTATGGGTGAAACCTGATAACAATTTGATTTGTTAATTTTATTGGACTTTAAATGTAGTGTAAACACAACTGAATCGACATTTTTGTTTGACATACCATTATTTCAAATTCCTACAGTAAAATTGTCCCAAACTAACACTGTGTACTAGAGTAAGTGTACTTAATCCCAGTATGGGTGGAACCTGATAACAATTTGATTTGTTCATTTTATTGATCTTCAAATAGTGATCTAAACACAACCGAATTGACATTTTTCTTAAGTTTGACATCCCATTATTTCAAATTCCTACAGTAAAATTGTCCCAAAATCACACCATGGGTACTATAGTAAGTGTACTTAATGCCAGCATGGGTGAAACCTGATAACAATTTGATTTATTGATTTTATTGAGCCTCAAATAATGGTCTAAACAAAACCGAATGGACATTGTACATAAGTTTGTAATCCCATTATTTCAAATTCCTACAGTAAAATTGTCCCAAAATCACACCATGAGTACTAGAGTAAGTGTTCTTCATGAGTGTATGGGTGGCACTTGATAACAATTTGATTTGTTAATTTTATTGATTTTTTAAAAGTGGTCTAAAAACAACCAAATTGACACTATACATAAGTTTGCCATGCCAATATTTCAAATTCCTACAGTAAAAACGTCCCAAAATCACACCATGAGTACTAGAGTAAGTGTTCTTCATGACTGTATGGGTGGCACTTGATAACAATTTGATTTGTTAATGTTATTGATCTTCAAAGAGGGGTCTGTACACTACCAAATAGACACTTTACTCAAGTTTGTTATGCCATTATTTTAAATTCCTACAGTAAAAATGTCCCAAAATCACACCATGAGTACTAGAGTAAGTGTTCTTCATGACTGTATGGGTGGCACTTGATAACAATTTGATTTGTTAATGTTATTGATCTTCAAAGAATGGTCTGTACACTACCAAATAGACACTTTACTCAAGTTTGGTATGCCATTATTTTAAATTCCTACAGTAAAAATGTCCCAAAATGACACCATGAGTACTAGAGTAAGTGTTCTTCATAACTGTATGGGTGGCACTTGATAACAATTTGATTTGTTAATTTCATTGATTTTTAAAAAGTGGTCTAAACACAACCAAATTGACACTATACATAAGTTTGCCATGCCAATCTTTCAAATCCCTACAGTAAAAACGTCCCAAAATCACACCATGAGTACTAGAGTAAGTGTTATTCATGACTGTATGGGTGGCACTTGATAACAATTTGATTTGTTAATGTTATTGATCTTCAAAGAGGGGTCTGTACACTACCAAATAGACACTTTACTCAAGTTTGGTATGCCATTATTTTAAATTCCTACAGTAAAAATGTCCCAAAATGACACCATGAGTACTAGAGTAAGTGTTCTTCATGACTGTATGGGTGGCACTTGATAACAATTTGATTTATTTATTTTATTGGACTTTAAATGTAGTGTAAACACTACCAAATAGACACTTTACTCAAGTTTGGTATGTCATTATTTTAAATTCCTAAGGTAAAAATGTCCCAAAATCACACCATAAGTACTTGAGTAAGTGTTCTTCATGACTGTATGGGTGGCACTTGATAACAATTTGATTTGTTAATTTTATTGATTTTCAAAGAATGGTCTGTACACTACCAAATAGACACTTTACTCAAGTTTGGTATGCCATTATTTTAAATTCCTACAGTAAAAATGTCCCAAAATGACACCATGAGTACTAGAGTAAGTGTTCTTCATAACTGTATGGGTGGCACTTGATAACAATTTGATTTGTTAATTTCATTGATTTTTAAAAAGTGGTCTAAACACAACCAAATTGACACTATACATAAGTTTGCCATGCCAATATTTTAAATTCCTACAGTAAAAACGTCCCAAAATCACACCATGAGTACTAGAGTAAGTGTTATTCATGACTGTATGGGTGGCACTTGATAACAATTTGATTTGTTAATGTTATTGATCTTCAAAGAGGGGTCTGTACACTACCAAATAGACACTTTACTCAAGTTTGTTATGCCATTATTTTAAATTCCTACAGTAAAAATGTCCCAAAATGACACCATGAGTACTAGAGTAAGTGTTCTTCATGACTGTATGGGTGGCACTTGATAACAATTTGATTTGTTAATGTTATTGGACTTTAAATGTAGTGTAAACACTACCAAATAGACACTTTACTCAAGTTTGTTATGCCATTATTTTAAATTCCTACAGTACAAATGTCCCAAAATCACACCATGTGTACTAGAGTAAGTGTTCTTCATGACTGTATGGGTGGCACTTGATAACAATTTGATTTGTTAATTTTATTGATTTTTAAATAGTGGTCTAAACACAACCAAATTGACACTATACATAAGTTTGCCATGCCAATATTTCAAATTCCTACAGTAAAAATGTCCCAAAATCACACCATGAGTACTAGAGTAAGTGTTCTTCATAACTGTATGGGTGGCACTTGATATCAATTGGATTTATTAATGTTATTAATCTTCAAAGAATGGTCTGTACACTACCAAATAGACACTTTACTCAAGTTTGGTATGCCATTATTTTAAATTTCTACAGTAAAAATGTCCCAAAATGACACCATGAGTACTAGAGTAAGAGTTCATCATGACTGTATGGGTGGCAGTTGATAAAAATTTTATTTATTTATTTTATTGGACTTTAAATGTAGTGTAAACACTACCAAATAGACACTTTACTCAAGTTTGTTATGCCATTATTTTAAATTCCTACAGTAAAAATGTCCCCAAATCACACCATAAGTACTAGAGTAAGTGTTTTTCATGACTGTATGGGTGGCACTTCATAACAATTTGATTTGTTAATTTTATTGATTTTTAAAAAGTGGTCTAAACACAACCGAATTGACACTTTAGATAAGTTTGCCATGCCATTATTTCAAATTCCTACAGTAAAAATTTCCCAAAATCACACCATGAGTACTAGAGTAAGTGTTCTTCATGACTGTATGGGTGGCACTTGATAACAATTTGATTCGTTAATTTTATTGGACTTTAAATATAGTGTAAACACAACCAAATAGACACTTTACTCAAGTTTGTTATGCCAATATTTTAAATTCCTACAGTACAAATGTCCCAAAATCACACCATGAGTACTAGAGTAAGTGTTCTTCATGACTGTATGGGTGGCACTTGATAACAATTTGATTTGTTAATGTTATTAATCTTCAAAGAGGGGTCTGTACACTACCAAATAGACACTTTACTCAAGTTTGGTATGCCATTATTTTAAATTCCTTCAATGAAAATGTCCCCAAATGACACCATGAGTACTAGAGTAAGTGTTCTTCATGACTGTATGGGTGGCACTTGATAACAATTTGATTTGTTAATGTTATTGGACTTTAAATGTAGTGTAAACACTACCAAATAGACACTTTACTCAAGTTTGTTATGCCATTATTTTAAATTCCTACAGTACAAATGTCCCAAAATCACACCATGTGTACTAGAGTAAGTGTTCTTCATGACTGTATGGGTGGCACTTGATAACAATTTGATTTGTTAATTTTATTGATCTTCAAAGAATGGTCTGTACACTACCAAATAGACACTTTACTTAAGTTTGGTATGCCATTATTTTAAATTCCTACAGTAAAAATGTCCCCAAATCACACCATAAGTACTAGAGTAAGTGTTTTTCATAACTGTATGGGTGGCACTTGATAACAATTTGATTTGTTAATTTCATTGATTTTTAAATAGTGGTCTAAACACAACCAAATTGACACTATACATAAGTTTGCCATGCCAATATTTCAAATTCCTACAGTAAAAATGTCCCAAAATCACACCATGAGTACTAGAGTAAGTGTTCTTCATAACTGTATGGGTGGCACTTGATAACAATTGGATTTGTTAATGTTATTAATCTTCAAAGAATGGTCTGTACACTACCAAATAGACACTTTACTCAAGTTTGGTATGCCATTATTTTAAATTCCTACAGTAAAAATGTCCCAAAATGACACCATGAGTACTAGAGTAAGAGTTCTTCATGACTGTATGGGTGGCAGTTGATAAAAATTTTATTTATTTATTTTATTGGACTTTAAATGTAGTGTAAACACTACCAAATAGACACTTTACTCAAGTTTGTTATGCCATTATTTTAAATTCCTACAGTAAAAATGTCCCCAAATCACACCATAAGTACTAGAGTAAGTGTTTTTCATGACTGTATGGGTGGCACTTCATAACAATTTGATTTGTTAATTTTATTGATTTTTAAAAAGTGGTCTAAACACAACCGAATTGACACTTTAGATAAGTTTGCCATGCCATTATTTCAAATTCCTACAGTAAAAATTTCCCAAAATCACACCATGAGTACTAGAGTAAGTGTTCTTCATGACTGTATGGGTGGCACTTGATAACAATTTGATTCATTAATTTTATTGTATTGATCTTAAAATAGCGGTCTGTACACAAAGAAATACACACTTTTTTCCTTTTAGATTGCTCTATACATAGATTGTAACTCACTTTTGTTTCTGCTACACTTTATGTGCATCAGAACTCGGTAGTAATGTATATTCGCAGCTGTATTACCGTATAATACGGTTTAGACGCGCAGTAAAAAGCGAAGTGCAGATAGCGTGACCGAGATTTTTTAAAGTGCAGATGGCGTGACCGTGGTATCGCACGCTGGTAGATTGCGCCTCATTCAAACTGGTCAACAGGATTGACATGTGGCCACTGTTTCTTTAA